>NC_092787.1:3932142-4238571 GCF_047496795.1 Chiloscyllium punctatum
GGCTGAATCAGAGGGGCTGAAACAGAGGGGCTGAATCAGAGAGGCTGAAACAGAAGGCGAGAAACAGAGGGGCTGAAACAGAGGGCGAGAAACAGAGGGGCAGAAACAGAGGGCGAGAAACAGAGGGGCTGAAACAGAGGGGCTGAAACAGAGGGGCTGAAACAGAGGGCAAGAAACAGAGGGGCTGAAACAGAGGGTGAGAAACAGAGGGGCTGAAACAGAGGGGCTGAAACAGAGGGGCTGAAACAGAGGGCGAGAAACAGAGGGGCTGAAACAAAGGGCGAGAAACAGAGGGGCTGAAACAGAGGGGCAGAAACAGAGGGGCTGAAACAGAGGGGCTGAATCGGAGGGGCTGAAACAGAGGGGCTGAAACAGAGGGGCTGAAACAGAGGGCAAGAAACAGAGGGGCTGAAACAGTGGGGCTGAATCAGAGGTGCTGAAACAGAGGGGCTGAAACAGAGGGCGAGAAACAGAGAGGCTGAAACAGAGGGCGAGAAACAGAGGGGCTGAAACAGAGGGCAAGAAACAGAGGGGCTGAAACAGAGGGCGAGAAACAGAGGTGCTGAAACAGAGGGGCTGAAACAGAGGGGCTGAAACAGAGGGGCTGAAACAAAGGGCGAGAAACAGAGGGGCTGAAACAGAGGGCGAGAAACAGAGGGGCTGAAACAGAGGGCGAGAAACATAGGGCGAGAAACAGAGGGACTGAAACAGAGGGTCTGAAACAGAGGGGCTGAAACAGAGGGCGAGAAACAGAGGGGCTGAAACGGAGGGCGAGAAACAGAGGGGCTGAAACAGAGGGCGAGAAACAGAGGGGCTGAAACAGAGGGGCTGAAACAGTGGGGCTGAAACAGAGGGGCTGAAACAGAGGGTGAGAAATAAAGGGGCTGAAACAGAGGGCGAGAAACAGAGGGGCTGAAACAGAGGGCGAGAAACAGAGGGGCTGAAACAGAGGGCGAGAAACAGAGGGGCTGAAACAGAGGGGCTGAAACAGAGGGGCTGAAACAGAGGGCAAGAAATAGAGGGGCTGAAAAAGAGGGCGAGAAACAGAGGGGCTGAAACAGAGGGACTGAAACAGAGGGTCTGAAACAGAGGGGCTGAAACAGAGGGTGAGAAACAGAGGGGCTGAATCAGAGGGGCTGAAACAAATGCCGAGAAACAGAGGGGCTGAAACAGAGTGCGAGAAACAGAGGGGCTGAAACAGAGGGGCTGAAACAGAGGGTGAGAAACAGAGAGGCTGAAACAGAGGGCGAGAAACAGAGGGGCTGAAACAGAGGGGCAGAAACAGAGGGGCTGAATCAGAGTGGCTGATTCAGAGGGTCTGAAACAGAGGGGCTGAATCAGAGGGGCGGAAACAGAGGGCGAGAAACAGAGGGGCAGAAACAGAGGGCAAGAAACAGAGGGGCTGAAACAGAGGGCGAGAAACAGACGGGCAGAAACAGAGAGCGAGAAACAGAGGGACTGAAACAGAGGGGCTGAAACAGAGAGCGCGAAACAGAGGGACTGAAACAGAGTGCGAGAAACAGAGGGGCTGAAACAGAGGGCGAGATACAGAGGGGCTGAAACAGAGGGCGAGAAACAGAGGGGCTGAAACAGAGGGCAAGAAACAGAGGGGCTGAAACAGAGTGGCTGAAACAGAGGGCGAGAAACAGAGGGGCTGAATCAGACAGGCTGAATCAGATGGGCTGAAACAGAGGGGCTGAAACAGAGGGCGAGAAACAGAGGGCGAGAAACAGAGGGCGAGAAACAGTGGGGCTGAAACAGAGGGCGAGAAACAGAGAGGCTGAAACAGAGGGGCTGAAACAGAGGGGCAGAAACAGAGGGCGAGAAACAGAGGGGCTGAAACAGAGGGGCTGAAACAGAGGGCGAGAAACAGAGGGGCTGAATCAGAGGGGCTGAATCAGAGGGGCTGAAACAGAGGGGCTGAAACAGAGGGCGAGAAACTAAGGGACTGAATCAGAGGGGCTGAAACAGAGGGGCTGAAACAGACGGGCTGAAACAGAGAGGCTGAAACAGAGGGGCTGAAACAGATGGGCTGAAATAGAGGGGCTGAAACAGAGGGGCTGAATCAGAGGGGCTGAAACAGAGGGGCTGAATCAGAGGGGCAGAAACAGAGGGCGAGAAACAGAGGGGCTGAAACAGTGGGGCTGAATCAGAGGGGCTGAAACAGAGGGGCTGAAACAGAGGGCGAGAAACAGAGAGGCTGAAACAGAGGGCGAGAAACAGAGGGGCTGAAACAGAGGGCAAGAAACAGAGGGGCTGAAACAGAGGGCGAGAAACCGAGGTGCTGAAACAGAGGGGCTGAAACAGAGGGGCTGAAACAGAGGGGCTGAAACAAAGGGCGAGAAACAGAGGGGCTGAAACAGAGGGCGAGAAACAGAGGGGCTGAAACAGAGGGCGAGAAACAGAGGGCGAGAAACAGAGGGACTGAAACAGAGGGTCTGAAACAGAGGGGCTGAAACAGAGGGCGAGAAACAGAGGGGCTGAAACGGAGGGCGAGAAACAGAGGGGCTGAAACAGAGGGCGAGAAACAGAGGGGCTGAAACAGAGGGGCTGAAACAGTGGGGCTGAAACAGAGGGGCTGAATCAGAGGGTGAGAAATAAAGGGGCTGAAACAGAGGGCGAGAAACAGAGGGGCTGAAACAGAGGGCGAGAAACAGAGGGGCTGAAACAGAGGGCGAGAAACAGAGGGGCTGAAACAGAGGGGCTGAAACAGAGGGGCTGAAACAGCGGGCAAGAAATAGAGGGGCTGAAAAAGTGGGCGAGAAACAGAGGGGCTGAAACAGAGGGTGAGAAACAGAGGGGCTGAATCAGAGGGGCTGAAACAAATGCCGAGAAACAGAGGGGCTGAAACAGAGTGCGAGAAACAGAGGGGCTGAAACAGAGGGGCTGAAACAGAGGGTGAGAAACAGAGGGGCTGAAACAGAGGGCGAGAAACAGAGGGGCTGAAACAGAGGGGCTGAAACAGACGGGCTGAATCAGATTGGCAGATTCAGAGGGTCTGAAACAGAGGGGCTGAATCAGAGGGGCGGAAACAGAGGGCGAGAAACAGAGGGGCAGAAACAGAGGGCAAGAAACATAGGGGCTGAAACAGAGGGCGAGAAACAGACGGGCAGAAACAGAGAGCGAGAAACAGAGGGACTGAAACAGAGGGGCTGAAACAGAGAGCGCGAAACAGAGGGACTGAAACAGAGGGCGAGAAACAGAGGGGCTGAAACAGAGGGCGAGAAACAGAGGGGCTGAAACAGAGGGCGAGAAACAGAGGGGCTGAAACAGAGGGCAAGAAACAGAGGGGCTGAAACAGAGTGGCTGAAACAGAGGGCGAGAAACAGAGGGGCTGAATCAGACAGGCTGAATCAGATGGGCTGAAACAGAGGGGCTGAAACAGAGGGCGAGAAACAGAGGGCGAGAAACAGAGGGCGAGAAACAGTGGGGCTGAAACAGAGGGCGAGAAACAGAGAGGCTGAAACACAGGCGAGAAACAGAGGGGCTGAAACAGAGGGCGAGAAACAGAGGGGCTGAAACAGAGGGACTGAAACAGAGGGGCTGAAACAGAGGGGCTGAAACAGAGGGCGAGAAACAGAGTGGCTGAAACAGAGAGCGAGAAACAGAGTGGCTGAAACAGAGGGCAAGAAACAGAGGGGCTGAAACAGAGGGCGAGAAACAGAGGGGCTGAAACAGAGGGGCTGAAACAGAGGGGCGGAAACAGTGGGGCTGAAACAGAGAGCGAGAAACAGAGGGGCTGAAACAGAGGGGCTGAAACAGAGGGCTAGAAACAGAGGGGCTGAAACAGAGGGCGAGAAACAGAGGGGCTGAAACAGAGGGCGAGAAACAGAGGGCGAGAAACAGAGGGACTGAAACAGAGGGCAAGAAACAGAGGGGCTGAAACAGAGGGCGAGAAACAGAGGGGCTGAAACAGAGGGGCGGAAACAGAGGGGCGGAAACAGAGGGGCTGAAACAGAGAGCGAGAAACAGAGGGGCTGAAACAGAGGGGCGGAAACAGAGGGGCTGAAACAGTGGGTGAGAAACATAGTGGCTGAAACAAAGGGGCTGAAACAGTGGGGCTAAAATAGAGGGGCTGAAACAGAGGGCGAGAAATAGAGGGGCTGAAACAGAGGGCGAGAAACCGGGAGGCTGAAACAGAGGGCGAGAAACAGAGGGGCTGAAACACAGGGCGAGAAACAGAGGGGCTGAAACAGAGGGCGAGAAACAGAGGGGCTGAAACAGAGGGCGAGAAACAGAGGGGCTGAAACAGAGGGCGAGAAACAGAGGGGCTGAAACAGAGGGGCTGAAACAGAGGGGCTGAAACAGAGGGCGAGAAACAGAGGGGCTGAAACAGAGGGCGAGAAACAGAGGGGCTGAATCAGAGGGGCTGAAACAGAGGGCGAGAAACAGAGGGGCTGAAACAGAGGGGCTGTAACAGAGGGGCTGAAACAGAGGGGCTGAAACAGAGGGCGAGAAACAGAGGGGCTGAATCAGAGGGGCTGAATCAGAGGGGCTGAAAAGAGAGCCTGAATCAGAGGGGCTGAAACAGAAGGCGAGAAACAGAGGGGCTGAAAGAGAGGGCCTGAATCAGAGGGGCTGAAACAGAAGGCGAGAAACAGAGGGGCTGAAACAGAGGGCGAGAAACAGAGGGCGAGAAACAGAGGGCGAGAAACAGTGGGGCTGAAACAGAGGGGCTGAAACAGAGGGCAAGAAACAGAGGGGCTGAAACAGAGGGCGAGAAACAGAGGGGCTGAATCAGAGGGGCTGAATCAGAGGGGCTGAAAAGAGAGCCTGAATCAGAGGGGCTGAAACAGAAGGCGAGAAACAGAGGGGCTGAAAGAGAGGGCCTGAATCAGAGGGGCTGAAACAGAAGGCGAGAAACAGAGGGGCTGAAACAGAGGGCGAGAAACAGAGGGCGAGAAACAGAGGGCGAGAAACAGTGGGGCTGAAACAGAGGGGCTGAAACAGAGGGCAAGAAACAGAGGGGCTGAAACAGAGGGCGAGAAACAGAGGGGCTGAAACAGAGGGGCTGAAGCAGAGGGGCTGAAACAGAGGGCGAGAAACAGAGGGGCTGAAACAAAGGGCGAGAAACAGAGGGGCTGAAACAGAGGGGCAGAAACAGAGGGGCTGAAACAGAGGGGCTGAATCGGAGGGGCTGAAACAGAGGGGCCGAAACAGAGGGGCTGAAACAGAGAGTGCGAAACAGAGGGGCTGAAACAGAGGGCGAGAAACAGAGGGGCCAAAACAGAGGGCGATAAACAGAGGGGCTGAAACAGAGGGCAAGAAAGAGAGGGGCTGAAACCGAGTGGCTGAAACAGAAGGGCTGAAACAGAGGGGCTGAAACAGAGGGCGAGAAACAGAGGGGCTGAATCAGAGGGGCTGAAACAGAGGGGCTGAAACAGAAGGCGAGAAACAGACGGGCTGAAACAGAGGGCGAGAAACAGAGGGGCAGAAACAGAGGGCGAGAAACAGAGGGGCTGAAACAGAGGGCAAGCAACAGAGGGGCTGAAACAGAGGGCGAGAAACAGAGGGGCTGAAACAGAGGGGCTGAAACAGAGGGCGAGAAACAGAGGGGCTGAAACAAAGGGCGAGAAACAGAGGGGCGGAAACAGAGGGGCAGAAACAGAGGGGCTGAAACAGAGGGGCTGAATCGGAGGGGCTGAAACAGAGGGGCTGAAACAGAGGAGCTGAAACAGAGGGCAAGAAATAGAGGGGCTGAAAAAGAGGGCAAGAAACAGAGGGGCTGAAACAGAGGGTGAGAAACAGAGGGGCTGAATCAGAGGGGCTGAAACAAATGCCGAGAAACAGAGGGGCTGAAACAGAGGGCAAGAAATAGAGGGGCTGAAAAAGAGGGCGAGAAACAGAGGGGCTGAAACAGAGGGTGAGAAACAGAGGGGCTGAATCAGAGGGGCTGAAACAAATGCCGAGAAACAGAGGGGCAGAAACAGAGTGCGAGAAACAGAGGGGCTGAAACAGAGGGGCTGAAACAGAGGGTGAGAAACAGAGGGGCTGAAACAGAGGGCGAGAAACAGAGGGGCTGAAACAGAGGGGCAGAAACAGAGGGGCTGAATCAGAGGGGCGGAAACAGAGGGCGAGAAACAGAGGGGCAGAAACAGAGGGCAAGAAACAGAGGGGCTGAAACAGAGGGCGAGAAACAGACGGGCAGAAACAGAGAGCGAGAAACAGAGGGACTGAAACAGAGGGGCTGAAACAGAGAGCGCGAAACAGAGGGACTGAAACAGAGGGCGAGAAACAGAGGGGCTGAAACAGAGGGCAAGAAACAGAGGGGCTGAAACAGAGTGGCTGAAACAGAGGGCGAGAAACAGAGGGGCTGAATCAGACAGGCTGAATCAGATGGGCTGAAACAGAGGGGCTGAAACAGAGGGCGAGAAACAGAGGGGCTGAAACAGAGGGCGAGAAACAGAGGGGCTGAAACAGAGGGCAAGAAACAGAGGGGCTGAAACAGAGTGGCTGAAACAGAGGGCGAGAAACAGAGGGGCTGAATCAGACAGGCTGAATCAGATGGGCTGAAACAGAGGGGCTGAAACAGAGGGCGAGAAACAGAGGGCGAGAAACAGAGGGCGAGAAACAGTGGGGCTGAAACAGAGGGCGAGAAACAGAGAGGCTGAAACACAGGGCGAGAAACAGAGGGGCTGAAACAGAGGGCGAGAAACAGAGGGGCTGAAACAGAGGGACTGAAACAGAGGGGCTGAAACAGAGGGGCTGAAACAGAGGGCGAGAAACAGAGTGGCTGAAACAGAGAGCGAGAAACAGAGTGGCTGAAACAGAGGGCAAGAAACAGAGGGGCTGAAACAGAGGGCGAGAAACAGAGGGGCTGAATCAGAGGGGCTGAATCAGAGGGGCTGAAAAGAGGGCCTGAATCAGAGGGGCTGAAACAGAAGGCGAGAAACAGAGGGGCTGAAAGAGAGGGCCTGAATCAGAGGGGCTGAAACAGAAGGCGAGAAACAGAGGGGCTGAAACAGAGGGCGAGAAACAGAGGGGCAGAAACAGAGGGCGAGAAACAGTGGGGCTGAAACAGAGGGGCTGAAACAGAGGGCAAGAAACAGAGGGGCTGAAACAGAGGGCGAGAAACAGAGGGGCTGAAACAGAGGGGCTGAAGCAGAGGGGCTGAAACAGAGGGCGAGAAACAGAGGGGCTGAAACAAAGGGCGAGAAACAGAGGGGCTGAAACAGAGGGGCAGAAACAGAGGGGCTGAAACAGAGGGGCTGAATCGGAGGGGCTGAAACAGAGGGGCTGAAACAGAGGGGCTGAAACAGAGAGTGCGAAACAGAGGGGCTGAAACAGAGGGCGAGAAACAGAGGGGCTAAAACAGAGGGCGATAAACAGAGGGGCTGAAACAGAGGGCAAGAAAGAGAGGGGCTGAAACCGAGTGGCTGAAACAGAAGGGCTGAAACAGAGGGGCTGAAACAGAGGGCGAGAAACAGACGGGCTGAATCAGAGGGGCTGAAACAGAGGGGCTGAAACAGAAGGCGAGAAACAGACGGGCTGAAACAGAGGGAGAGAAACAGAGGGCGAGAAACAGAGGGGCTGAAAAAGAGGGGCTGAAACAGAGGTGCTGAAACAGAGAGGCTGAAACAGAAGGGCAGAAACAGAGGGGCTGAAACAGAGGGCGAGAAACAAAGGGGCTGAATCAGAGGGGCTGAATCAGAGGGGCTGAAACAGAGGGGCTGAAACTAAGGGCGAGAAACAGAGGGGCTGAAACAGAGGGAGAGAAACAGAGGGCGAGAAACAGAGGGGCTGAAAAAGAGGGGCTGAAACAGAGGTGCTGAAACAAAGCGGCTGATGCAGAGGGCGAGAAATAGAAGGGCTGAAACAGAGGGGCTGAAACAGAGGGGCTGAAACAGAGGGCGAGAAACAGAGAGGCTGAAACAGAGGGCGAGAAACAGAGGGGCTGAAACAGAGGGCGAGAAACAGAGGGGCTGAAACAGAGGGGCTGAAACAGAGTGCGAGAAACAGAGGGCGAGAAACAGCGGGACTGAAACAGAGGGGCTGAAACAGAGGGGCTGAAACAGAGGGCGAGAAACAGAGGGGCTGAAACAGAGGGCGAGAAACAGAGGGGCTGAAACAGAGGGCGAGAAACAGAGGGGCTAAAACAGAGGGGCTGAAACAGAGAGCGCGAAACAGAGCGGCTGAAACAGATGGCGAGAAACAGAGGGGCTGAAACCGAGGGCAAGAAACAGAGGGGCTGAAACAGAGTGGCTGGAACAGAGGGCGAGAAACAGAGGGGCTGAATCAGACGGGCTGAATCAGAGGGGCTGAAACAGAGGGGCTGAAACTAAGGGCGAGAAACAGAGGGGCTGAAACAGAGGGCGAGAAACAGAGGGCGAGAAACAGAGGGGCTGAAAAAGAGGGGCTGAAACAGAGGTGCTGAAACAAAGCGGCTGATGCAGAGGGCGAGAAATAGAAGGGCTGAAACAGAGGGGCTGAAACAGAGGGGCTGAAACAGAGGGCGAGAAACAGAGAGGCTGAAACAGAGGGCGAGAAACAGAGGGGCTGAAACAGAGGGCGAGAAACAGAGGGGCTGAAACAGAGGGGCTGAAACAGAGTGCGAGAAACAGAGGGCGAGAAACAGAGGGGCTGAAACAGAGGGCGAGATACAGAGGGGCTGAAAGAGAGGAGCTGAAACAGAGGGCGAGAAACAGAGAGGCTGAAACAGAGGGCGAGAAACAGAGGGCCTGAAACAGAGGGCGAGAAACAGAGGGCTGAAACAGAGTGGCTGAAACAGAGGGGCTGAAACAGAGGGGCTGAAACAGAGGGGCTGAAACAGAGTGCGAGAAACAGAGGGCGAGAAACAGAGGGGCTGAAACAGAGGGCGAGATACAGAGGGGCTGAAAGAGAGGAGCTGAAACAGAGGGCGAGAAACAGAGAGGCTGAAACAGAGGGCGAGAAACAGAGGGCCTGAAACAGAGGGCGAGAAACAGAGGGCTGAAACAGAGTGGCTGAAACAGAGGGGCTGAAACAGAGGGGCTGAAACAGAGGGCGAGAAACAGAGGGCTGAAACAGAGTGGCTGAAACAGAGGGGCTGAAACAGAGGGGCTGAAACAGAGGGGCTGAAACAGAGTGCGAGAAACAGAGGGCGAGAAACAGAGGGGCTGAAACAGAGGGCGAGATACAGAGGGGCTGAAAGAGAGGAGCTGAAACAGAGGGCGAGAAACAGAGAGGCTGAAACAGAGGGCGAGAAACAGAGGGCCTGAAACAGAGGGCGAGAAACAGAGGGGCTAAAACAGAGGGGCTGAAACAGAGAGCGCGAAACAGAGCGGCTGAAACAGATGGCGAGAAACAGAGGGGCTGAAACCGAGGGCAAGAAACAGAGGGGCTGAAACAGAGTGGCTGGAACAGAGGGGCTGAAACAGAGGGCGAGAAACAGAGGGGCTGAAACAGAGGGCGAGAAACAGAGGGGCTGAAACAGAGGGCGAGAAACAGAGGGGCTAAAACAGAGGGGCTGAAACAGAGAGCGCGAAACAGAGCGGCTGAAACAGATGGCGAGAAACAGAGGGGCTGAAACCGAGGGCAAGAAACAGAGGGGCTGAAACAGAGTGGCTGGAACAGAGGGCGAGAAACAGAGGGGCTGAATCAGACGGGCTGAATCAGAGGGGCTGAAACAGAGGGGCTGAAACTAAGGGCGAGAAACAGAGGGGCTGAAACAGAGGGCGAGAAACAGAGGGCGAGAAACAGAGGGGCTGAAAAAGAGGGGCTGAAACAGAGGTGCTGAAACAAAGCGGCTGATGCAGAGGGCGAGAAATAGAAGGGCTGAAACAGAGGGGCTGAAACAGAGGGGCTGAAACAGAGGGCGAGAAACAGAGAGGCTGAAACAGAGGGCGAGAAACAGAGGGGCTGAAACAGAGGGCGAGAAACAGAGGGGCTGAAACAGAGGGGCTGAAACAGAGTGCGAGAAACAGAGGGCGAGAAACAGCGGGACTGAAACAGAGGGGCTGAAACAGAGGGGCTGAAACAGAGGGCGAGAAACAGAGGGGCTGAAACAGAGGGCGAGAAACAGAGGGGCTGAAACAGAGGGCGAGAAACAGAGGGGCTAAAACAGAGGGGCTGAAACAGTGGGGCTGAAACAGAGCGGCTGAAACAGAGGGCGAGAAACAGAGGGGCTGAAACACAGGGCGAGAAACAGAGGGGCTGAAACAGAGGGCGAGAAACAGAGGGGCTGAAACAGAGGGGCTGAAACAGAGGGGCTGAAACAGAGGGCGAGAAACAGAGGGGCTGAAAAAGAGGGCGAGAAACAGAGTGGCTGAAACAGAGGGCGAGAAACAGAGGGGCTGAATCAGAGGAGCTGAAACAGAGGGCGAGAAACAGAGGGGCTGAAACAGAGGGCGAGAAACAGTGGGGCTGAAACAGAGGGGCTGAAACAGAGGGTGAGAAACAGAGGGGCTGAAACAGAGGGCGAGAAACAGAGGGGCTGAAACAGAGGGGCTGATTCAGAGGGGCTGAAACAGTGGGGCTGAAACAGAGGGGTTGAAACAGAGGGCGAGAAACAGAGGGGCTGAAACAGAGGGCGAGAAACAGAGGGGCTGAAACAGAGGGCGAGAAACAGAGGGGCTGAATCAGAGGGGCTGAAACAGAGGGCGAGAAACAGATGGGCTGAAACAGAGAGCGAGAAACAGAGGGGCTGAAACAGAGGGGCTGAAACAGAGGGTGAGAAACAGAGGGCGAGAAACAGAGGGGCTGAAACAGAGGGGCTGAAACAGAGGGGCTGAATCAGAGGGGCTGATTCAGAGGGGCTGAATCAGAGGGGCTTAATCAGAGGGGCTGAAACAGAGGGGCTGAATCAGAGGGGCTGAAACAGAGGGCGAGAAACAGAGGGGCTGAAACAGAGAGCGCGAAACAGAGGGGCTGAAACAGATGGCGAGAAACAGAGGGACTGAAACAGAGGTCGAGAAACTGAGGGGCTGAAACAGCGGGCAAGAAACAGAGGGGCTGAAACAGAGAGGCTGAAACAGAAGGGCAGAAACAGAGGGGCTGAAACAGAGGGCGAGAAACAAAGGGGCTGAATCAGAGGGGCTGAATCAGAAGGGCTGAAACAGAGGGCAAGAAACAGAGGGGCTGAAACAGAGTGGCTGGAACAGAGGGCGAGAAACAGAGGGGCTGAATCAGACGGGCTGAATCAGAGGGGAAGAAACAGAGGGGCTGAAACCGAGGGCGAGAAACAGAGGGGCTGAAACAGAGGGCGAGAAACAGAGGGGCTGAAACAGAGGGCGAGAAACAGACGGGCAGAAACAGAGGGCGAGAAACAGAGGGACTGAAACAGAGGGGCTGAAACAGAGAGCGCGAAACAGAGGGACTGAAACAGAGGGCGAGAAACAGAGGGGCCGAAACAGAGGGCGAGAAACAGAGGGGCTTAAACAGAGGGCGAGAAACAGAGGGGCTGAAACAGAGGGCAAGAAACAGAGGGGCTGAAACAGCGTGGCTGAAACAGAGGGCGAGAAACAGAGGGGCTGAATCAGACGGGCTGAATCAGAGGGGATGAAACAGAGGGGCTGAAACAGAGGGCGAGAAACAGACTGGCTGAAACAGAGGGCGAGATACAGAGGGCGAGATACAGAGGGGCTGAAACAGAGGGGCTGAAACAGAGGGCGAGAAACAGAGGGGCTGAAACAGAGGGGTTGAAACAGAGGGTGAGAAACAGAGGGGCTGAAACAGAGGTAGAAACAGAGTGGCTGAAACAGAGGGGCTGAAACAGAGGGGCTGAATCAGAGGGGCTGAAACAGAGGGCGAGAAACAGAGGGACTGAAAGAGAGGGCGAGAAACAGAGTGGCTGAAACAGAGGGCGAGAAACAGACGTGCAGAAACAGAGGGCGAGAAACAGAGGGACTGAAACAAAGGGGCTGGAACAGAGAGCGCGAAACAGAGGGACTGAAACAGAGGGCGAGAAACAGAGGGGCTGTAACAGAGGTCGAGAAACAGAGGGGCTGAAACAGAGGGCGAGAAACAGAGGGGCTGAAACAAAGGGGCTGAATCAGATGGGCTGAATCAGAGGGGCTGAAACAGAGGGGCTGAAACAGAGGGCGAGAAACAGAGGGGCTGAAACAGAGGGGCTGTAACAGAGGGCGAGAAACAGAGGGACTGAAACAGAGGGGCTGAAACAGAGGGGCTACTAACAAAGCGGCTGATACAGAGGGCGAGAAACAGAGGGGCTGAAACAGAGGGCGAGATACAGAGGGGCTGAAAGAGAGGGGCTGAAACAGAGGGCGAGAAACAGAGAGGCTGGAACAGAGGGCGAGAAACAGAGGGCCTGAAACAGAGGGCGAGAAACAGAGGGCTGACAGAGGGGCTGAAACAGAGGGGCTGAAACAGAGGGGCTGAAACAGAGGGCGAGAAACAGAGGGGCTGAAACAGAGGGGCTGAAACAGAGGGCGAGAAACAGAGGGACTGAAACAGAGGGGCTGAAACAGAGGGGCTGAAACAAAGCGGCTGATACAGAGGGCGAGAAACAGAGGGGCTGAAACAGAGGGCGAGATACAGAGGAGCTGAAAGAGAGGGGCTGAAACAGAGGGCGAGAAACAGAGAGGCTGAAACAGAGGGCGAGAAACAGAGGGCCTGAAACAGAGGGCGAGAAACAGAGGGCTGAAACAGAGCGGCTGAAACAGAGGGGCTGAAACAGAGGGGCTGAAACAGAGGGCGAGATACAGAGAGGCTGAAACAGAGGGCGAGAAACAGAGTGGCTGAAACAGAGGGCGAGAAACAGAGTGGCTGAAACAGAGGGCAAGAAACAGAGGGTCTGAAACAGAGGGCGAGAAACAGAGGGGCTGAAACAGAGGGGCTGAAACAGAGGGCGAGAAACAGAGGGACTGAAACAGAGGGGCTGAAACAGAGGGGCTGAAACAGAGGGCGAGATACAGAGAGGCTGAAACAGAGGGCGAGAAACAGAGTGGCTGAAACAGAGGGCAAGAAACAGAGGGGCTGAAACAGAGGGCGAGAAACAGAGGGGCTGAAACAGAGGGGCTGAAACAGAGGGCGAGAAACAGAGGGACTGAAACAGAGGGCGAGAAACAGAGGGGCTGAAACAGAGGGCGAGAAACAGAGCGGCTGAAACAGAGGGCGAGAAACAGAGGGGCTGAAACAAAGGGGCTGAAACAGTGGGGCTAAAACAGAGGGGCTGAAACAGAGGGCGAGAAATAGAGGGGCTGAAACAGAGGGCGAGAAACAGAGGGGCTGAAACAGAGGGGCTGAAACAGAGGGGATAAAACAGTGCGGCTGAAACAGAGGGCGAGAAACAGAGGGGCTGAAACAGAGGGCGAGAAACAGAGGGGCTGAAACAGAGGGCGAGAAACAGAGGGGCTGAATCAGAGGGGCTGAAACAGAGGGCGAGAAACAGATGGGCTGAAACAGAGAGCGAGAAACAGAGGGGCTGAAACAGAGGGCGAGAAACAGAGGGGCTGAAACAGAGAGGCTGAAACAGAGGGTGAGAAACAGAGGGGCTGAAACAGAGGGCGAGAAACAGAGGGGCTGAAACAGAGGGGCTGAAACAGAGGGGCTGAATCAGAGGGGCTGATTCAGAGGGGCTGAATCAGAGGGGCTTAATCAGAGGGGCTGAAACAGAGGGGCTTAATCAGAGGGGCTGAAACAGAGGGCGAGAAACAGAGGGGCTGAAACAGAGGGCGAGAAACAGAGTGGCAGAAACAGAGGGCGAGAAACAGAGGAGCAGAAACAGAGGGGCTGAAACAGAGAGCGCGAAACAGAGGGGCTGAAACAGATGGCGAGAAACAGAGGGACTGAAACAGAGTTCGAGAAACAGAGGGGCTGAAACAGAGGGCAAGAAACAGAGGGGCTGAAACAGAGAGGCTGAGACAGAAGGGCAGAAACAGAGGGGCTGAAACAGAGGGCGAGAAACAGAGGGGCTGAATCAGAGCGGCTGTATCTGAAGGGCTGAAACAGAGGGCAAGAAACAGAGGGGCTGAAACAGAGTGGCTGGAACAGAGGGCGAGAAACAGAGGGGCTGAATCAGACGGGCTGAATCAGAGGGGCTGAAACAGAGGGGCTGAAACTAAGGGCGAGAAACAGAGGGGCTGAAACAGAGGGCGAGAAACAGAGGGCGAGAAACAGAGGGGCTGAAAAAGAGGGGCTGAAACAGAGGTGCTGAAACAAAGCGGCTGATGCAGAGGGCGAGAAATAGAGGGGCTGAAACAGAGGGGCTGAAACAGAGGGGCTGAAACAGAGGGCGAGAAACAGAGAGGCTGAAACAGAGGGCGAGAAACAGAGGGGCTGAAACAGAGGGCGAGAAACAGAGGGGCTGAAACAGAGGGGCTGAAACAGAGTGCGAGAAACAGAGGGCGAGAAACAGCGGGACTGAAACAGAGGGGCTGAAACAGAGGGGCTGAAACAGAGGGCGAGAAACAGAGGGGCTGAAACAGAGGGCGAGAAACAGAGGGGCTGAAACAGAGGGCGAGAAACAGAGGGGCTAAAACAGAGGGGCTGAAACAGTGGGGCTGAAACAGAGCGGCTGAAACAGAGGGCGAGAAACAGAGGGGCTGAAACACAGGGCGAGAAACAGAGGGGCTGAAACAGAGGGCGAGAAACAGAGGGGCTGAAACAGAGGGGCTGAAACAGAGGGGCTGAAACAGAGGGCGAGAAACAGAGGGGCTGAAAAAGAGGGCGAGAAACAGAGTGGCTGAAACAGAGGGCGAGAAACAGAGGGGCTGAATCAGAGGAGCTGAAACAGAGGGCGAGAAACAGAGGGGCTGAAACAGAGGGCGAGAAACAGTGGGGCTGAAACAGAGGGGCTGAAACAGAGGGCGAGAAACAGAGGGGCTGAAGCAGAGGGTCTGAAACAGAGGGGCTGAATCAGAGGGGCTGATTCAGAGGGGCTGAAACAGTGGGGCTGAAACAGAGGGGCTGAAACAGAGGGCGAGAAACAGAGGGGCTGAAACAGAGGGCGAGAAACAGAGGGGCTGAAACAGAGGGCGAGAAACAGAGGGGCTGAATCAGAGGGGCTGAAACAGAGGGCGAGAAACAGATGGGCTGAAACAGAGAGCGAGAAACAGAGGGGCTGAAACAGAGGGGCTGAAACAGAGGGTGAGAAACAGAGGGCGAGAAACAGAGGGGCTGTAACAGAGGGGCTGAAACAGAGGGGCTGAATCAGAGGGGCTGATTCAGAGGGGCTGAATCAGAGGGGCTTAATCAGAGGGGCTGAAACAGAGGGGCTGAATCAGAGGGGCTGAAACAGAGGGCGAGAAACAGAGGGGCTGAAACAGAGAGCGCGAAACAGAGGGGCTGAAACAGATGGCGAGAAACAGAGGGACTGAAACAGAGGTCGAGAAACAGAGGGGCTGAAACAGCGGGCAAGAAACAGAGGGGCTGAAACAGAGAGGCTGAAACAGAAGGGCAGAAACAGAGGGGCTGAAACAGAGGGCGAGAAACAAAGGGGCTGAATCAGAGGGGCTGAATCAGAAGGGCTGAAACAGAGGGCAAGAAACAGAGGGGCTGAAACAGAGTGGCTGGAACAGAGGGCGAGAAACAGAGGGTCTGAATCAGACGGGCTGAATCAGAGGGGAAGAAACAGAGGGGCTGAAACCGAGGGCGAGAAACAGAGGGGCTGAAACAGAGGGCAAGAAACAGAGGGGCTGAAACAGCGTGGCTGAAACAGAGGGCGAGAAACAGAGGGGCTGAATCAGACGGGCTGAATCAGAGGGGATGAAACAGAGGGGCTGAAACAGAGGGCGAGAAACAGACTGGCTGAAACAGAGGGCGAGATACAGAGGGCGAGATACAGAGGGGCTGAAACAGAGGGGCTGAAACAGAGGGCGAGAAACAGAGGGGCTGAAACAGAGGGGTTGAAACAGAGGGTGAGAAACAGAGGGGCTGAAACAGAGGTAGAAACAGAGTGGCTGAAACAGAGGGGCTGAAACAGAGGGGCTGAATCAGAGGGGCTGAAACAGAGGGCGAGAAACAGAGGGACTGAAAGAGAGGGCGAGAAACAGAGTGGCTGAAACAGAGGGCGAGAAACAGACGTGCAGAAACAGAGGGCGAGAAACAGAGGGACTGAAACAAAGGGGCTGGAACAGAGAGCGCGAAACAGAGGGACTGAAACAGAGGGCGAGAAACAGAGGGGCTGAAACAGAGGTCGAGAAACAGAGGGGCTGAAACAGAGGGCGAGAAACAGAGGGGCTGAAACAAAGGGGCTGAATCAGATGGGCTGAATCAGAGGGGCTGAAACAGAGGGGCTGAAACAGAGGGCGAGAAACAGAGGGGCTGAAACAGAGGGGCTGTAACAGAGGGCGAGAAACAGAGGGACTGAAACAGAGGGGCTGAAACAGAGGGGCTACTAACAAAGCGGCTGATACAGAGGGCGAGAAACAGAGGGGCTGAAACAGAGGGCGAGATACAGAGGGGCTGAAAGAGAGGGGCTGAAACAGAGGGCGAGAAACAGAGAGGCTGGAACAGAGGGCGAGAAACAGAGGGCCTGAAACAGAGGGCGAGAAACAGAGGGCTGACAGAGGGGCTGAAACAGAGGGGCTGAAACAGAGGGGCTGAAACAGAGGGCGAGAAACAGAGGGGCTGAAACAGAGGGGCTGAAACAGAGGGCGAGAAACAGAGGGACTGAAACAGAGGGGCTGAAACAGAGGGGCTGAAACAAAGCGGCTGATACAGAGGGCGAGAAACAGAGGGGCTGAAACAGAGGGCGAGATACAGAGGAGCTGAAAGAGAGGGGCTGAAACAGAGGGCGAGAAACAGAGAGGCTGAAACAGAGGGCGAGAAACAGAGGGCCTGAAACAGAGGGCGAGAAACAGAGGGCTGAAACAGAGCGGCTGAAACAGAGGGGCTGAAACAGAGGGGCTGAAACAGAGGGCGAGATACAGAGAGGCTGAAACAGAGGGCGAGAAACAGAGTGGCTGAAACAGAGGGCGAGAAACAGAGTGGCTGAAACAGAGGGCAAGAAACAGAGGGGCTGAAACAGAGGGCGAGAAACAGAGGGGCTGAAACAGAGGGGCTGAAACAGAGGGCGAGAAACAGAGGGACTGAAACAGAGGGGCTGAAACAGAGGGGCTGAAACAGAGGGCGAGATACAGAGAGGCTGAAACAGAGGGCGAGAAACAGAGTGGCTGAAACAGAGGGCAAGAAACAGAGGGGCTGAAACAGAGGGCGAGAAACAGAGGGGCTGAAACAGAGGGGCTGAAACAGAGGGCGAGAAACAGAGGGACTGAAACAGAGGGCGAGAAACAGAGGGGCTGAAACAGAGGGCGAGAAACAGAGCGGCTGAAACAGAGGGCGAGAAACAGAGGGGCTGAAACAAAGGGGCTGAAACAGTGGGGCTAAAACAGAGGGGCTGAAACAGAGGGCGAGAAATAGAGGGGCTGAAACAGAGGGCGAGAAACAGAGGGGCTGAAACAGAGGGGCTGAAACAGAGGGGATAAAACAGTGCGGCTGAAACAGAGGGCGAGAAACAGAGGGGCTGAAACAGAGGGCGAGAAACAGAGGGGCTGAAACAGAGGGCGAGAAACAGAGGGGCTGAATCAGAGGGGCTGAAACAGAGGGCGAGAAACAGATGGGCTGAAACAGAGAGCGAGAAACAGAGGGGCTGAAACAGAGGGCGAGAAACAGAGGGGCTGAAACAGAGAGGCTGAAACAGAGGGTGAGAAACAGAGGGGCTGAAACAGAGGGCGAGAAACAGAGGGGCTGAAACAGAGGGGCTGAAACAGAGGGGCTGAATCAGAGGGGCTGATTCAGAGGGGCTGAATCAGAGGGGCTTAATCAGAGGGGCTGAAACAGAGGGGCTTAATCAGAGGGGCTGAAACAGAGGGCGAGAAACAGAGGGGCTGAAACAGAGGGCGAGAAACAGAGTGGCAGAAACAGAGGGCGAGAAACAGAGGAGCAGAAACAGAGGGGCTGAAACAGAGAGCGCGAAACAGAGGGGCTGAAACAGATGGCGAGAAACAGAGGGACTGAAACAGAGTTCGAGAAACAGAGGGGCTGAAACAGAGGGCAAGAAACAGAGGGGCTGAAACAGAGAGGCTGAGACAGAAGGGCAGAAACAGAGGGGCTGAAACAGAGGGCGAGAAACAGAGGGGCTGAATCAGAGCGGCTGTATCTGAAGGGCTGAAACAGAGGGCAAGAAACAGAGGGGCTGAAACAGAGTGGCTGGAACAGAGGGCGAGAAACAGAGGGGCTGAATCAGACGGGCTGAATCAGAGGGGCTGAAACAGAGGGGCTGAAACTAAGGGCGAGAAACAGAGGGGCTGAAACAGAGGGCGAGAAACAGAGGGCGAGAAACAGAGGGGCTGAAAAAGAGGGGCTGAAACAGAGGTGCTGAAACAAAGCGGCTGATGCAGAGGGCGAGAAATAGAGGGGCTGAAACAGAGGGGCTGAAACAGAGGGGCTGAAACAGAGGGCGAGAAACAGAGAGGCTGAAACAGAGGGCGAGAAACAGAGGGGCTGAAACAGAGGGCGAGAAACAGAGGGGCTGAAACAGAGGGGCTGAAACAGAGTGCGAGAAACAGAGGGCGAGAAACAGCGGGACTGAAACAGAGGGGCTGAAACAGAGGGGCTGAAACAGAGGGCGAGAAACAGAGGGGCTGAAACAGAGGGCGAGAAACAGAGGGGCTGAAACAGAGGGCGAGAAACAGAGGGGCTAAAACAGAGGGGCTGAAACAGTGGGGCTGAAACAGAGCGGCTGAAACAGAGGGCGAGAAACAGAGGGGCTGAAACACAGGGCGAGAAACAGAGGGGCTGAAACAGAGGGCGAGAAACAGAGGGGCTGAAACAGAGGGGCTGAAACAGAGGGGCTGAAACAGAGGGCGAGAAACAGAGGGGCTGAAAAAGAGGGCGAGAAACAGAGTGGCTGAAACAGAGGGCGAGAAACAGAGGGGCTGAATCAGAGGAGCTGAAACAGAGGGCGAGAAACAGAGGGGCTGAAACAGAGGGCGAGAAACAGTGGGTCTGAAACAGAGGGGCTGAAACAGAGGGCGAGAAACAGAGGGGCTGAAGCAGAGGGTCTGAAACAGAGGGGCTGAATCAGAGGGGCTGATTCAGAGGGGCTGAAACAGTGGGGCTGAAACAGAGGGGCTGAAACAGAGGGCGAGAAACAGAGGGGCTGAAACAGAGGGAGAGAAACAGAGGGGCTGAAACAGAGGGCGAGAAACAGAGGGGCTGAATCAGAGGGGCTGAAACAGAGGGCGAGAAACAGATGGGCTGAAACAGAGAGCGAGAAACAGAGGGGCTGAAACAGAGGGGCTGAAACAGAGGGTGAGAAACAGAGGGCGAGAAACAGAGGGGCTGAAACAGAGGGGCTGAAACAGAGGGGCTGAATCAGAGGGGCTGATTCAGAGGGGCTGAATCAGAGGGGCTTAATCAGAGGGGCTGAAACAGAGGGGCTGAATCAGAGGGGCTGAAACAGAGGGCGAGAAACAGAGGGGCTGAAACAGAGAGCGCGAAACAGAGGGGCTGAAACAGATGGCGAGAAACAGAGGGACTGAAACAGAGGTCGAGAAACAGAGGGGCTGAAACAGCGGGCAAGAAACAGAGGGGCTGAAACAGAGAGGCTGAAACAGAAGGGCAGAAACAGAGGGGCTGAAACAGAGGGCGAGAAACAAAGGGGCTGAATCAGAGGGGCTGAATCAGAAGGGCTGAAACAGAGGGCAAGAAACAGAGGGGCTGAAACAGAGTGGCTGGAACAGAGGGCGAGAAACAGAGGGTCTGAATCAGACGGGCTGAATCAGAGGGGAAGAAACAGAGGGGCTGAAACCGAGGGCGAGAAACAGAGGGGCTGAAACAGAGGGCGAGAAACAGAGGGGCTGAAACAGAGGGCGAGAAACAGACGGGCAGAAACAGAGGGCGAGAAACAGAGGGACTGAAACAGAGGGGCTGAAACAGAGAGCGCGAAACAGAGGGACTGAAACAGAGGGCGAGAAACAGAGGGGCCGAAACAGAGGGCGAGAAACAGAGGGGCTTAAACAGAGGGCGAGAAACAGAGGGGCTGAAACAGAGGGCAAGAAACAGAGGGGCTGAAACAGCGTGGCTGAAACAGAGGGCGAGAAACAGAGGGGCTGAATCAGACGGGCTGAATCAGAGGGGCTGAAACAGAGGGGCTGAAACAGAGGGCGAGAAACAGACTGGCTGAAACAGAGGGCGAGATACAGAGGGCGAGATACAGAGGGGCTGAAACAGAGGGGCTGAAACAGAGGGCGAGAAACAGAGGGGCTGAAACAGAGGGGTTGAAACAGAGGGTGAGAAACAGAGGGGCTGAAACAGAGGTAGAAACAGAGTGGCTGAAACAGAGGGGCTGAAACAGAGGGGCTGAATCAGAGGGGCTGATTCAGAGGGGCTGAAACAGAGGGGCTGAATCAGAGGGGTTGAAACAGAGGGCGAGAAACAGAGGGACTGAAAGAGAGGGCGAGAAACAGAGTGGCTGAAACAGAGGGCGAAAAACAGACGTGCAGAAACAGAGGGCGAGAAACAGAGGGACTGAAACAAAGGGGCTGGAACAGAGAGCGCGAAACAGAGGGACTGAAACAGAGGGCGAGAAACAGAGGGGCTGAAACAGAGGTCGAGAAACAGAGGGGCTGAAACAGAGGGCGAGAAACAGAGGGGCTGAAACAAAGGGGCTGAATCAGATGGGCTGAATCAGAGGGGCTGAAACAGAGGGGCTGAAACAGAGGGCGAGAAACAGAGGGGCAGAAACAGAGGGGCTGTAACAGAGGGCGAGAAACAGAGGGACTGAAACAGAGGGGCTGAAACAGAGGGGCTACTAACAAAGCGGCTGATACAGAGGGCGAGAAACAGAGGGGCTGAAACAGAGGGCGAGATACAGAGGGGCTGAAAGAGAGGGGCTGAAACAGAGGGCGAGAAACAGAGAGGCTGGAACAGAGGGCGAGAAACAGAGGGCCTGAAACAGAGGGCGAGAAACAGAGGGCTGACAGAGGGGCTGAAACAGAGGGGCTGAAACAGAGGGGCTGAAACAGAGGGCGAGAAACAGAGGGGCTGAAACAGAGGGGCTGAAACAGAGGGCGAGAAACAGAGGGACTGAAACAGAGGGGCTGAAACAGAGGGGCTGAAACAAAGCGGCTGATACAGAGGGCGAGAAACAGAGGGGCTGAAACAGAGGGCGAGATACAGAGGAGCTGAAAGAGAGGGGCTGAAACAGAGGGCGAGAAACAGAGAGGCTGAAACAGAGGGCGAGAAACAGAGGGCCTGAAACAGAGGGCGAGAAACAGAGGGGCTGAAACAGAGCGGCTGAAACAGAGGGGCTGAAACAGAGGGGCTGAAACAGAGGGCGAGATACAGAGAGGCTGAAACAGAGGGCGAGAAACAGAGTGGCTGAAACAGAGGGCGAGAAACAGAGTGGCTGAAACAGAGGGCAAGAAACAGAGGGGCTGAAACAGAGGGCGAGAAACAGAGGGGCTGAAACAGAGGGGCTGAAACAGAGGGCGAGAAACAGAGGGACTGAAACAGAGGGGCTGAAACAGAGGGGCTGAAACAGAGGGCGAGATACAGAGAGGCTGAAACAGAGGGCGAGAAACAGAGTGGCTGAAACAGAGGGCAAGAAACAGAGGGGCTGAAACAGAGGGCGAGAAACAGAGGGGCTGAAACAGAGGGGCTGAAACAGAGGGCGAGAAACAGAGGGACTGAAACAGAGGTGCTGATACAGAGGGGCTGATACAGAGGGCGAGAAACAGAGCGGCTGAAACAGAGGGCGAGAAATAGAGGGGCTGAAACAGAGGGCGACAAACAGAGGGGCTGAAACAGAGGGCGAGAAACAGAGGGGCTGAAACAGAGGGGCTGAAACAGAGGGGCTGAAACAGAGGGGATAAAACAGTGCGGCTGAAACAGAGGGCGAGAAACAGAGGGGCTGAAACAGAGGGCGAGAAACAGAGGGGCTGAATCAGAGGGGCTGAATCAGAGGGGCTGAAACAGAGGGGCTGAATCAGAGGGGCTGAATCAGAGGGGCTGAAACAGAGGGGCTGAAACAGAGGGCGAGAAACAGAGGGGCTGAAACAGAGGGCGAGAAACAGAGGGGCTGAAACAGAGGGGCTGAAACAGAGGGTGAGAAACAGAGGGGCTGAAACAGAGGGCGAGAAACAGAGGGGCTGAAACAGAGGGCGAGAAACAGAGGGGCTGATTCAGAGGGGCTGAATCAGAGGGGCTTAATCAGAGGGGCTGAAACAGAGGGGCTTAATCAGAGGGGCTGAAACAGAGGGCGAGAAACAGAGGGGCTGAAACAGAGGGCGAGAAACAGAGTGGCAGAAACAGAGGGCGAGAAACAGAGGAGCAGAAACAGAGGGGCTGAAACAGAGAGCGCGAAACAGAGGGGCTGAAACAGATGGCGAGAAACAGAGGGACTGAAACAGAGTTCGAGAAACAGAGGGGCTGAAACAGAGGGCAAGAAACAGAGGGGCTGAAACAGAGAGGCTGAGACAGAAGGGCAGAAACAGAGGGGCTGAAACAGAGGGCGAGAAACAGAGGGGCTGCATCAGAGGGGCTGAATCAGAAGGGCTGAAACAGAGGGCAAGAAACAGAGGGGCTGAAACAGAGTGGCTGGAACAGAGGGCGAGAAACAGAGGGGCTGAATCAGACGGGCTGAATCAGAGGGGCTGAAACAGAGGGGCTGAAACTAAGGGCGAGAAACAGAGGGGCTGAAACAGAGGGTGAGAAACAGAGGGCGACAAACAGAGGGGCTGAAAAAGAGGGGCTGAAACAAAGGGGCTGAAACAAAGCGGCTGATGCAGAGGGCGAGAAATAGAGGGGCTGAAGCAGAGGGGCTGAAACAGAGGGGCTGAAACAGAGGGCAAGAAACAGAGAGGCTGAAACAGAGGGCGAGAAACAGAGAGGCTGAAACAGAGGGGCTGAAACAGAGGGTCTGAAACAGAGGGCGAGAAACAGAGGGGCTGAAACAGAGGGGCTGAAACAGAGGGGCTGAAACAGAGGGTCTGAAACAGAGGGCGAGAAACAGAGAGGCTGAAACAGGGTGCGAGAAACAGAGTGGCTGAAACAGAGGGCAAGAAACAGAGGGGCTGAAACAGAGGGCGAGAAACAGAGGGGCTGAAACAGAGGGGCTGAAACAGAGGGGCTGAAACAGAGAGCGAGAACCAGAGGGGCTGAAACAGAGGGCCAGAAACAGAGGGCGAGAAACAGAGGGACTGAAACAGTGGGGCTGAAACAGAGGGGCTGATACATAGGGCGAGAAACAGAGCGGCTGAAACAGAGGGCGAGAAACAGAGGGGCTGAAACAAAGGGGCTGAAACAGTGGGGCTAAAACAGAGGGGCTGAAACAGAGGGCGAGAAATAGAGGGGCTGAAACAGAGCGCGAGATACAGAGGGGCTGAAACAGAGTGGCTGAAACAGAGCGCGAGAAACAGAGGGGCTGAAACAGAGGGCGAGAAACAGAGGGGCTGAATCAGAGGAGCTGAAACAGAGGGCGAGAAACAGAGGGGCTGAAACAGAGAGCGAGAAACAGAGGGGCTGAAACAGAGGGGCTGAAACAGAGGGTGAGAAACAGAGTGTCTGAAACAGAGGGCGAGAAACAGAGGCGCTGAAACAGAGGGGCTGAAACAGAGGGGCTGAATCAGAGGGGCTGATTCAGAGGGGCTGAAACAGAGGGGCTTAATCAGAGGGGCTGAAACAGAGGGCGAGAAACAGAGGGGCTGAAACAGAGGGCGAGAAACAGAGGAGCTGAAACAGAGGGGCTGAAACAGAGAGCGCGAAACAGAGGGGCTGAAACAGATGGCGAGAAACAGAGGGACTGAAACAGAGGTCGAGAAACAGAGGGGCTGAAACAGAGGGCAAGAAACAGAGGGGCTGAAACAGAGGGGCTGAAACAGAAGGGCTGAAACAGAGGGGCTGAAACAGAGGGCGAGAAACAGAGGGGCTGAATCAGAGGGGCTGAATCAGAAGGGCTGAAACAGAGGGGCTGAATCAGAGGGGCTGAAAAGGAAGGCGAGAAACAGAGGGGCTGAAACAGAGGGCGAGAAACTGAGGGGCAGAAACAGAGGGCGAGAAACAGAGGGGCTGAAACAGAGGGTCTGAAACAGAGGGCGAGAAACAGAGGGGCTGAAACAGAGGGCGAGAAACAGAGGGGCTGAAACAGAGGGGCTGAAACAGAGGGCGAGAAACAGAGGGGCAGAAACTGAGGGCGAGAAACAGAGGGGCTGAAACAGAGGGGCTGAAACAGAGGGTCTGAATCAGAGGGGCTGAAACAGAGGGCGAGAAACAAAGGGGCTGAAACAGCGGGCGAGAAACAGAGGGCGAGAAACAGAGGGGCTGAAACAGAGGGGCTGAAACAGACGGGCTGAATCAGAGAGCCTGAAACAGAGGGCGAGAAACAGAGGGGCTGAAACAGAGGGCGAAAAACAGAGGGGCTGAAACAGAGGGCGAGAAACAGAGGGGCTGAAACAGAGGGGCAGAAACAGAGGGGCTGAAACAGAGGGGCTGAAACAGAGGGCGAGAAACAGAGGGGCTGAATCAGAGGGGCTGAATCAGAGGGACTGAAACAGAGGGGCTGAAACAGTGGGCGAGAAACAAAGGGGCTGAAACAGCGGGCGAGAAACAGAGGGCGAGAAACAGAGGGGCTTCAACAGAGGGGCTGAAACAGATGGGCTGAAACAGAGAGCCTGAAACAGAGGGGCAGAAACAGAGGGGCTGAAACAGAGGGCGAAAAACAGAGGGGCTGAAACAGAGGGCGAGAAACAGAGGGTGAGAAACAGAGGGCGAGAAACAGAGTGGATGAAACAGAGGGGCTGAAACAAAGGCGCTGAAATAGAGGGGCTGAAACAGAGGGACTGAATCAGAGGGGCTGAAACAGAGTGGCTGAATCAGAGGGGCTGAAACAGAGGGCGAGAAACAGAGGGGCTGAAACAGAGGGCGAGAAACAGAGCGGCTGAAACAGAGGGGCTTAAACAGAGGGGCTGAAACAGAGGGGCTGAAACAGACGGGCTGAATCAGAGAGCCTGAAACAGAGGGCGAGAAACAGAGGGGCTGAAACAGAGGGCGAAAAACAGAGGGGCTGAAACAGAGGGCGAGAAACAGAGGGGCTGAAACAGAGGGGCAGAAACAGAGGGGCTGAAACAGAGGGGCTGAAACAGAGGGCGAGAAACAGAGGGGCTGAATCAGAGGGGCTGAATCAGAGGGACTGAAACAGAGGGGCTGAAACAGTGGGCGAGAAACAAAGGGGCTGAAACAGCGGGCGAGAAACAGAGGGCGAGAAACAGAGGGGCTTCAACAGAGGGGCTGAAACAGATGGGCTGAAACAGAGAGCCTGAAACAGAGGGGCAGAAACAGAGGGGCTGAAACAGAGGGCGAAAAACAGAGGGGCTGAAACAGAGGGCGAGAAACAGAGGGTGAGAAACAGAGGGCGAGAAACAGAGTGGATGAAACAGAGGGGCTGAAACAAAGGGGCTGAAATAGAGGGGCTGAAACAGAGGGGCTGAATCAGAGGGGCTGAAACAGAGTGGCTGAATCAGAGGGGCTGAAACAGAGGGCGAGAAACAGAGGGGCTGAAACAGAGGGCGAGAAACAGAGCGGCTGAAACAGAGGGGCTTAAACAGAGGGGCTGAAACAGAGGGGCTGAATCCGAGGGCGAGAAACAGAGAGGCTGAAACAGAGGGCGAGAAACAGAGGGGCTGAAACAGAGGGCAGGAAACAGAGGGGCTGAAACAGAGGGCGAGAAACAGAGGGGCTGAAATAGAGTGCGAGAAACAGAGTGGCTGAAACAGAGGGCGAGAAACAGAGGGGCTGAAACAGAGTGCGAGAAACAGAGGGACTGAAACAGAGGGGCTGAAACAGAGGGGCTGAAACAGAGGGCGAGAAACAGAGGGGCTGAAACAGAGGGCGAGAAACAGAGGGGCTGAAACAGAGGGGCTGAAACAGAGGGGCTGAAACAGAGGGGCTGAAACAGAGGGCGAGAAACAGAGGGGCTGAAACAGAGGGCGAGAAACAAAGGGGCTGAAACAGCGGGCGAGAAACAGAGGGCGAGAAACAGAGGGGCTGAAACAGAGGGGCTGAAACAGACGGGCTGAATCAGAGAGCCTGAAACAGAGGGCGAGAAACAGAGGGGCTGAAACAGAGGGCGAAAAACAGAGGGGCTGAAACAGAGGGCGAGAAACAGAGGGGCTGAAACAGAGGGGCAGAAACAGAGGGGCTGAAACAGAGGGGCTGAAACAGAGGGCGAGAAACAGAGGGGCTGAATCAGAGGGGCTGAATCAGAGGGACTGAAACAGAGGGGCTGAAACAGTGGGCGAGAAACAAAGGGGCTGAAACAGCGGGCGAGAAACAGAGGGCGAGAAACAGAGGGGCTTCAACAGAGGGGCTGAAACAGATGGGCTGAAACAGAGAGCCTGAAACAGAGGGGCAGAAACAGAGGGGCTGAAACAGAGGGCGAAAAACAGAGGGGCTGAAACAGAGGGCGAGAAACAGAGGGTGAGAAACAGAGGGCGAGAAACAGAGTGGATGAAACAGAGGGGCTGAAACAAAGGGGCTGAAATAGAGGGGCTGAAACAGAGGGACTGAATCAGAGGGGCTGAAACAGAGTGGCTGAATCAGAGGGGCTGAAACAGAGGGCGAGAAACAGAGGGGCTGAAACAGAGGGCGAGAAACAGAGCGGCTGAAACAGAGGGGCTTAAACAGAGGGGCTGAAACAGAGGGGCTGAAACAGACGGGCTGAATCAGAGAGCCTGAAACAGAGGGCGAGAAACAGAGGGGCTGAAACAGAGGGCGAAAAACAGAGGGGCTGAAACAGAGGGCGAGAAACAGAGGGGCTGAAACAGAG
Organism: Chiloscyllium punctatum; assembly: GCF_047496795.1. NCBI lineage: Eukaryota > Metazoa > Chordata > Chondrichthyes > Orectolobiformes > Hemiscylliidae > Chiloscyllium > Chiloscyllium punctatum. The sequence goes on from NC_092787.1 coordinate 3,958,847, forward strand.
GGGCAGAAACAGAGGGGCTGAAACAGAGGGGCTGAAACAGAGGGCGAGAAACAGAGGGGCTGAATCAGAGGGGCTGAATCAGAGGGACTGAAACAGAGGGGCTGAAACAGTGGGCGAGAAACAAAGGGGCTGAAACAGCGGGCGAGAAACAGAGGGCGAGAAACAGAGGGGCTTCAACAGAGGGGCTGAAACAGATGGGCTGAAACAGAGAGCCTGAAACAGAGGGGCAGAAACAGAGGGGCTGAAACAGAGGGCGAAAAACAGAGGGGCTGAAACAGAGGGCGAGAAACAGAGGGTGAGAAACAGAGGGCGAGAAACAGAGTGGATGAAACAGAGGGGCTGAAACAAAGGGGCTGAAATAGAGGGGCTGAAACAGAGGGGCTGAATCAGAGGGGCTGAAACAGAGTGGCTGAATCAGAGGGGCTGAAACAGAGGGCGAGAAACAGAGGGGCTGAAACAGAGGGCGAGAAACAGAGCGGCTGAAACAGAGGGGCTTAAACAGAGGGGCTGAAACAGAGGGGCTGAATCCGAGGGCGAGAAACAGAGAGGCTGAAACAGAGGGCGAGAAACAGAGGGGCTGAAACAGAGGGCAGGAAACAGAGGGGCTGAAACAGAGGGCGAGAAACAGAGGGGCTGAAATGGAGTGCGAGAAACAGAGTGGCTGAAACAGAGGGCGAGAAACAGAGGGGCTGAAACAGAGTGCGAGAAACAGAGGGACTGAAACAGAGGGGCTGAAACAGAGGGGCTGAAACAGAGGGCGAGAAACAGAGGGGCTGAAACAGAGGGCGAGAAACAGAGGGGCTGAAACAGAGGGGCTGAAACAGAGGGGCTGAAACAGAGGGGCTGAAACAGAGGGCGAGAAACAGAGGGGCTGAAACAGAGGGCGAGAAACAGAGGGGCTGAAACAGAGGGCGAGAAACAGAGGGGCTGAAACAGAGGGGTTGAAACAGAGGGTGAGAAACAGAGGGGCTGAAACAGAGGTAGAAACAGAGGGGCTGAAATAGAGTGCGAGAAACAGAGTGGCTGAAACAGAGGGGCTGAAACAGAGGGGCTGAAACAGAGGGCGAGAAACAGAGGGGCTGAAACAGAGGGCGAGAAACAGAGGGGCTGAAACAGAGTGCGAGAACAGAGGGACTGAAACAGAGGGGCTGAAACAGAGGGGCTGAAACAGAGGGGCTGAAACAGAGGGGCTGAAACAGAGGGCGAGAAACAGAGGGGCTGAAACAGAGGGCGAGAAACAGAGGGGCTGAAACAGAGGGGTTGAAACAGAGGGTGAGAAACAGAGGGGCTGAAACAGAGGTAGAAACAGAGGGGCTGAAACAGAGGGGCTGAAACAGAGGGGCTGAATCAGAGGGGCTGATTCAGAGGGGCTGAAACAGAGGGGCTGAATCAGAGGGGCTGAAACAGAGGGCGAGAAACAGATGGACTGAAAGAGAGGGCGAGAAACAGAGTGGCTGAAACAGAGGGCGAGAAAGAGACGTGCAGAAACAGAGTGCGAGAAACAGAGGGACTGAAACAAAGGGGCTGGAACAGAGAGCGCGAAACAGAGGGACTGAAACAGAGGGCGAGAAACAGAGGGGCTGAAACAGAGGGCGAGAAACAGAGGGGCTGAAACAGAGGGCGAGAAACAGAGGGGCTGAAACAGAGGTGCTGAATCAGATGGGCTGAATCAGAGGGGCTGAAACAGAGGGGCTGAAACAGAGGGCGAGAAACAGAGGGACTGAAACAGAGGGGCTGAAACAGAGGGGCTGAAACAAAGCGGCTGATACAGAGGGCGAGAAACAGAGGGGCTGAAACAGAGGGCGAGATACAGAGGGGCTGAAAGAGAGGGGCTGAAACAGAGTGCGAGAAACAGAGAGGCTGAAACAGAGGGCGAGAAACAGAGGGCCTGAAACAGAGGGCGAGAAACAGAGGGCTGAAACAGAGGGGCTGAAACAGAGGGGCTGAAAGAGAGGGCGAGAAACAGAGGGGCTGAAACAGAGGGGCTGAAACAGAGGGCGAGAAACGGAGGGACTGAAACAGAGGGGCTGAAACAAAGCGGCTGATACAGAGGGCGAGAAACAGAGGGGCTGAAACAGAGGGCGAGATACAGAGGGGCTGAAAGAGAGGGGCTGAAACAGAGGGCGAGAAACAGAGAGGCTGAAACAGAGGGCGAGAAACAGAGGGCCTGAAACAGAGGGCGAGAAACAGAGGGCTGAAACAGAGGGGCTGAAACAGAGGGCGAGATACAGAGAGGCTGAAACAGAGGGCGATAAACAGAGTGGCTGAAACAGAGGGCGAGATACAGAGGGGCTGAAAGAGAGGGGCTGAAACAGAGGGCGAGAAACAGAGAGGCTGAAACAGAGGGCGAGAAACAGAGGGCCTGAAACAGAGGGCGAGAAACAGAGGGGCTGAAACAGAGGGGCTGAAACAGAGGGCGAGATACAGAGAGGCTGAAACAGAGGGCGATAAACAGAGTGGCTGAAACAGAGGGCGAGATACAGAGAGGCTGAAACAGAGAGCGATAAACAGAGTGGCTGAAACAGAGGGCGAGATACAGAGGGGCTGAAAGAGAGGGGCTGAAACAGAGGGCGAGAAACAGAGAGGCTGAAACAGAGGGCGAGAAACAGAGGGCCTGTAACAGAGGGCGAGAAACAGAGGGGCTGAAACAGAGGGGCTGAAACAGAGTGCGAGAAACAGAGGGCGAGAAACAGAGGGACTGAAACAGAGGGGCTGAAACAGAGGGGCTGAAACAGAGGGCGAGAAACAGAGGGGCTGAAACAGAGGGCGAGAAACAGAGGGGCTGAAACAGAGGGCGAGAAACAGAGGGGCTGAAACAGAGGGGCTGAAACAGTGGGGCTGAAACAGAGCGGCTGAAACAGAGGGCGAGAAATAGAGGGGCTGAAACAGAGGGCGAGAAACAGAGGGGCTGAAACAGAGGGCGAGATACAGAGGGGCTGAAACAGAGGGGCTGAAACAGAGGGGCTGAAACAGAGGGGCTGAAACAGAGGGCGAGAAACAGAGGGGCTGAAACAGAGGGCGAGAAACAGAGGGGCTGAAACAGAGGGGTTGAAACAGAGGGTGAGAAACAGAGGGGCTGAAACAGAGGTAGAAACAGAGGGGCTGAAACAGAGGGGCTGAAACAGAGGGGCTGAATCAGAGGGGCAGATTCAGAGGGGCTGAAACAGAGGGGCTGAATCAGAGGGGCTGAAACAGAGGGCGAGAAACAGATGGACTGAAAGAGAGGGCGAGAAACAGAGTGGCTGAAACAGAGGGCGAGAAAGAGACGTGCAGAAACAGAGGGCGAGAAACAGAGGGGCTGAAACAGAGGGTCTGAAACAGAGGGCGAGAAACAGAGGGGCTGAAACAGAGGGCGAGAAACAGAGGGGCTGAAACAGAGGGTCTGAAACAGAGGGCGAGAAACAGAGGGGCTGAAACAGAGGGCGAAAAACAGAGGGGCTGAAACAGAGGGCGAGAAACAGAGGGGCTGAAACAGAGGGGCAGAAACAGAGGGGCTGAAACAGAGGGGCTGAAACAGAGGGCGAGAAACAGAGGGGCTGAATCAGAGGGGCTGAATCAGAGGGACTGAAACAGAGGGGCTGAAACAGTGGGCGAGAAACAAAGGGGCTGAAACAGCGGGCGAGAAACAGAGGGCGAGAAACAGAGGGGCTTCAACAGAGGGGCTGAAACAGATGGGCTGAAACAGAGAGCCTGAAACAGAGGGGCAGAAACAGAGGGGCTGAAACAGAGGGCGAAAAACAGAGGGGCTGAAACAGAGGGCGAGAAACAGAGGGTGAGAAACAGAGGGCGAGAAACAGAGTGGATGAAACAGAGGGGCTGAAACAAAGGGGCTGAAATAGAGGGGATGAAACAGAGGGGCTGAATCAGAGGGGCTGAAACAGAGTGGCTGAATCAGAGGGGCTGAAACAGAGGGCGAGAAACAGATGGGCTGAAACAGAGGGCGTGAAACAGAGCGGCTGAAACAGAGGGGCTTAAACAGAGGGGCTGAAACAGAGGGGCTGAATCCGAGGGCGAGAAACAGAGAGGCTGAAACAGAGGGCGAGAAACAGAGGGGCTGAAACAGAGGGCAGGAAACAGAGGGGCTGAAACAGAGGGCGAGAAACAGAGGGGCTGAAATAGAGTGCGAGAAACAGAGTGGCTGAAACAGAGGGGCTGAAACAGAGGGGCTGAAACAGAGGGCGAGAAACAGAGGGGCTGAAACAGAGGGCGAGAAACAGAGGGGCTGAAACAGAGTGCGAGAAACAGAGGGCGAGAAACAGAGGGACTGAAACAGAGGGGCTGAAACAGAGGGGCTGAAACAGAGGGCGAGAAACAGAGGGGCTGAAACAGAGGGCGAGAAACAGAGGGGCTGAAACAGAGGGCGAGAAACAGAGGGGCTGAAACAGAGGGCGAGAAACAGAGGGGCTGAAACAGAGGGCGAGAAACAGAGGGGCTGAAACAGAGGGGCTGAAACAGTGGGGCTGAAACAGAGCGGCTGAAACAGAGGGCGAGAAATAGAGGGGCTGAAACAGAGGGCGAGAAACAGAGGGGCTGAAACAGAGGGCGAGATACAGAGGGGCTGAAACAGAGGGGCTGAAACAGTGGGGCTGAAACAGAGGGGCAGAAACAGAGGGCGAGAAACAGAGGGGCTGAAACAGAGGGCGAGAAACAGAGGGGCTGAAACAGAGGGGTTGAAACAGAGGGTGAGAAACAGAGGGGCTGAAACAGAGGTAGAAACAGAGGGGCTGAAACAGAGGGGCTGAAACAGAGGGGCTGAATCAGAGGGGCTGATTCAGAGGGGCTGAAACAGAGGGGCTGAATCAGAGGGGCTGAAACAGAGGGCGAGAAACAGATGGACTGAAAGAGAGGGCGAGAAACAGAGTGGCTGAAACAGAGGGCGAGAAAGAGACGTGCAGAAACAGAGGGCGAGAAACAGAGGGACTGAAACAAAGGGGCTGGAACAGAGAGCGCGAAACAGAGGGACTGAAACAGAGGGCGAGAAACAGAGGGGCTGAAACAGAGGGCGAGAAACAGAGGGGCTGAAACAGAGGGCGAGAAACAGAGGGGCAGAAACAGAGGTGCTGAATCAGATGGGCTGAATCAGAGGGGCTGAAACAGAGGGGCTGAAACAGAGGGCGAGAAACAGAGGGACTGAAACAGAGGGGCTGAAACAGAGGGGCTGAAACAAAGCGGCTGATACAGAGGGCGAGAAACAGAGGGGCTGAAACAGAGGGCGAGATACAGAGGGGCTGAAAGAGAGGGGCTGAAACAGAGGGCAAGAAACAGAGAGGCTGAAACAGAGGGCGAGAAACAGAGGGCCTGAAACAGAGGGCGAGAAACAGAGGGCTGAAACAGAGGGGCTGAAACAGAGGGGCTGAAACAGAGGGCGAAAAACAGAGGGGCTGAAACAGAGGGGCTGAAACAGAGGGCGAGAAACGGAGGGACTGAAACAGAGGGGCTGAAACAAAGCGGCTGATACAGAGGGCGAGAAACAGAGGGGCTGAAACAGAGGGCGAGATACAGAGGGGCTGAAAGAGAGGGGCTGAAACAGAGGGCGAGAAACAGAGAGGCTGAAACAGAGGGCGAGAAACAGAAGGCCTGAAACAGAGGGCGAGAAACAGAGGGCTGAAACAGAGGGGCTGAAACAGAGGGCGAGATACAGAGAGGCTGAAACAGAGGGCGATAAACAGAGTGGCTGAAACAGAGGGCGAGATACAGAGGGGCTGAAAGAGAGGGGCTGAAACAGAGGGCGAGAAACAGAGAGGCTGAAACAGAGGGCGAGAAACAGAGGGCCTGAAACAGAGGGCGAGAAACAGAGGGGCTGAAACAGAGGGGCTGAAACAGAGGGCGAGATACAGAGAGGCTGAAACAGAGGGCGATAAACAGAGTGGCTGAAACAGAGGGCGAGAAACAGAGGGGCTGAAACAGAGGGGCTGAAACAGAGGGCGAGAAACAGAGGGACTGAAACAGAGGGGCTGAAACAGAGGGGCTGATACAGAGGGCGAGAAACAGAGGGGCTGAAACAGAGGGCGAGAAACAGAGGGGCTGAAACAGAGGGGTTGAAACAGAGGGTGAGAAACACAGGGGCTGAAACAGAGGTATAAACAGAGGGGCTGAAACAGAGGGGCTGAAACAGAGGGGCTGAATCAGAGGGGCTGATTCAGAGGGGCTGAAACACAGGGCGAGAAACAGAGGGACTAAAAGAGAGGGCGAGAAACAGAGTGGCTGAAACAGAGGGCGAGAAACAGACGTGCAGAAACAGAGGGCGAGAAACAGAGGGACTGAAACAAAGGGGCTGGAACAGAGAGCGCGAAACAGATGGACTGAAACAGAGGGCGAGAAACAGGGGGCTGAAACAGAGGGCGAGAAACAGAGGGGCTGAAACAGAGGGCGAGAAACAGAGGGGCTGAAACAGAGGGGCTGAATCCGAGGGCGAGAAACAGAGAGGCTGAAACAGAGGGCGAGAAACAGAGGGGCTGAAACAGAGGGCAAGAAACAGAGGGGCTGAAATAGAGTGCGAGAAACAGAGTGGCTGAAACAGAGGGGCTGAAACAGAGGGGCTGAAACAGAGGGCGAGAAACAGAGGGGCTGAAACAGAGGGCGAGAAACAGAGGGGCTGAAACAGAGTGCGAGAACAGAGGGACTGAAACAGAGGGGCTGAAACAGAGGGGCTGAAACAGAGGGGCTGAAACAGAGGGGCTGAAACAGAGGGCGAGAAACAGAGGGGCTGAAACAGAGGGCGAGAAACAGAGGGGCTGAAACAGAGGGGTTGAAACAGAGGGTGAGAAACAGAGGGGCTGAAACAGAGGTAGAAACAGAGGGGCTGAAACAGAGGGGCTGAAACAGAGGGGCTGAATCAGAGGGGCTGATTCAGAGGGGCTGAAACAGAGGGGCTGAATCAGAGGGGCTGAAACAGAGGGCGAGAAACAGATGGACTGAAAGAGAGGGCGAGAAACAGAGTGGCTGAAACAGAGGGCGAGAAAGAGACGTGCAGAAACAGAGTGCGAGAAACAGAGGGACTGAAACAAAGGGGCTGGAACAGAGAGCGCGAAACAGAGGGACTGAAACAGAGGGCGAGAAACAGAGGGGCTGAAACAGAGGGCGAGAAACAGAGGGGCTGAAACAGAGGGCGAGAAACAGAGGGGCTGAAACAGAGGTGCTGAATCAGATGGGCTGAATCAGAGGGGCTGAAACAGAGGGGCTGAAACAGAGGGCGAGAAACAGAGGGACTGAAACAGAGGGGCTGAAACAGAGGGGCTGAAACAAAGCGGCTGATACAGAGGGCGAGAAACAGAGGGGCTGAAACAGAGGGCGAGATACAGAGGGGCTGAAAGAGAGGGGCTGAAACAGAGTGCGAGAAACAGAGAGGCTGAAACAGAGGGCGAGAAACAGAGGGCCTGAAACAGAGGGCGAGAAACAGAGGGCTGAAACAGAGGGGCTGAAACAGAGGGGCTGAAAGAGAGGGCGAGAAACAGAGGGGCTGAAACAGAGGGGCTGAAACAGAGGGCGAGAAACGGAGGGACTGAAACAGAGGGGCTGAAACAAAGCGGCTGATACAGAGGGCGAGAAACAGAGGGGCTGAAACAGAGGGCGAGATACAGAGGGGCTGAAAGAGAGGGGCTGAAACAGAGGGCGAGAAACAGAGAGGCTGAAACAGAGGGCGAGAAACAGAGGGCCTGAAACAGAGGGCGAGAAACAGAGGGCTGAAACAGAGGGGCTGAAACAGAGGGCGAGATACAGAGAGGCTGAAACAGAGGGCGATAAACAGAGTGGCTGAAACAGAGGGCGAGATACAGAGGGGCTGAAAGAGAGGGGCTGAAACAGAGGGCGAGAAACAGAGAGGCTGAAACAGAGGGCGAGAAACAGAGGGCCTGAAACAGAGGGCGAGAAACAGAGGGGCTGAAACAGAGGGGCTGAAACAGAGGGCGAGATACAGAGAGGCTGAAACAGAGGGCGATAAACAGAGTGGCTGAAACAGAGGGCGAGATACAGAGAGGCTGAAACAGAGAGCGATAAACAGAGTGGCTGAAACAGAGGGCGAGATACAGAGGGGCTGAAAGAGAGGGGCTGAAACAGAGGGCGAGAAACAGAGAGGCTGAAACAGAGGGCGAGAAACAGAGGGCCTGAAACAGAGGGCGAGAAACAGAGGGGCTGAAACAGAGGGGCTGAAACAGAGTGCGAGAAACAGAGGGCGAGAAACAGAGGGACTGAAACAGAGGGGCTGAAACAGAGGGGCTGAAACAGAGGGCGAGAAACAGAGGGGCTGAAACAGAGGGCGAGAAACAGAGGGGCTGAAACAGAGGGCGAGAAACAGAGGGGCTGAAACAGAGGGGCTGAAACAGTGGGGCTGAAACAGAGCGGCTGAAACAGAGGGCGAGAAATAGAGGGGCTGAAACAGAGGGCGAGAAACAGAGGGGCTGAAACAGAGGGCGAGATACAGAGGGGCTGAAACAGAGGGGCTGAAACAGAGGGGCTGAAACAGAGGGGCTGAAACAGAGGGCGAGAAACAGAGGGGCTGAAACAGAGGGCGAGAAACAGAGGGGCTGAAACAGAGGGGTTGAAACAGAGGGTGAGAAACAGAGGGGCTGAAACAGAGGTAGAAACAGAGGGGCTGAAACAGAGGGGCTGAAACAGAGGGGCTGAATCAGAGGGGCAGATTCAGAGGGGCTGAAACAGAGGGGCTGAATCAGAGGGGCTGAAACAGAGGGCGAGAAACAGATGGACTGAAAGAGAGGGCGAGAAACAGAGTGGCTGAAACAGAGGGCGAGAAAGAGACGTGCAGAAACAGAGGGCGAGAAACAGAGGGGCTGAAACAGAGGGTCTGAAACAGAGGGCGAGAAACAGAGGGGCTGAAACAGAGGGCGAGAAACAGAGGGGCTGAAACAGAGGGTCTGAAACAGAGGGCGAGAAACAGAGGGGCTGAAACAGAGGGCGAAAAACAGAGGGGCTGAAACAGAGGGCGAGAAACAGAGGGGCTGAAACAGAGGGGCAGAAACAGAGGGGCTGAAACAGAGGGGCTGAAACAGAGGGCGAGAAACAGAGGGGCTGAATCAGAGGGGCTGAATCAGAGGGACTGAAACAGAGGGGCTGAAACAGTGGGCGAGAAACAAAGGGGCTGAAACAGCGGGCGAGAAACAGAGGGCGAGAAACAGAGGGGCTTCAACAGAGGGGCTGAAACAGATGGGCTGAAACAGAGAGCCTGAAACAGAGGGGCAGAAACAGAGGGGCTGAAACAGAGGGCGAAAAACAGAGGGGCTGAAACAGAGGGCGAGAAACAGAGGGTGAGAAACAGAGGGCGAGAAACAGAGTGGATGAAACAGAGGGGCTGAAACAAAGGGGCTGAAATAGAGGGGATGAAACAGAGGGGCTGAATCAGAGGGGCTGAAACAGAGTGGCTGAATCAGAGGGGCTGAAACAGAGGGCGAGAAACAGATGGGCTGAAACAGAGGGCGTGAAACAGAGCGGCTGAAACAGAGGGGCTTAAACAGAGGGGCTGAAACAGAGGGGCTGAATCCGAGGGCGAGAAACAGAGAGGCTGAAACAGAGGGCGAGAAACAGAGGGGCTGAAACAGAGGGCAGGAAACAGAGGGGCTGAAACAGAGGGCGAGAAACAGAGGGGCTGAAATAGAGTGCGAGAAACAGAGTGGCTGAAACAGAGGGGCTGAAACAGAGGGGCTGAAACAGAGGGCGAGAAACAGAGGGGCTGAAACAGAGGGCGAGAAACAGAGGGGCTGAAACAGAGTGCGAGAAACAGAGGGCGAGAAACAGAGGGACTGAAACAGAGGGGCTGAAACAGAGGGGCTGAAACAGAGGGCGAGAAACAGAGGGGCTGAAACAGAGGGCGAGAAACAGAGGGGCTGAAACAGAGGGCGAGAAACAGAGGGGCTGAAACAGAGGGGCTGAAACAGTGGGGCTGAAACAGAGCGGCTGAAACAGAGGGCGAGAAATAGAGGGGCTGAAACAGAGGGCGAGAAACAGAGGGGCTGAAACAGAGGGCGAGATACAGAGGGGCTGAAACAGAGGGGCTGAAACAGTGGGGCTGAAACAGAGGGGCTGAAACAGAGGGCGAGAAACAGAGGGGCTGAAACAGAGGGCGAGAAACAGAGGGGCTGAAACAGAGGGCGAGAAACAGAGGGGCTGAAACAGAGGGGTTGAAACAGAGGGTGAGAAACAGAGGGGCTGAAACAGAGGTAGAAACAGAGGGGCTGAAACAGAGGGGCTGAAACAGAGGGGCTGAATCAGAGGGGCTGATTCAGAGGGGCTGAAACAGAGGGGCTGAATCAGAGGGGCTGAAACAGAGGGCGAGAAACAGATGGACTGAAAGAGAGGGCGAGAAACAGAGTGGCTGAAACAGAGGGCGAGAAAGAGACGTGCAGAAACAGAGGGCGAGAAACAGAGGGACTGAAACAAAGGGGCTGGAACAGAGAGCGCGAAACAGAGGGACTGAAACAGAGGGCGAGAAACAGAGGGGCTGAAACAGAGGTGCTGAATCAGATGGGCTGAATCAGAGGGGCTGAAACAGAGGGGCTGAAACAGAGGGCGAGAAACAGAGGGACTGAAACAGAGGGGCTGAAACAGAGGGGCTGAAACAAAGCGGCTGATACAGAGGGCGAGAAACAGAGGGGCTGAAACAGAGGGCGAGATACAGAGGGGCTGAAAGAGAGGGGCTGAAACAGAGGGCAAGAAACAGAGAGGCTGAAACAGAGGGCGAGAAACAGAGGGCCTGAAACAGAGGGCGAGAAACAGAGGGGCTGAAACAGAGGGCGAGAAACAGAGGGGCTGAAACAGAGGTGCTGAATCAGATGGGCTGAATCAGAGGGGCTGAAACAGAGGGGCTGTAACAGAGGGCGAGAAACAGAGGGACTGAAACAGAGGGGCTGAAACAGAGGGGCTGAAACAAAGCGGCTGATACAGAGGGCGAGAAACAGAGGGGCTGAAACAGAGGGCGAGATACAGAGGGGCTGAAAGAGAGGGGCTGAAACAGAGGGCAAGAAACAGAGAGGCTGAAACAGAGGGCGAGAAACAGAGGGCCTGAAACAGAGGGCGAGAAACAGAGGGCTGAAACAGAGGGGCTGAAACAGAGGGGCTGAAACAGAGGGCAAAAAACAGAGGGGCTGAAACAGAGGGGCTGAAACAGAGGGCGAGAAACGGAGGGACTGAAACAGAGGGGCTGAAACAAAGCGGCTGATACAGAGGGCGAGAAACAGAGGGGCTGAAACAGAGGGCGAGATACAGAGGGGCTGAAAGAGAGGGGCTGAAACAGAGGGCGAGAAACAGAGAGGCTGAAACAGAGGGCGAGAAACAGAAGGCCTGAAACAGAGGGCGAGAAACAGAGGGCTGAAACAGAGGGGCTGAAACAGAGGGCGAGATACAGAGAGGCTGAAACAGAGGGCGATAAACAGAGTGGCTGAAACAGAGGGCGAGATACAGAGGGGCTGAAAGAGAGGGGCTGAAACAGAGGGCGAGAAACAGAGAGGCTGAAACAGAGGGCGAGAAACAGAGGGCCTGAAACAGAGGGCGAGAAACAGAGGGGCTGAAACAGAGGGGCTGAAACAGAGGGCGAGATACAGAGAGGCTGAAACAGAGGGCGATAAACAGAGTGGCTGAAACAGAGGGCGAGAAACAGAGGGGCTGAAACAGAGGGGCTGAAACAGAGGGCGAGAAACAGAGGGACTGAAACAGAGGGGCTGAAACAGAGGGGCTGATACAGAGGGCGAGAAACAGAGGGGCTGAAACAGAGGGCGAGAAACAGAGGGGCTGAAACAGAGGGGTTGAAACAGAGGGTGAGAAACACAGGGGCTGAAACAGAGGTATAAACAGAGGGGCTGAAACAGAGGGGCTGAAACAGAGGGGCTGAATCAGAGGGGCTGATTCAGAGGGGCTGAAACACAGGGCGAGAAACAGAGGGACTAAAAGAGAGGGCGAGAAACAGAGTGGCTGAAACAGAGGGCGAGAAACAGACGTGCAGAAACAGAGGGCGAGAAACAGAGGGACTGAAACAAAGGGGCTGGAACAGAGAGCGCGAAACAGATGGACTGAAACAGAGGGCGAGAAACAGAGGGGCTGAAACAGAGGGCGAGAAACAGAGGGGCTGAAACAGAGGGGCTGAATCCGAGGGCGAGAAACAGAGAGGCTGAAACAGAGGGCGAGAAACAGAGGGGCTGAAACAGAGGGCAAGAAACAGAGGGGCTGAAACAGAGGGCGAGAAACAGAGGGGCTGAAACAGAGGGGCTGAAACAGAGGGCGAGAAACAGAGGGGCTGAAACAGAGGGCGAGAAACAGAGGGGCTGAAACAGAGTGCGAGAAACAGAGGGCGAGAAACAGAGGGACTGAAACAGAGGGGCTGAAACAGAGGGGCTGAAACAGAGGGCGAGAAACAGAGGGGCTGAAACAGAGGGCGAGAAACAGAGGGGCTGAAACAGAGGGCGAGAAACAGAGGGGCTGAAACAGAGGGGCTGAAACAGTGGGGCTGAAACAGAGCGGCTGAAACAGAGGGCGAGAAATAGAGGGGCTGAAACACAGGGCGAGAACCAGAGGGGCTGAAACAGAGGGCGAGAAACAGAGGGGCTGAAACAGAGGGGCTGAAACAGAGGGGCTGAAACAGAGGGCGAGAAACAGAGGGGCTGAAAAAGAGGGCGAGAAACAGAGTGGCTGAAACAGAGGGCGAGAAACAGAGGGTCTGAATCAGTGGAGCTGAAACAGAGGGCGAGAAACAGAGGGGCTGAAACAGAGGGCGAGAAACAGTGGGGCTGAAACAGAGGGGCTGAAACAGAGGGTGAGAAACAGAGGGGCTGAAACAGAGGGCGAGAAACAGAGGGGCTGAAACAGAGGGTCTGAAACAGAGGGGCTGAAGCAGAGGGCGAGAAACAGAGGGGCTGAAACAGAGGGGCTGAATCAGAGGGGTTGAAACAGAGGGGCTGACACAGAGGGCGAGAAACAGAGAGGCTGAAACAGAGGGCGAGAAACAGAGGGGCTGAAACAGAGGGCGAGAAACAGAGGGGCTGAAACAGAGGGCGAGAAACAGAGGGGCTGAAACAGAGGGTCTGAAACAGAGGGGCTGAAGCAGAGGGGCTGATTCAGATCGGCTGAAACAGTGGGGCTGAATAAGAGGGGCTGAAACAGAGGGCGAGAAACAGAGGGGCTGAAACAAAGGGGCTGAAACAGTGGGGCTGAAACAGAGGGGCTAAAACAGATGGCGAGAAATAGAGGGGCTGAAACAGAGGGCGAGAAACAGAGGGGCTGAAACAGAGGGCCAGAAACAGAGGGGCTGAAACAGAGGGCGAGAAACAGAGGGTCTGAAAGAGATGGCGAGAAACAGAGGGTCTGAAACAGAGGGCGAGAAACAGAGGGGCTGAATCAGAGGGGCTGAAACAAAGGGTGAGAAACAGAGGGGCTGAAACAGAGGGCGAGAAACAGAGGGGCTGAAACAGAGGTGCTGAAACAGAGGGTGAGAAACAGAGGGGCTGAAACAGAGGGCGAGAAACAGAGGGGCTGAAACAGAGGGGCTGATTCAGAGGGGCTGAAACAGAGGGGCTGAATCGGAGGGGCTGAAACAGAGGGCGAGAAACAGAGGGGCTGAAACAGAGGGCGAGAAACAGAGGAGCAGAAACAGAGGGCGAGAAACAGAGGGGCTGAAACAGAGGGGCTGAAACAGAGAGTGCGAAACAGAGGGGCTGAAACAGAGGGCGAGAAACAGAGGGGCTGAAACCGAGTGGCTGAAACAGAAGGGCTGAAACAGAGGGGCTGAAACAGAGGGCGAGAAACAGAGGGGCTGAATCAGAGGGGCTGAATCAGAGGGGCTGAAACAGAGGGGCTGAATCAAAGGGGCTGAAACAGAAGGCGAGAAACAGAGGTGCTGAAACAGAGGGCGAGAAACAGAGGGGCAGAAACAACGGGCGAGAAACAGGGGGGCTGAAACAGAGGGGATGAAACAGAGGGCAAGAAACAGAGGGGCTGAAACAGAGGGCGAGAAACAGAGGGACTGAAACTGAGGGGCTGAAACAGAGGGGCTGACACAGAGGTCGAAAAACAGAGGGGCTGAAACAGAGGGCGACAAACAGAGGGGCTGAAACAAAGGGCGAGAAACAGAGGGGCTGAAACAGAAGTGCTGAACCAGAGGGGCTGAAACAGAGTGGCTGAAACGGAGGGGCTGAAACAGAGGGGCTGGAACAGAGGGGCTGAAACAGAGGGCAAGAAACAGAGGGGCTGAAACAGAGGGGCTGAAACAGATGGGCAGAAACAGATGGCGAGAAACAGAGGGCGAGAAACAGAGGGGCTGAATCAGAGGGGCTGAAACAGAGGGCGAGAAACAGAGGGGCTGAATCAGAGGGGCTGAATCAGAGGGGTTGAAACAGAGGGGCTGAAACAGAGGGCGAGAAACTAAGGTACTGAATCAGAGGGGCTGAAACAGAGAGGCTGAAACAGTGAGGCTGAAACAGAGAGCCTGAAACAGAGTGGCTGAAACAGAGGGGCTGAAATAGAGGGTCTGAAAAAGAGGGGCTGAATCAGAGGGGCTGAAACAGAGGGGCTGAATCAGAGGTGCTGAAACAGAGGGCGAGAAACAGAGGGGCTGAAACAGAGGGGCTGAATCAGAGGGGTTGAAACAGAGGGGCTGACACAGAGGGCGAGAAACAGAGAGGCTGAAACAGAGGGCGAGAAACAGAGGGGCTGAAACAGAGGGCGAGAAACAGAGGGGCTGAAACAGATGTGGAGAAACAGAGGGGCTGAAACAGAGGGCGAGAAACAGAGAGGCTGAATCAGAGGGGCTGAAACAGAGGGCAAGAAACAGAGGGGCTGAAACAGAGGGCGAGAAACAGAGGGGCTGAAACAGAGGTGCTGAAGCAGAGGGTGAGAAACAGAGGGGCTGAAACAGAGGGCGAGAAACAGAGGGGCTGAAACAGAGGGGCTGAAACAGAGGGGCTGATTCAGAGGGGCTGAAACAGAGGGCGAGAAACAGAGGGGCTGAAACAGAGGGCGAGAAACAGAGGAGCAGAAACAGAGAGCGAGAAACAGAGGGGCTGAAACAGAGGGGCTGAAACAGAGAGTGCGAAACAGAGGGGCTGAAACAGAGGGCGAGAAACAGAGGGGCTGAAACAGAGGTCGAGAAACAGAGGGGCTGAAACAGAGGGCAAGAAACAGAGGGGCTGAAACCGAGTGGCTGAAACAGAAGGGCTGAAACAGAGGGGCTGAAACATAGGGGCTGAAACAGAGGGCGAGAAACAGAGGGGCTGAAACAGAGGGCGAGAAACAGAGGGGCTGAAACAGAGTGCGAGAAACAGAGGGCGAGAAACAGAGGGACTGAAACAGAGGGGCTGAAACAGAGGGGCTGAAACAGAGGGCGAGAAACAGAGGGGCTGAAACAGAGGGCGAGAAACAGAGGGGCTGAAACAGAGGGCGAGAAACAGAGGGGCTGAAACAGAGGGGCTGAAACAGTGGGGCTGAAACAGAGCGGCTGAAACAGAGGGCGAGAAATAGAGGGGCTGAAACAGAGGGCGAGAAACAGAGGGGCTGAAACAGAGGGCGAGATACAGAGGGGCTGAAACAGAGGGGCTGAAACAGTGGGGCTGAAACAGAGGGGCTGAAACAGAGGGCGAGAAACAGAGGGGCTGAAACAGAGGGCGAGAAACAGAGGGGCTGAAACAGAGGGCGAGAAACAGAGGGGCTGAAACAGAGGGGTTGAAACAGAGGGTGAGAAACAGAGGGGCTGAAACAGAGGTAGAAACAGAGGGGCTGAAACAGAGGGGCTGAAACAGAGGGGCTGAATCAGAGGGGCTGATTCAGAGGGGCTGAAACAGAGGGGCTGAATCAGAGGGGCTGAAACAGAGGGCGAGAAACAGATGGACTGAAAGAGAGGGCGAGAAACAGAGTGGCTGAAACAGAGGGCGAGAAAGAGACGTGCAGAAACAGAGGGCGAGAAACAGAGGGACTGAAACAAAGGGGCTGGAACAGAGAGCGCGAAACAGAGGGACTGAAACAGAGGGCGAGAAACAGAGGGGCTGAAACAGAGGGCGAGAAACAGAGGGGCTGAAACAGAGGGCGAGAAACAGAGGGGCTGAAACAGAGGTGCTGAATCAGATGGGCTGAATCAGAGGGGCTGAAACAGAGGGGCTGAAACAGAGGGCGAGAAACAGAGGGACTGAAACAGAGGGGCTGAAACAGAGGGGCTGAAACAAAGCGGCTGATACAGAGGGCGAGAAACAGAGGGGCTGAAACAGAGGGCGAGATACAGAGGGGCTGAAAGAGAGGGGCTGAAACAGAGGGCAAGAAACAGAGAGGCTGAAACAGAGGGCGAGAAACAGAGGGCCTGAAACAGAGGGCGAGAAACAGAGGGCTGAAACAGAGGGGCTGAAACAGAGGGGCTGAAACAGAGGGCGAAAAACAGAGGGGCTGAAACAGAGGGGCTGAAACAGAGGGCGAGAAACGGAGGGACTGAAACAGAGGGGCTGAAACAAAGCGGCTGATACAGAGGGCGAGAAACAGAGGGGCTGAAACAGAGGGCGAGATACAGAGGGGCTGAAAGAGAGGGGCTGAAACAGAGGGCGAGAAACAGAGAGGCTGAAACAGAGGGCGAGAAACAGAAGGCCTGAAACAGAGGGCGAGAAACAGAGGGCTGAAACAGAGGGGCTGAAACAGAGGGCGAGATACAGAGAGGCTGAAACAGAGGGCGATAAACAGAGTGGCTGAAACAGAGGGCGAGATACAGAGGGGCTGAAAGAGAGGGGCTGAAACAGAGGGCGAGAAACAGAGAGGCTGAAACAGAGGGCGAGAAACAGAGGGCCTGAAACAGAGGGCGAGAAACAGAGGGGCTGAAACAGAGGGGCTGAAACAGAGGGCGAGATACAGAGAGGCTGAAACAGAGGGCGATAAACAGAGTGGCTGAAACAGAGGGCGAGAAACAGAGGGGCTGAAACAGAGGGGCTGAAACAGAGGGCGAGAAACAGAGGGACTGAAACAGAGGGGCTGAAACAGAGGGGCTGATACAGAGGGCGAGAAACAGAGGGGCTGAAACAGAGGGCGAGAAACAGAGGGGCTGAAACAGAGGGGTTGAAACAGAGGGTGAGAAACACAGGGGCTGAAACAGAGGTATAAACAGAGGGGCTGAAACAGAGGGGCTGAAACAGAGGGGCTGAATCAGAGGGGCTGATTCAGAGGGGCTGAAACACAGGGCGAGAAACAGAGGGACTAAAAGAGAGGGCGAGAAACAGAGTGGCTGAAACAGAGGGCGAGAAACAGACGTGCAGAAACAGAGGGCGAGAAACAGAGGGACTGAAACAAAGGGGCTGGAACAGAGAGCGCGAAACAGATGGACTGAAACAGAGGGCGAGAAACAGGGGGCTGAAACAGAGGGCGAGAAACAGAGGGGCTGAAACAGAGGGCGAGAAACAGAGGGGCTGAAACAGAGGGGCTGAATCCGAGGGCGAGAAACAGAGAGGCTGAAACAGAGGGCGAGAAACAGAGGGGCTGAAACAGAGGGCAAGAAACAGAGGGGCTGAAACAGAGTGCGAGAAACAGAGGGGCTGAAACAGAGGGGCTGAAACAGAGGGCGAGAAACAGAGGGGCTGAAACAGAGGGCGAGAAACAGAGGTGCTGAAACAGAGTGCGAGAAACAGAGGGCGAGAAACAGAGGGACTGAAACAGAGGGGCTGAAACAGAGGGGCTGAAACAGAGGGCGAGAAACAGAGGGGCTGAAACAGAGGGCGAGAAACAGAGGGGCTGAAACAGAGGGCGAGAAACAGAGGGGCTGAAACAGAGGGGCTGAAACAGTGGGGCTGAAACAGAGCGGCTGAAACAGAGGGCGAGAAATAGAGGGGCTGAAACACAGGGCGAGAAACAGAGGGGCTGAAACAGAGGGCGAGAAACAGAGGGGCTGAAACAGAGGGGCTGAAACAGAGGGGCTGAAACAGAGGGCGAGAAACAGAGGGGCTGAAAAAGAGGGCGAGAAACAGAGTGGCTGAAACAGAGGGCGAGAAACAGAGGGTCTGAATCAGTGGAGCTGAAACAGAGGGCGAGAAACAGAGGGGCTGAAACAGAGGGCGAGAAACAGTGGGGCTGAAACAGAGGGGCTGAAACAGAGGGTGAGAAACAGAGGGGCTGAAACAGAGGGCGAGAAACAGAGGGGCTGAAACAGAGGGTCTGAAACAGAGGGGCTGAAGCAGAGGGCGAGAAACAGAGGGGCTGAAACAGAGGGGCTGAATCAGAGGGGTTGAAACAGAGGGGCTGACACAGAGGGCGAGAAACAGAGAGGCTGAAACAGAGGGCGAGAAACAGAGGGGCTGAAACAGAGGGCGAGAAACAGAGGGGCTGAAACAGAGGGCGAGAAACAGAGGGGCTGAAACAGAGGGTCTGAAACAGAGGGGCTGAAGCAGAGGGGCTGATTCAGATCGGCTGAAACAGTGGGGCTGAATAAGAGGGGCTGAAACAGAGGGCGAGAAACAGAGGGGCTGAAACAAAGGGGCTGAAACAGTGGGGCTGAAACAGAGGGGCTAAAACAGATGGCGAGAAATAGAGGGGCTGAAACAGAGGGCGAGAAACAGAGGGGCTGAAACAGAGGGCCAGAAACAGAGGGGCTGAAACAGAGGGCGAGAAACAGAGGGTCTGAAAGAGATGGCGAGAAACAGAGGGGCTGAAACAGAGGGCGAGAAACAGAGGGGCTGAATCAGAGGGGCTGAAACAAAGGGTGAGAAACAGAGGGGCTGAAACAGAGGGCGAGAAACAGAGGGGCTGAAACAGAGGTGCTGAAACAGAGGGTGAGAAACAGAGGGGCTGAAACAGAGGGCGAGAAACAGAGGGGCTGAAACAGAGGGGCTGATTCAGAGGGGCTGAAACAGAGGGGCTGAATCGGAGGGGCTGAAACAGAGGGCGAGAAACAGAGGGGCTGAAACAGAGGGCGAGAAACAGAGGAGCAGAAACAGAGGGCGAGAAACAGAGGGGCTGAAACAGAGGGGCTGAAACAGAGAGTGCGAAACAGAGGGGCTGAAACAGAGGGCGAGAAACAGAGGGGCTGAAACCGAGTGGCTGAAACAGAAGGGCTGAAACAGAGGGGCTGAAACAGAGGGCGAGAAACAGAGGGGCTGAATCAGAGGGGCTGAATCAGAGGGGCTGAAACAGAGGGGCTGAATCAAAGGGGCTGAAACAGAAGGCGAGAAACAGAGGTGCTGAAACAGAGGGCGAGAAACAGAGGGGCAGAAACAACGGGCGAGAAACAGGGGGGCTGAAACAGAGGGGATGAAACAGAGGGCAAGAAACAGAGGGGCTGAAACAGAGGGCGAGAAACAGAGGGACTGAAACTGAGGGGCTGAAACAGAGGGGCTGACACAGAGGTCGAGAAACAGAGGGGCTGAAACAGAGGGCGACAAACAGAGGGGCTGAAACAAAGGGCGAGAAACAGAGGGGCTGAAACAGAAGTGCTGAACCAGAGGGGCTGAAACAGAGTGGCTGAAACGGAGGGGCTGAAACAGAGGGGCTGGAACAGAGGGGCTGAAACAGAGGGCAAGAAACAGAGGGGCTGAAACAGAGGGGCTGAAACAGATGGGCAGAAACAGATGGCGAGAAACAGAGGGCGAGAAACAGAGGGGCTGAATCAGAGGGGCTGAAACAGAGGGCGAGAAACAGAGGGGCTGAATCAGAGGGGCTGAATCAGAGGGGTTGAAACAGAGGGGCTGAAACAGAGGGCGAGAAACTAAGGTACTGAATCAGAGGGGCTGAAACAGAGAGGCTGAAACAGTGAGGCTGAAACAGAGAGCCTGAAACAGAGTGGCTGAAACAGAGGGGCTGAAATAGAGGGTCTGAAAAAGAGGGGCTGAATCAGAGGGGCTGAAACAGAGGGGCTGAATCAGAGGTGCTGAAACAGAGGGCGAGAAACAGAGGGGCTGAAACAGAGGGGCTGAATCAGAGGGGTTGAAACAGAGGGGCTGACACAGAGGGCGAGAAACAGAGAGGCTGAAACAGAGGGCGAGAAACAGAGGGGCTGAAACAGAGGGCGAGAAACAGAGGGGCTGAAACAGATGTGGAGAAACAGAGGGGCTGAAACAGAGGGCGAGAAACAGAGAGGCTGAATCAGAGGGGCTGAAACAGAGGGCAAGAAACAGAGGGGCTGAAACAGAGGGCGAGAAATAGAGGGGCTGAAACAGAGGTGCTGAAACAGAGGGTGAGAAACAGAGGGGCTGAAACAGAGGGCGAGAAACAGAGGGGCTGAAACAGAGGGGCTGAAACAGAGGGGCTGATTCAGAGGGGCTGAAACAGAGGGCGAGAAACAGAGGGGCTGAAACAGAGGGCGAGAAACAGAGGAGCAGAAACAGAGAGCGAGAAACAGAGGGGCTGAAACAGAGGGGCTGAAACAGAGAGTGCGAAACAGAGGGGCTGAAACAGAGGGCGAGAAACAGAGGGGCTGAAACAGAGGTCGAGAAACAGAGGGGCTGAAACAGAGGGCAAGAAACAGAGGGGCTGAAACCGAGTGGCTGAAACAGAAGGGCTGAAACAGAGGGGCTGAAACATAGGGCGAGAAACAGAGGGGCTGAATCAGAGGGGCTGAATCAGAGGGGCTGAAACAGAGGGCCTGAATCAGAGGGGCTGAAACAGAAGGCGAGAAACAGAGGGGCTGAAACAGAGGGCGAGAAACAGAGGGGCAGAAAGAGAGGGCGAGAAACAGTGGGGCTGAAACAGAGGGCCTGAAACAGAGGGCAAGAAACAGAGGGGCTGAAAAAGAGGGCGAGAAACAGAGGGGCTGAAACAGTGGGGCTGAAGCAGAGGGGCTGAAACAGTGGGCGAGAAACAGAGGGGCTGAAACAAAGGGCGAGAAACAGAGGGGCTGAAACAGAGGGGCAGAAACAGAGGGGCTGAAACAGAGGGGCTGAATCGGAGGGGCTGAAACAGAGGGGCTGAAACAGAGGGGCTGAAACAGAGGGCAAGAAACAGAGGGGCTGAAACAGAGGGGCTGAAACAGAGGGGCAGAAACAGAGGGCGAGAAACAGAGGGGCTGAATCAGAGGGGCTGAATCAGAGGGGCTGAATCAGAGGGGCTGAAACAGAGGGGCTGAAACAGAGGGCGAGAAACTAAGGTACTGAATCAGAGGGGCTGAAACAGAGGGGCTGAAACAGACGGGCTGAAACAGAGAGCCTGAAACAGAGTGGCTGAAACAGGGGGGTTAAATAGAGGGTCTGAAACAGAGGGGCTGAATCAGAGGGGCTGAAACAGAGGGGCTGAATCAGAGGGGCTGAAACAGAGGGCGAGAAACAGAGGGGCTGAAACAGAGGGGCTGAATCAGAGGGGCTGAAACAGAGGGGCTGAAACAGAGGGCGAGAAACAGAGAGGCTGAAACAGAGGGCGAGAGACAGAGGGGCTGAAACAGAGGGCGAGAAACAGAGGGGCTGAAACAGAGGGGATGAAACAGAGGGCGAGAAACAGAGGGGGTGAAACAGATGGCGAGAAACAGAGTGGCTGAAACAGAGAGCAAGAAACAGAGGGGCTGAATCAGAGGGGCTGAAACAGAGGGCGAGAAACAGAGGGGCTAAAACAGAGGGCGAGAAACAGAGGGGCTGAAACAGAGGTGCTGAAACAGAGGGTGAGAAACAGAGGGGCTGAAACAGAGGGCGAGAAACAGAGGGGCTGAAACAGAGGGGCTGAAACAGAGGGGCTGATTCAGAGGGGCTGAAACAGAGGGGCTGAATCAGAGGGGCTGAAAAAGAGGGCGAGAAACAGAGCGGCTGAAACAGAGGGCGAGAAACAGAGGCGCAGAAACAGAGGGCGAGAAACAGAGGGGCTGAAACAGAGGGGCTGAAACAGAGAGTGCGAAACAGTGGGGCTGAAACAGAGGGCGAGAAACAGAGGGGCTGAAACAGAGGGCGAGAAACAGAGGGGCTGAAACAGAGGGCAAGAAACAGAGGGGCTGAAACCGAGTGTCTGAAACAGAAGGGCTGAAACAGAGGGGCTGAAACAGAGAGGCTGAAACAGAAGGCGAGAAACAGAGGGGCTGAAACAGAGGGCGAGAAACTGAGGGCCAGAAACAGAGGGCGAGAAACAGAGGGGCTGAAACAGAGGGTCTGAAACAGAGGGCGAGAAACAGAGGGGCTGAAACAGAGGGCGAGAAATAGAGGGGCTGAAACAGAGGGGCTGAAACAGAGGGCGAGAAACAGAGGGGCAGAAACTGAGGGCGAGAAACAGAGGGGCAGAAACAGAGGGGCTGAAACAGAGGGTCTGAATCAGAGGGGCTGAAACAGAGGGCGAGAAACAAAGGGGCTGAAACAGCGGGCGAGAAACAGAGGGCGAGAAACAGAGGGGCTGAAACAGAGGGGCTGAAACAGACGGGCTGAAACAGAGAGCCTGAAACAGAGGGCGAGAAACAGAGGGGCTGAAACAGAGGGCGAAAAACAGAGGGGCTGAAACAGAGGGCGAGAAACAGAGGGGCTGAAACAGAGGGGCAGAAACAGAGGGGCTGAATCAGAGGGGCTGAAACAGAGGGCGATAAACAGAGCGGCTGAATCAGAGGGGCTGAATCAGAGGGACTGAAACAGAGGGGCTGAAACAGTGGGCGAGAAACAAAGGGGCTGAAACAGCGGGCGAGAAACAGAGGGCGAGAAACAGAGGGGCTGAAACAGAGGGGCTGAAACAGATGGGCTGAAACAGAGAGCCTGAATCAGAGGGCGAGAAACAGAGGGGCTGAAACAGAGGGCGAAAAACAGAGGGGCTGAAACAGAGGGCGAGAAACAGAGGGTGAGAAACAGAGGGCGAGAAACAGAGTGGATGAAACAGAGGGGCTGAAACAAAGGGGCTGAAATAGTGGGGCTGAAACAGAGGGGCTGAATCAGAGGGGCTGAAACAGAGTGGCTGAATCAGAGGGGCTGAAACAGAGGGCGAGAAACAGAGGGGCTGAAACAGAGGGCGAGAAACAGAGCGGCTGAAACAGAGGGGCCTAAACAGAGGGGCTGAAACAGAGGGGCTGAATCCGAGGGCGAGAAACAGAGAGGCTGAAACAGAGGGCGAGAAACAGAGGGGCTGAAACAGAGGGCAAGAAACAGAGGGGCTGAAACAGAGGGCGAGAAACAGAGGGGCTGAAACAGAGGGGCTGAAACAGAGGGCGAGAAACAGAGGGGCTGAAACAGAGTGCGAGAAACAGAGGGCGAGAAACAGAGGGACTGAAACAGAGGGGCTGAAACAGAGGGGCTGAAACAGAGGGCGAGAAACAGAGGGGCTGAAACAGAGGGCGAGAAACAGAGGGGCTGAAACAGAGGGCGAGAAACAGAGGGGCTGAAACAGAGGGGCTGAAACAGTGGGGCTGAAACAGAGCGGCTGAAACAGAGGGCGAGAAATAGAGGGGCTGAAACACAGGGCGAGAAACAGAGGGGCTGAAACAGAGGGCGAGAAACAGAGGGGCTGAAACAGAGGGGCTGAAACAGAGGGGCTGAAACAGAGGGCGAGAAACAGAGGGGCTGAAAAAGAGGGCGAGAAACAGAGTGGCTGAAACAGAGGGCGAGAAACAGAGGGTCTGAATCAGTGGAGCTGAAACAGAGGGCGAGAAACAGAGGGGCTGAAACAGAGGGCGAGAAACAGTGGGGCTGAAACAGAGGGGCTGAAATAGAGGGTGAGAAACAGAGGGGCTGAAACAGAGGGCGAGAAACAGAGGGGCTGAAACAGAGGGTCTGAAACAGAGGGGCTGAAGCAGAGGGCGAGAAACAGAGGGGCTGAAACAGAGGGGCTGAATCAGAGGGGTTGAAACAGAGGGGCTGACACAGAGGGCGAGAAACAGAGAGGCTGAAACAGAGGGCGAGAAACAGAGGGGCTGAAACAGAGGGCGAGAAACAGAGGGGCTGAAACAGAGGGCGAGAAACAGAGGGACTGAAACAGAGGGTCTGAAACAGAGGGGCTGAAGCAGAGGGGCTGATTCAGATCGGCTGAAACAGTGGGGCTGAATAAGAGGGGCTGAAACAGAGGGCGAGAAACAGAGGGGCTGAAACAAAGGGGCTGAAACAGTGGGGCTGAAACAGAGGGGCTAAAACAGAGGGCGAGAAATAGAGGGGCTGAAACAGAGGGCGAGAAACACAGGGGCTGAAACAGAGGGCCAGAAACAGAGGGGCTGAAACAGAGGGCGAGAAACAGATGGTCTGAAAGAGATGGCGAGAAACAGAGGGGCTGAAACAGAGGGCGAGAAACAGAGGGGCTGAATCAGAGGGGCTGAAACAAAGGGCGAGAAACAGAGGGGCTGAAACAGAGGGCGAGAAACAGAGGGGCTGAAACAGAGGTGCTGAAACAGAGGGTGAGAAACAGAGGGGCTGAAACAGAGGGCGAGAAACAGAGGGGCTGAAACAGAGGGGCTGATTCAGAGGGGCTGAAACAGAGGGGCTGAATCGGAGGGGCTGAAACAGAGGGCGAGAAACAGAGGGGCTGAAACAGAGGGCGAGAAACAGAGGAGCAGAAACAGAGGGCGAGAAACAGAGGGGCTGAAACAGAGGGGCTGAAACAGAGAGTGCGAAACAGAGGGGCTGAAACAGAGGGCGAGAAACAGAGGGGCTGAAACCGAGTGGCTGAAACAGAAGGGCTGAAACAGAGGGGCTGAAACAGAGGGCGAGAAACAGAGGGGCTGAATCAGAGGGGCAGAATCAGAGGGGCTGAAACAGAGGGGCTGAATCAGAGGGGCTGAAACAGAAGGCGAGAAACAGAGGTGCTGAAACAGAGGGCGAGAAACAGAGGGGCAGAAACAACGGGCGAGAAACAGGGGGGCTGAAACAGAGGGGATGAAACAGAGGGGCTGACACAGAGGTCGAGAAACAGAGGGGCTGAAACAGAGGGCGACAAACAGAGGGGCTGAAACAAAGGGCGAGAAACAGAGGGGCTGAAACAGAAGGGCTGAACCAGAGGGGCTGAAACAGAGTGGCTGAAACGGAGGGGCTGAAACAGAGGGGCTGGAACAGAGGGGCTGAAACAGAGGGCAAGAAACAGAGGGGCTGAAACAGAGGGGCTGAAACAGATGGGCAGAAACAGATGGCGAGAAACAGAGGGCGAGAAACAGAGGGGCTGAATCAGAGGGGCTGAAACAGAGGGCGAGAAACAGAGGGGCTGAATCAGAGGGGCTGAATCAGAGGGGTTGAAACAGAGGGGCTGAAACAGAGGGCGAGAAACTAAGGTACTGAATCAGAGGGGCTGAAACAGAGAGGCTGAAACAGAGGGGCTGAAACAGACGGGCTGAAACAGAGAGCCTGAAACAGAGTGGCTGAAACAGAGGGGCTGAAATAGAGGGTCTGAAAAAGAGGGGCTGAATCAGAGGGGCTGAAACAGAGGGGCTGAATCAGAGGTGCTGAAACAGAGGGCGAGAAACAGAGGGGCTGAAACAGAGGGGCTGAATCAGAGGGGTTGAAACAGAGGGGCTGACACAGAGGGCGAGAAACAGAGAGGCTGAAACAGAGGGCGAGAAACAGAGGGGCTGAAACAGAGGGCGAGAAACAGAGGGGCTGAAACAGATGTGGAGAAACAGAGGGGCTGAAACAGAGGGCGAGAAACAGAGAGGCTGAATCAGAGGGGCTGAAACAGAGGGCAAGAAACAGAGGGGCTGAAACAGAGGGCGAGAAACAGAGGGGCTGAAACAGAGGTGCTGAAACAGAGGGTGAGAAACAGAGGGGCTGAAACAGAGGGCGAGAAACAGAGGGGCTGAAACAGAGGGGCTGAAACAGAGGGGCTGATTCAGAGGGGCTGAAACAGAGGGGCTGAATCAGAGGGGCTGAAACAGAGGGCGAGAAACAGAGGGGCTGAAACAGAGGGCGAGAAACAGAGGAGCAGAAACAGAGAGCGAGAAACAGAGGGGCTGAAACAGAGGGGCTGAAACAGAGAGTGCGAAACAGAGGGGCTGAAACAGAGGGCGAGAAACAGAGGGGCTGAAACAGAGGTCGAGAAACAGAGGGGCTGAAACAGAGGGCAAGAAACAGAGGGGCTGAAACCGAGTGGCTGAAACAGAAGGGCTGAAACAGAGGGGCTGAAACATAGGGCGAGAAACAGAGGGGCTGAATCAGAGGGGCTGAATCAGAGGGGCTGAAACAGAGGGCCTGAATCAGAGGGGCTGAAACAGAAGGCGAGAAACAGAGGGGCTGAAACAGAGGGCGAGAAACAGAGGGGCAGAAACAGAGGGCGAGAAACAGTGGGGCTGAAACAGAGGGCCTGAAACAGAGGGCAAGAAACAGAGGGGCTGAAAAAGAGGGCGAGAAACAGAGGGGCTGAAACAGTGGGGCTGAAGCAGAGGGGCTGAAACAGTGGGCGAGAAACAGAGGGGCTGAAACAAAGGGCGAGAAACAGAGGGGCTGAAACAGAGGGGCAGAAACAGAGGGGCTGAAACAGAGGGGCTGAATCGGAGGGGCTGAAACAGAGGGGCTGAAACAGAGGGGCTGAAACAGAGGGCAAGAAACAGAGGGGCTGAAACAGAGGGGCTGAAACAGAGGGGCAGAAACAGAGGGCGAGAAACAGAGGGGCTGAATCAGAGGGGCTGAATCAGAGGGGCTGAATCAGAGGGGCTGAATCAGAGGGGCTGAAACAGAGGGGCTGAAACAGAGGGCGAGAAACTAAGGTCCTGAATCAGAGGGGCTGAAACAGAGGGGCTGAAACAGAGGGGCTGAAACAGACGGGCTGAAACAGAGAGCCTGAAACAGAGTGGCTGAAACAGGGGGGTTAAATAGAGGGTCTGAAACAGAGGGGCTGAATCAGAGGGGCTGAAACAGAGGGGCTGAATCAGAGGGGCTGAAACAGAGGGCGAGAAACAGAGGGGCTGAAACAGAGGGGCTGAATCAGAGGGGCTGAAACAGAGGGGCTGAAACAGAGGGCGAGAAACAGAGAGGCTGAAACAGAGGGCGAGAGACAGAGGGGCTGAAACAGAGGGCGAGAAACAGAGGGGCTGAAACAGAGGGGATGAAACAGAGGGCGAGAAACAGAGGGGGTGAAACAGATGGCGAGAAACAGAGTGGCTGAAACAGAGGGCAAGAAACAGAGGGGCTGAATCAGAGGGGCTGAAACAGAGGGCGAGAAACAGAGGGGCTAAAACAGAGGGCGAGAAACAGAGGGGCTGAAACAGAGGTGCTGAAACAGAGGGTGAGAAACAGAGGGGCTGAAACAGAGGGCGAGAAACAGAGGGGCTGAAACAGAGGGGCTGAAACAGAGGGGCTGATTCAGAGGGGCTGAAACAGAGGGGCTGAATCAGAGGGGCTGAAACAGAGGGCGAGAAACAGAGCGGCTGAAACAGAGGGCGAGAAACAGAGGCGCAGAAACAGAGGGCGAGAAACAGAGGGGCTGAAACAGAGGGGCTGAAACAGAGAGTGCGAAACAGTGGGGCTGAAACAGAGGGCGAGAAACAGAGGGGCTGAAACAGAGGGCGAGAAACAGAGGGGCTGAAACAGAGGGCAAGAAACAGAGGGGCTGAAACCGAGTGTCTGAAACAGAAGGGCTGAAACAGAGGGGCTGAAACAGAGGGCGAGAAACAGAGGGGCTGAATCAGAGGGGCTGAAACAGAAGGCGAGAAACAGAGGGGCTGAAACAGAGGGCGAGAAACAGAGGGGCAGAAAGAGAGGGCGAGAAACAGTGGGGCTGAAACAGAGGGCCTGAAACAGAGGGCAAGAAACAGAGGGGCTGAAAAAGAGGGCGAGAAACAGAGGGGCTGAAACAGTGGGGCTGAAGCAGAGGGGCTGAAACAGTGGGCGAGAAACAGAGGGGCTGAAACAAAGGGCGAGAAACAGAGGGGCTGAAACAGAGGGGCAGAAACAGAGGGGCTGAAACAGAGGGGCTGAATCGGAGGGGCTGAAACAGAGGGGCTGAAACAGAGGGGCTGAAACAGAGGGCAAGAAACAGAGGGGCTGAAACAGAGGGGCTGAAACAGAGGGGCAGAAACAGAGGGCGAGAAACAGAGGGGCTGAATCAGAGGGGCTGAATCAGAGGGGCTGAATCAGAGGGGCTGAAACAGAGGGGCTGAAACAGAGGGCGAGAAACTAAGGTACTGAATCAGAGGGGCTGAAACAGAGGGGCTGAAACAGACGGGCTGAAACAGAGAGCCTGAAACAGAGTGGCTGAAACAGGGGGGTTAAATAGAGGGTCTGAAACAGAGGGGCTGAATCAGAGGGGCTGAAACAGAGGGGCTGAATCAGAGGGGCTGAAACAGAGGGCGAGAAACAGAGGGGCTGAAACAGAGGGGCTGAATCAGAGGGGCTGAAACAGAGGGGCTGAAACAGAGGGCGAGAAACAGAGAGGCTGAAACAGAGGGCGAGAGACAGAGGGGCTGAAACAGAGGGCGAGAAACAGAGGGGCTGAAACAGAGGGGATGAAACAGAGGGCGAGAAACAGAGGGGGTGAAACAGATGGCGAGAAACAGAGTGGCTGAAACAGAGAGCAAGAAACAGAGGGGCTGAATCAGAGGGGCTGAAACAGAGGGCGAGAAACAGAGGGGCTAAAACAGAGGGCGAGAAACAGAGGGGCTGAAACAGAGGTGCTGAAACAGAGGGTGAGAAACAGAGGGGCTGAAACAGAGGGCGAGAAACAGAGGGGCTGAAACAGAGGGGCTGAAACAGAGGGGCTGATTCAGAGGGGCTGAAACAGAGGGGCTGAATCAGAGGGGCTGAAAAAGAGGGCGAGAAACAGAGCGGCTGAAACAGAGGGCGAGAAACAGAGGCGCAGAAACAGAGGGCGAGAAACAGAGGGGCTGAAACAGAGGGGCTGAAACAGAGAGTGCGAAACAGTGGGGCTGAAACAGAGGGCGAGAAACAGAGGGGCTGAAACAGAGGGCGAGAAACAGAGGGGCTGAAACAGAGGGCAAGAAACAGAGGGGCTGAAACCGAGTGTCTGAAACAGAAGGGCTGAAACAGAGGGGCTGAAACAGAGAGGCTGAAACAGAAGGCGAGAAACAGAGGGGCTGAAACAGAGGGCGAGAAACTGAGGGCCAGAAACAGAGGGCGAGAAACAGAGGGGCTGAAACAGAGGGTCTGAAACAGAGGGCGAGAAACAGAGGGGCTGAAACAGAGGGCGAGAAATAGAGGGGCTGAAACAGAGGGGCTGAAACAGAGGGCGAGAAACAGAGGGGCAGAAACTGAGGGCGAGAAACAGAGGGGCAGAAACAGAGGGGCTGAAACAGAGGGTCTGAATCAGAGGGGCTGAAACAGAGGGCGAGAAACAAAGGGGCTGAAACAGCGGGCGAGAAACAGAGGGCGAGAAACAGAGGGGCTGAAACAGAGGGGCTGAAACAGACGGGCTGAAACAGAGAGCCTGAAACAGAGGGCGAGAAACAGAGGGGCTGAAACAGAGGGCGAAAAACAGAGGGGCTGAAACAGAGGGCGAGAAACAGAGGGGCTGAAACAGAGGGGCAGAAACAGAGGGGCTGAATCAGAGGGGCTGAAACAGAGGGCGATAAACAGAGCGGCTGAATCAGAGGGGCTGAATCAGAGGGACTGAAACAGAGGGGCTGAAACAGTGGGCGAGAAACAAAGGGGCTGAAACAGCGGGCGAGAAACAGAGGGCGAGAAACAGAGGGGCTGAAACAGAGGGGCTGAAACAGATGGGCTGAAACAGAGAGCCTGAATCAGAGGGCGAGAAACAGAGGGGCTGAAACAGAGGGCGAAAAACAGAGGGGCTGAAACAGAGGGCGAGAAACAGAGGGTGAGAAACAGAGGGCGAGAAACAGAGTGGATGAAACAGAGGGGCTGAAACAAAGGGGCTGAAATAGTGGGGCTGAAACAGAGGGGCTGAATCAGAGGGGCTGAAACAGAGTGGCTGAATCAGAGGGGCTGAAACAGAGGGCGAGAAACAGAGGGGCTGAAACAGAGGGCGAGAAACAGAGCGGCTGAAACAGAGGGGCCTAAACAGAGGGGCTGAAACAGAGGGGCTGAATCCGAGGGCGAGAAACAGAGAGGCTGAAACAGAGGGCGAGAAACAGAGGGGCTGAAACAGAGGGCAAGAAACAGAGGGGCTGAAACAGAGGGCGAGAAACAGAGGGGCTGAAACAGAGGGGCTGAAACAGAGGGCGAGAAACAGAGGGGCTGAAACAGAGTGCGAGAAACAGAGGGCGAGAAACAGAGGGACTGAAACAGAGGGGCTGAAACAGAGGGGCTGAAACAGAGGGCGAGAAACAGAGGGGCTGAAACAGAGGGCGAGAAACAGAGGGGCTGAAACAGAGGGCGAGAAACAGAGGGGCTGAAACAGAGGGGCTGAAACAGTGGGGCTGAAACAGAGCGGCTGAAACAGAGGGCGAGAAATAGAGGGGCTGAAACACAGGGCGAGAAACAGAGGGGCTGAAACAGAGGGCGAGAAACAGAGGGGCTGAAACAGAGGGGCTGAAACAGAGGGGCTGAAACAGAGGGCGAGAAACAGAGGGGCTGAAAAAGAGGGCGAGAAACAGAGTGGCTGAAACAGAGGGCGAGAAACAGAGGGTCTGAATCAGTGGAGCTGAAACAGAGGGCGAGAAACAGAGGGGCTGAAACAGAGGGCGAGAAACAGTGGGGCTGAAACAGAGGGGCTGAAATAGAGGGTGAGAAACAGAGGGGCTGAAACAGAGGGCGAGAAACAGAGGGGCTGAAACAGAGGGTCTGAAACAGAGGGGCTGAAGCAGAGGGCGAGAAACAGAGGGGCTGAAACAGAGGGGCTGAATCAGAGGGGTTGAAACAGAGGGGCTGACACAGAGGGCGAGAAACAGAGAGGCTGAAACAGAGGGCGAGAAACAGAGGGGCTGAAACAGAGGGCGAGAAACAGAGGGGCTGAAACAGAGGGCGAGAAACAGAGGGACTGAAACAGAGGGTCTGAAACAGAGGGGCTGAAGCAGAGGGGCTGATTCAGATCGGCTGAAACAGTGGGGCTGAATAAGAGGGGCTGAAACAGAGGGCGAGAAACAGAGGGGCTGAAACAAAGGGGCTGAAACAGTGGGGCTGAAACAGAGGGGCTAAAACAGAGGGCGAGAAATAGAGGGGCTGAAACAGAGGGCGAGAAACACAGGGGCTGAAACAGAGGGCCAGAAACAGAGGGGCTGAAACAGAGGGCGAGAAACAGATGGTCTGAAAGAGATGGCGAGAAACAGAGGGGCTGAAACAGAGGGCGAGAAACAGAGGGGCTGAATCAGAGGGGCTGAAACAAAGGGCGAGAAACAGAGGGGCTGAAACAGAGGGCGAGAAACAGAGGGGCTGAAACAGAGGTGCTGAAACAGAGGGTGAGAAACAGAGGGGCTGAAACAGAGGGCGAGAAACAGAGGGGCTGAAACAGAGGGGCTGATTCAGAGGGGCTGAAACAGAGGGGCTGAATCGGAGGGGCTGAAACAGAGGGCGAGAAACAGAGGGGCTGAAACAGAGGGCGAGAAACAGAGGAGCAGAAACAGAGGGCGAGAAACAGAGGGGCTGAAACAGAGGGGCTGAAACAGAGAGTGCGAAACAGAGGGGCTGAAACAGAGGGCGAGAAACAGAGGGGCTGAAACCGAGTGGCTGAAACAGAAGGGCTGAAACAGAGGGGCTGAAACAGAGGGCGAGAAACAGAGGGGCTGAATCAGAGGGGCAGAATCAGAGGGGCTGAAACAGAGGGGCTGAATCAGAGGGGCTGAAACAGAAGGCGAGAAACAGAGGTGCTGAAACAGAGGGCGAGAAACAGAGGGGCAGAAACAACGGGCGAGAAACAGGGGGGCTGAAACAGAGGGGATGAAACAGAGGGGCTGACACAGAGGTCGAGAAACAGAGGGGCTGAAACAGAGGGCGACAAACAGAGGGGCTGAAACAAAGGGCGAGAAACAGAGGGGCTGAAACAGAAGGGCTGAACCAGAGGGGCTGAAACAGAGTGGCTGAAACGGAGGGGCTGAAACAGAGGGGCTGGAACAGAGGGGCTGAAACAGAGGGCAAGAAACAGAGGGGCTGAAACAGAGGGGCTGAAACAGATGGGCAGAAACAGATGGCGAGAAACAGAGGGCGAGAAACAGAGGGGCTGAATCAGAGGGGCTGAAACAGAGGGCGAGAAACAGAGGGGCTGAATCAGAGGGGCTGAATCAGAGGGGTTGAAACAGAGGGGCTGAAACAGAGGGCGAGAAACTAAGGTACTGAATCAGAGGGGCTGAAACAGAGAGGCTGAAACAGAGGGGCTGAAACAGACGGGCTGAAACAGAGAGCCTGAAACAGAGTGGCTGAAACAGAGGGGCTGAAATAGAGGGTCTGAAAAAGAGGGGCTGAATCAGAGGGGCTGAAACAGAGGGGCTGAATCAGAGGTGCTGAAACAGAGGGCGAGAAACAGAGGGGCTGAAACAGAGGGGCTGAATCAGAGGGGTTGAAACAGAGGGGCTGACACAGAGGGCGAGAAACAGAGAGGCTGAAACAGAGGGCGAGAAACAGAGGGGCTGAAACAGAGGGCGAGAAACAGAGGGGCTGAAACAGATGTGGAGAAACAGAGGGGCTGAAACAGAGGGCGAGAAACAGAGAGGCTGAATCAGAGGGGCTGAAACAGAGGGCAAGAAACAGAGGGGCTGAAACAGAGGGCGAGAAACAGAGGGGCTGAAACAGAGGTGCTGAAACAGAGGGTGAGAAACAGAGGGGCTGAAACAGAGGGCGAGAAACAGAGGGGCTGAAACAGAGGGGCTGAAACAGAGGGGCTGATTCAGAGGGGCTGAAACAGAGGGGCTGAATCAGAGGGGCTGAAACAGAGGGCGAGAAACAGAGGGGCTGAAACAGAGGGCGAGAAACAGAGGAGCAGAAACAGAGAGCGAGAAACAGAGGGGCTGAAACAGAGGGGCTGAAACAGAGAGTGCGAAACAGAGGGGCTGAAACAGAGGGCGAGAAACAGAGGGGCTGAAACAGAGGTCGAGAAACAGAGGGGCTGAAACAGAGGGCAAGAAACAGAGGGGCTGAAACCGAGTGGCTGAAACAGAAGGGCTGAAACAGAGGGGCTGAAACATAGGGCGAGAAACAGAGGGGCTGAATCAGAGGGGCTGAATCAGAGGGGCTGAAACAGAGGGCCTGAATCAGAGGGGCTGAAACAGAAGGCGAGAAACAGAGGGGCTGAAACAGAGGGCGAGAAACAGAGGGGCAGAAACAGAGGGCGAGAAACAGTGGGGCTGAAACAGAGGGCCTGAAACAGAGGGCAAGAAACAGAGGGGCTGAAAAAGAGGGCGAGAAACAGAGGGGCTGAAACAGTGGGGCTGAAGCAGAGGGGCTGAAACAGTGGGCGAGAAACAGAGGGGCTGAAACAAAGGGCGAGAAACAGAGGGGCTGAAACAGAGGGGCAGAAACAGAGGGGCTGAAACAGAGGGGCTGAATCGGAGGGGCTGAAACAGAGGGGCTGAAACAGAGGGGCTGAAACAGAGGGCAAGAAACAGAGGGGCTGAAACAGAGGGGCTGAAACAGAGGGGCAGAAACAGAGGGCGAGAAACAGAGGGGCTGAATCAGAGGGGCTGAATCAGAGGGGCTGAATCAGAGGGGCTGAATCAGAGGGGCTGAAACAGAGGGGCTGAAACAGAGGGCGAGAAACTAAGGTCCTGAATCAGAGGGGCTGAAACAGAGGGGCTGAAACAGAGGGGCTGAAACAGACGGGCTGAAACAGAGAGCCTGAAACAGAGTGGCTGAAACAGGGGGGTTAAATAGAGGGTCTGAAACAGAGGGGCTGAATCAGAGGGGCTGAAACAGAGGGGCTGAATCAGAGGGGCTGAAACA
Source organism: Chiloscyllium punctatum (assembly GCF_047496795.1). Classification (NCBI taxonomy): domain Eukaryota; kingdom Metazoa; phylum Chordata; class Chondrichthyes; order Orectolobiformes; family Hemiscylliidae; genus Chiloscyllium; species Chiloscyllium punctatum. The sequence goes on from NC_092787.1 coordinate 3,992,446, forward strand.
GAGGGCGAGAAACAGAGGGGCTGAAACAGAGGGGCTGAATCAGAGGGGCTGAAACAGAGGGGCTGAAACAGAGGGCGAGAAACAGAGAGGCTGAAACAGAGGGCGAGAGACAGAGGGGCTGAAACAGAGGGCGAGAAACAGAGGGGCTGAAACAGAGGGGATGAAACAGAGGGCGAGAAACAGAGGGGGTGAAACAGATGGCGAGAAACAGAGTGGCTGAAACAGAGGGCAAGAAACAGAGGGGCTGAATCAGAGGGGCTGAAACAGAGGGCGAGAAACAGAGGGGCTAAAACAGAGGGCGAGAAACAGAGGGGCTGAAACAGAGGTGCTGAAACAGAGGGTGAGAAACAGAGGGGCTGAAACAGAGGGCGAGAAACAGAGGGGCTGAAACAGAGGGGCTGAAACAGAGGGGCTGATTCAGAGGGGCTGAAACAGAGGGGCTGAATCAGAGGGGCTGAAACAGAGGGCGAGAAACAGAGCGGCTGAAACAGAGGGCGAGAAACAGAGGCGCAGAAACAGAGGGCGAGAAACAGAGGGGCTGAAACAGAGGGGCTGAAACAGAGAGTGCGAAACAGTGGGGCTGAAACAGAGGGCGAGAAACAGAGGGGCTGAAACAGAGGGCGAGAAACAGAGGGGCTGAAACAGAGGGCAAGAAACAGAGGGGCTGAAACCGAGTGTCTGAAACAGAAGGGCTGAAACAGAGGGGCTGAAACAGAGGGCGAGAAACAGAGGGGCTGAATCAGAGGGGCTGAATCAGAGGGGCTGAAACAGAGGGGCTGAATCAGAGGGGCTGAAACAGAAGGCGAGAAACAGAGGGGCTGAAACAGAGGGCGAGAAGCAGAGGGGCAGAAACAGAGGGCGAGAAACAGAGGGGCTGAAACAGAGGGGCTGAAACAGAGGGCAAGAAACAGAGGGGCTGAAACAGAGGGCGAGAAACAGAGGGGCTGAAACAGAGGGGCTGAAACAGAGTGCGAGAAACAGAGGGGCTGAAACAAAGGGTGAGAAACAGAGTGGCTGAAACAGAGGGGCAGAAACAGAGGGGCTGAAACAGAGGGGCTGAATCGGAGGGGCTGAAACAGAGGGGCTGAAACAGAGGGGCTGAAACAGAGGGCAAGAAACAGAGGGGCTGAAACAGAGGGCGAGAAACAGAGCGGCTGAAACAGAGGGGCTGAAATAGAGAGTGCGAAACAGAGGGGCTGAAACAGAGGGCGAGAAACAGAGGGGCTGAAACAGAGGGTCTGAAACAGAGGGGCTGAAACAGAGGGCAAGAAACAGAGGGGCTGAAACCGAGTGGCTGAAACAGAAGGGCTGAAACAGAGGGGCTGAAACAGAGGGCGAGAAACAGAGGGGCTGAATCAGAGGGGCTGAATCAGAGGGGCTGAAACAGAGGGGCTGAAACAGAGGGCGAGAAACAGAGGGGCTGAATCAGAGGGGCTGAATCAGAGGGGCTGAAACAGAGGCGCAGAAACAGAGGGGCAGAAACAGAGGGCGAGAAACAGAGGGGCTGAAACAGAGGGGCTGAAACAGAGGGCAAGAAACAGAGGGGCTGAAACAGAGGGCGAGAAACAGAGGGGCTGAAACAGAGAGGCTGAAACAGAGTGCGAGAAACAGAGGGGCTGAAACAAAGGGCGAGAAACAGAGTGGCTGAACAGAGGGGCTGGAACAGAGGGGCTGAAACAGAGGGGCTGAATCGGAGGGGCTGAAACAGAGGGGCTGAAACAGAGGGGCTGAAACAGAGGGCAAGAAACAGAGGGGCTGAAACAGAGGGCGAGAAACAGAGGGGCTGAAACAGAGGGGCTGAAACAGAGAGTGCGAAACAGAGGGGCTGAAACAGAGGGCGAGAAACAGAGGGGCTGAAACAGAGGGTCTGAAACAGAGGGGCTGAAACAGAGGGCAAGAAACAGAGGGGCTGAAACCGAGTGGCTGAAACAGAAGGGCTGAAACAGAGGGGCTGAAACAGAGGGCGAGAAACAGAGGGGCTGATTCAGAGGGGCTGAATCAGAGGGGCTGAAACAGAGGGGCTGAAACAGAGGGCGAGAAACAGAGGGGCTGAATCAGAGGGGCTGAATCAGAGGGGCTGAAACAGAGGCGCAGAAACAGAGGGCGAGAAACTAAGGGACTGAATCAGAGGGGCTGAAACAGACGGGCTGAAACAGAGAGCCTGAAACAGAGGGGCTGAAACAGAGGGGCTGAAATAGAGGGGCTGAAACAGAGGGGCTGAAACAGACGGGCTGAAACAGAGAGCCTGAAACAGAGTGGCTGAAACAGAGGGGCTGAAATAGAGGGTCTGAAACAGAGGGGCTGAAACAGAGGGGCTGAATCAGAGGGGCTGAAACAGAGGGGCTGAATCAGAGGGGCTGAAACAGAGGGGCTGAAACAGAGGGCGAGAAACAGAGAGGCTGAAACAGAGGGCAAGAAACAGAGGGGCTGAAACAGAGGGCGAGAAACAGAGGGGCTGAAACAGAGGGGCTGAAACAGAGGGGCTGAAACAGAGGGCGAGAAACAGAGGGGCTGAAACAGATGGCGAGAAACAGAGGGGCTGAAACAGAGGGCGAGAAACAGAGGGGCTGAATCAGAGGGGCTGAAACAGTGGGGCTGAAACAGAGGGGCTGAAACAGAGAGCCTGAAACAGAGGGGCTGAAACAGAGGGCGAGAAACAGAGGGGATGAAACAGAGGGCCAGAAACAGAGGGGCTGAAACAGAGGGGCTGAAACAGAGGGGCTGAAACAGAGGGGCTGAAACAGAGGGCGAGAAACAGAGGGGCTGAAAGAGATGGCGAGAAACAGAGGGGCTGAAACAGAGGGCGAGAAACAGAGGGGCTGAATCAGAGGGGCTGAAACAGAGGGCGAGAAACAGAGGGGCTGAAACAGAGGGCGAGAAACAGTGGGGCTGAAACAGAGGGGCTGAAACAGAGGGTGAGAAACAGAGGGGCTGAAACAGAGGGCGAGAAACAGAGGGGCTGAAACAGAGGGGCTGAAACAGAGGGGCTGATTCAGAGGGGCTGAAACAGAGGGGCTGAATCGGAGGGGCTGAAACAGAGGGCGAGAAACAGAGGGGCTGAAACAGAGGGCGAGAAACAGAGGAGCAGAAACAGAGGGCGAGAAACAGAGGGGCTGAAACAGAGGGGCTGAAACAGTGAGTGCGAAACAGAGGGGCTGAAACAGAGGGCGAGAAACAGAGGGGCTGAAACAGAGGGTCTGAAACAGAGGGGCTGAAACAGAGGGCAAGAAACAGAGGGGCTGAAACCGAGTGGCTGAAACAGAAGGGCTGAAACAGAGGGGCTGAAACAGAGGGCGAGAAACAGAGGGGCTGAATCAGAGGGGCTGAATCAGAGGGGCTGAAACAGAGGGGCTGAATCAGAGGGGCTGAAACAGAAGGCGAGAAACAGAGGGGCTGAAACAGAGGGCGAGAAACAGAGGGGCAGAAACAAAGGGCGAGAAACAGAGGGGCTGAAACAGAAGGGATGAAACAGAGGGCAAGAAACAGAGGGGCTGAAACAGAGGGCGAGAAACAGAGGGACTGAAACTGAGGGGCTGAAACAGAGGGGCTGACACAGAGGTCGAGAAACAGAGGGGCTGAAACAGAGGGCGACAAACAGAGGGGCTGAAACAAAGGGCGAGAAACAGAGGGGCTGAAACAGAGGGGCTGAACCAGAGGGGCTGAAACAGAGGGGCTGAAACAGAGGGGCTGGAACAGAGGGGCTGAAACAGAGGGCAAGAAACAGAAGGGCTGAAACAGATGGGCAGAAAAAAAGGTCGAGAAACAGAGGGCGAGAAACAGAGGGGCTGAATCAGAGTGGCTGAAACAGAGGGCGAGAAACAGAGGGGCTGAATCAGAGGGGCTGAATCAGAGGGGCTGAAACAGAGGGGCTGAAACAGAGGGCGAGAAACTAAGGTACTGAATCAGAGGGGCTGAAACAGAGGGGCTGAAACAGAGGGGCTGAAACAGACGGGCTGAAACAGAGAGCCTGAAACAGAGTGGTTGAAACAGAGGGGCTGAAATAGAGGGTCTGAAACAGAGGGGCTGAATCAGAGGGGTTGAAAACGAGGGGCTGACACAGAGGCGAGAAACAGAGGTGCTGAAACAGAGGGCGAGAAACAGAGGGGCAGAAACAACGGGCGAGAAACAGGGGGGCTGAAACAGAGGGGATGAAACAGAGGGCAAGAAACAGAGGGGCTGAAACAGAGGGCGAGAAACAGAGGGACTGAAACTGAGGGGCTGAAACAGAGGGGCTGACACAGAGGTCGAGAAACAGAGGGGCTGAAACAGAGGGCGACAAACAGAGGGGCTGAAACAAAGGGCGAGAAACAGAGGGGCTGAAACAGAAGGGCTGAACCAGAGGGGCTGAAACAGAGTGGCTGAAACGGAGGGGCTGAAACAGAGGGGCTGGAACAGAGGGGCTGAAACAGAGGGCAAGAAACAGAGGGGCTGAAACAGAGGGGCTGAAACAGATGGGCAGAAACAGATGGCGAGAAACAGAGGGCGAGAAACAGAGGGGCTGAATCAGAGGGGCTGAAACAGAGGGCGAGAAAAAGAGGGGCTGAATCAGAGGGGCTGAATCAGAGGGGTTGAAACAGAGGGGCTGAATCAGAGGGGCTGAAACAGAGAGGCTGAAACAGAGGGGCTGAAACAGACGGGCTGAAACAGAGAGCCTGAAACAGAGTGGCTGAAACAGAGGGGCTGAAATAGAGGGTCTGAAAAAGAGGGGCTGAATCAGAGGGGCTGAAACAGAGGGGCTGAATCAGAGGTGCTGAAACAGAGGGCGAGAAACAGAGGGGCTGAAACAGAGGGGCTGAATCAGAGGGGTTGAAACAGAGGGGCTGACACAGAGGGCGAGAAACAGAGAGGCTGAAACAGAGGGCGAGAAACAGAGGGGCTGAAACAGAGGGCGAGAAACAGAGGGTCTGAAACAGATGTGGAGAAACAGAGGGGCTGAAACAGAGGGCGAGAAACAGAGAGGCTGAATCAGAGGGGCTGAAACAGAGGGCAAGAAACAGAGGGGCTGAAACAGAGGTGCTGAAACAGAGGGTGAGAAACAGAGGGGCTGAAACAGAGGGCGAGAAACAGAGGGGCTGAAACAGAGGGGCTGAAACAGAGGGGCTGATTCAGAGGGGCTGAAACAGAGGGGCTGAATCAGAGGGGCTGAAACAGAGGGCGAGAAACAGAGGGGCTGAAACAGAGGGCGAGAAACAGAGGAGCAGAAACAGAGAGCGAGAAACAGAGGGGCTGAAACAGAGGGGCTGAAACAGAGAGTGCGAAACAGAGGGGCTGAAACAGAGGGCGAGAAACAGAGGGGCTGAAACAGAGGTCGAGAAACAGAGGGGCTGAAACAGAGGGCAAGAAACAGAGGGGCTGAAACCGAGTGGCTGAAACAGAAGGGCTGAAACAGAGGGGCTGAAACATAGGGCGAGAAACAGAGGGGCTGAATCAGAGGGGCTGAATCAGAGGGGCTGAAACAGAGGGCCTGAATCAGAGGGGCTGAAACAGAAGGCGAGAAACAGAGGGGCTGAAACAGAGGGCGAGAAACAGAGGGGCAGAAACAGAGGGCGAGAAACAGTGGGGCTGAAACAGAGGGCCTGAAACAGAGGGCAAGAAACAGAGGGGCTGAAAAAGAGGGCGAGAAACAGAGGGGCTGAAACAGTGGGGCTGAAGCAGAGGGGCTGAAACAGTGGGCGAGAAACAGAGGGGCTGAAACAAAGGGCGAGAAACAGAGGGGCTGAAACAGAGGGGCAGAAACAGAGGGGCTGAAACAGAGGGGCTGAATCGGAGGGGCTGAAACAGAGGGGCTGAAACAGAGGGGCTGAAACAGAGGGCAAGAAACAGAGGGGCTGAAACAGAGGGGCTGAAACAGAGGGGCAGAAACAGAGGGCGAGAAACAGAGGGGCTGAATCAGAGGGGCTGAATCAGAGGGGCTGAATCAGAGGGGCTGAAACAGAGGGGCTGAAACAGAGGGCGAGAAACTAAGGTACTGAATCAGAGGGGCTGAAACAGAGGGGCTGAAACAGAGGGGCTGAAACAGACGGGCTGAAACAGAGAGCCTGAAACAGAGTGGCTGAAACAGGGGGGTTAAATAGAGGGTCTGAAACAGAGGGGCTGAATCAGAGGGGCTGAAACAGAGGGGCTGAATCAGAGGGGCTGAAACAGAGGGCGAGAAACAGAGGGGCTGAAACAGAGGGGCTGAATCAGAGGGGCTGAAACAGAGGGGCTGAAACAGAGGGCGAGAAACAGAGAGGCTGAAACAGAGGGCGAGAGACAGAGGGGCTGAAACAGAGGGCGAGAAACAGAGGGGCTGAAACAGAGGGGATGAAACAGAGGGCGAGAAACAGAGGGGGTGAAACAGATGGCGAGAAACAGAGTGGCTGAAACAGAGGGCAAGAAACAGAGGGGCTGAAACAGAGGGCGAGAAACAGAGGGGCTGAATCAGAGGGGCTGAAACAGAGGGCGAGAAACAGAGGGGCTAAAACAGAGGGCGAGAAACAGAGGGGCTGAAACAGAGGTGCTGAAACAGAGGGTGAGAAACAGAGGGGCTGAAACAGAGGGCGAGAAACAGAGGGGCTGAAACAGAGGGGCTGAAACAGAGGGGCTGATTCAGAGGGGCTGAAACAGAGGGGCTGAATCAGAGGGGCTGAAACAGAGGGCGAGAAACAGAGCGGCTGAAACAGAGGGCGAGAAACAGAGGCGCAGAAACAGAGGGCGAGAAACAGAGGGGCTGAAACAGAGGGGCTGAAACAGAGAGTGCGAAACAGTGGGGCTGAAACAGAGGGCGAGAAACAGAGGGGCTGAAACAGAGGGCGAGAAACAGAGGGGCTGAAACAGAGGGCAAGAAACAGAGGGGCTGAAACCGAGTGTCTGAAACAGAAGGGCTGAAACAGAGGGGCTGAAACAGAGGGCGAGAAACAGAGGGGCTGAATCAGAGGGGCTGAATCAGAGGGGCTGAAACAGAGGGGCTGAATCAGAGGGGCTGAAACAGAAGGCGAGAAACAGAGGGGCTGAAACAGAGGGCGAGAAGCAGAGGGGCAGAAACAGAGGGCGAGAAACAGAGGGGCTGAAACAGAGGGGCTGAAACAGAGGGCAAGAAACAGAGGGGCTGAAACAGAGGGCGAGAAACAGAGGGGCTGAAACAGAGGGGCTGAAACAGAGGGGCTGAATCGGAGGGGCTGAAACAGAGGGGCTGAAACAGAGGGGCTGAAACAGAGGGCAAGAAACAGAGGGGCTGAAACAGAGGGCGAGAAACAGAGCGGCTGAAACAGAGGGGCTGAAATAGAGAGTGCGAAACAGAGGGGCTGAAACAGAGGGCGAGAAACAGAGGGGCTGAAACAGAGGGTCTGAAACAGAGGGGCTGAAACAGAGGGCAAGAAACAGAGGGGCTGAAACCGAGTGGCTGAAACAGAAGGGCTGAAACAGAGGGGCTGAAACAGAGGGCGAGAAACAGAGGGGCTGAATCAGAGGGGCTGAATCAGAGGGGCTGAAACAGAGGGGCTGAAACAGAGGGCGAGAAACAGAGGGGCTGAATCAGAGGGGCTGAATCAGAGGGGCTGAAACAGAGGCGCAGAAACAGAGGGGCAGAAACAGAGGGCGAGAAACAGAGGGGCTGAAACAGAGGGGCTGAAACAGAGGGCAAGAAACAGAGGGGCTGAAACAGAGGGCGAGAAACAGAGGGGCTGAAACAGAGAGGCTGAAACAGAGTGCGAGAAACAGAGGGGCTGAAACAAAGGGCGAGAAACAGAGTGGCTGAACAGAGGGGCAGAAACAGAGGGGCTGAAACAGAGGGGCTGAATCGGAGGGGCTGAAACAGAGGGGCTGAAACAGAGGGGCTGAAACAGAGGGCAAGAAACAGAGGGGCTGAAACAGAGGGCGAGAAACAGAGGGGCTGAAACAGAGGGGCTGAAACAGAGAGTGCGAAACAGAGGGGCTGAAACAGAGGGCGAGAAACAGAGGGGCTGAAACAGAGGGTCTGAAACAGAGGGGCTGAAACAGAGGGCAAGAAACAGAGGGGCTGAAACCGAGTGGCTGAAACAGAAGGGCTGAAACAGAGGGGCTGAAACAGAGGGCGAGAAACAGAGGGGCTGAATCAGAGGGGCTGAATCAGAGGGGCTGAAACAGAGGGGCTGAAACAGAGGGCGAGAAACAGAGGGGCTGAATCAGAGGGGCTGAATCAGAGGGGCTGAAACAGAGGCGCAGAAACAGAGGGCGAGAAACTAAGGGACTGAATCAGAGGGGCTGAAACAGACGGGCTGAAACAGAGAGCCTGAAACAGAGGGGCTGAAACAGAGGGGCTGAAATAGAGGGGCTGAAACAGAGGGGCTGAAACAGACGGGCTGAAACAGAGAGCCTGAAACAGAGTAGCTGAAACAGAGGGGCTGAAATAGAGGGTCTGAAACAGAGGGGCTGAAACAGAGGGGCTGAATCAGAGGGGCTGAAACAGAGGGGCTGAATCAGAGGGGCTGAAACAGAGGGGCTGAAACAGAGGGCGAGAAACAGAGAGGCTGAAACAGAGGGGCTGAAACAGAGGGGCTGAAACAGAGGGCGAGAAACAGAGGGGCTGAAACAGAGGGGCTGAAACAGAGGGGCTGAAACAGAGGGCGAGAAACAGAGGGGCTGAAACAGATGGCGAGAAACAGAGGGGCTGAAACAGAGGGCGAGAAACAGAGGGGCTGAATCAGAGGGGCTGAAACAGTGGGGCTGAAACAGAGGGGCTGAAACAGAGAGCCTGAAACAGAGGGGCTGAAACAGAGGGCGAGAAACAGAGGGGATGAAACAGAGGGCCAGAAACAGAGGGGCTGAAACAGAGGGGCTGAAACAGAGGGGCTGAAACAGAGGGGCTGAAACAGAGGGCGAGAAACAGAGGGGCTGAAAGAGATGGCGAGAAACAGAGGGGCTGAAACAGAGGGCGAGAAACAGAGGGGCTGAATCAGAGGTGCTGAAACAGAGGGCGAGAAACAGAGGGGCTGAATCAGAGGGGCTGAAACAGAGGGCGAGAAACAGAGGGGCTGAAACAGAGGGCGAGAAACAGTGGGGCTGAAACAGAGGGGCTGAAACAGAGGGTGAGAAACAGAGGGGCTGAATCAGAGGGGCTGAAACAGAGGGCGAGAAACAGAGGGGCTGAAACAGAGGGCGAGAAACAGAGGGGCTGAAACAGAGGGCGAGAAACAGAGGGGCTGAATCAGAGGGGCTGAAACAGAGGGCGAGAAACAGAGGGGCTGAAACAGAGGGCGAGAAACAGTGGGGCTGAAACAGAGGGGCTGAAACAGAGGTCGAGAAACAGAGGGGCTGAAACAGAGGGGCTGAAACAGAGGGGCTGATTCAGAGGGGCTGAAACAGAGGGGCTGAATCGGAGGGGCTGAAACAGAGGGCGAGAAACAGAGGGGCTGAAACAGAGGGCGAGAAACAGAGGAGCAGAAACAGAGGGCGAGAAACAGAGGGGCTGAAACAGAGGGGCTGAAACAGAGAGTGCGAAACAGAGGGGCTGAAACAGAGGGCGAGAAACAGAGGGGCTGAAACAGAGGGTCTGAAACAGAGGGGCTGAAACAGAGGGCAAGAAACAGAGGGGCTGAAACCGAGTGGCTGAAACAGAAGGGCTGAAACAGAGGGGCTGAAACAGAGGGCGAGAAACAGAGGGGCTGAATCAGAGGGGCTGAATCAGAGGGGCTGAAACAGAGGGGCTGAATCAGAGGGGCTGAAACAGAAGGCGAGAAACAGAGGGGCTGAAACAGAGGGCGAGAAACAGAGGGGCAGAAACAAAGGGCGAGAAACAGAGGGGCTGAAACAGAAGGGATGAAACAGAGGGCAAGAAACAGAGGGGCTGAAACAGAGGGCGAGAAACAGAGGGACTGAAACTGAGGGGCTGAAACAGAGGGGCTGACACAGAGGTCGAGAAACAGAGGGGCTGAAACAGAGGGCGACAAACAGAGGGGCTGAAACAAAGGGCGAGAAACAGAGGGGCTGAAACAGAGGGGCTGAACCAGAGGGGCTGAAACAGAGGGGCTGAAACAGAGGGGCTGGAACAGAGGGGCTGAAACAGAGGGCAAGAAACAGAAGGGCTGAAACAGATGGGCAGAAAAAAAGGTCGAGAAACAGAGGGCGAGAAACAGAGGGGCTGAATCAGAGTGGCTGAAACAGAGGGCGAGAAACAGAGGGGCTGAATCAGAGGGGCTGAATCAGAGGGGCTGAAACAGAGGGGCTGAAACAGAGGGCGAGAAACTAAGGTACTGAATCAGAGGGGCTGAAACAGAGGGGCTGAAACAGAGGGGCTGAAACAGACGGGCTGAAACAGAGAGCCTGAAACAGAGTGGCTGAAACAGAGGGGCTGAAATAGAGGGTCTGAAACAGAGGGGCTGAATCAGAGGGGTTGAAAACGAGGGGCTGACACAGAGGCGAGAAACAGAGAGGCTGAAACAGAGGGCGAGAAACAGAGGGGCTGAAACAGAGGGCGAGAAACAGAGGGGCTGAAACAGAGGGGCTGAAACAGAGGGGCTGAAACAGAAGGGCTGAAACAGAGGGGCTGAAATAGAGGGTCTGAAACAGAGGGGCTAAATCAGAGGGGCTGAAACAGAGGGGCTGAATCAGAGAGGCTGAAGCAGAGGGGCTGAAACAGAGGGCGAGAAACAGAGAGGCTGAAACAGAGGTCAAGAAACAGAAGGGCTGAAACAGAGGGCGAGAAACAGAGGGGCTGAAACAGAGGGGCTGAAACAGAGGGGCTGAAACAGAGGGCGAGAAACAGAGGGGCTGAAACAGAAGGCGAGAAACAGAGGGGCTGAAACAGAGGTCGAGAAACAGAGGGGCTGAATCAGAGGGGCTGAAACAGTGGGGCTGAAACAGAGGGGCTGAAACAGAGGGCGAGAAATAGAGGGGCTGAAACAGAGGGCGAGAAACAGAGGGGCTGAAACAGAGGGCCAGAAACAGAGGGGCTGAAATAGAGGGGCTGAAACAGAGGGGCTGAAACAGAGGGCGAGAAACAGAGGGGCTGAAAGAGATGGCGAGAAACAGAGGGGTTGAAACAGAGGGCGAGAAACAGAGGGCGAGAAACAGAGGGGCTGAAACAGAGGGCGAGAAACAGAGGGTCTGAAACAGAGGTGCTGAAACAGAGGGTGAGAAACAGAGGGGCTGAAACAGAGGGCGAGAAACAGAGGGGCTGAAACAGAGGGGCTGAAACAGAGGGGCTGATTCAGAGTGGCTGAAACAGAGGGGCTGAATCGGAGGGGCTGAAACAGAGGGCGAGAAACAGAGGGGCTGAAACAGAGGGCGAGAAACAGAGGAGCAGAAACAGAGGGCGAGAAACAGAGGGGCTGAAACAGAGGGGCTGAAACAGAGAGTGCGAAACAGAGGGGCTGAAACAGAGGGCGAGAAACAGAGGGGCTGAAACAGAGGGTCTGAAACAGAGGGGCTGAAACAGAAGGGATGAAACAGAGGGCAAGAAACAGAGGGGCTGAAACAGAGGGCGAGAAACAGAGGGACTGAAACTGAGGGGCTGAAACAGAGGGGCTGACACAGAGGTCGAGAAACAGAGGGGCTGAAACAGAGGGCGACAAACAGAGGGGCTGAAACAAAGGGCGAGAAACAGAGGGGCTGAAACAGAGGGGCTGAACCAGAGGGGCTGAAACAGAGGGGCTGAAACAGAGGGGCTGGAACAGAGGGGCTGAAACAGAGGGCAAGAAACAGAAGGGCTGAAACAGATGGGCAGAAAAAAAGGTCGAGAAACAGAGGGCGAGAAACAGAGGGGCTGAATCAGAGTGGCTGAAACAGAGGGCGAGAAACAGAGGGGCTGAATCAGAGGGGCTGAATCAGAGGGGCTGAAACAGAGGGGCTGAAACAGAGGGCGAGAAACTAAGGTACTGAATCAGAGGGGCTGAAACAGAGGGGCTGAAACAGAGGGGCTGAAACAGACGGGCTGAAACAGAGAGCCTGAAACAGAGTGGCTGAAACAGAGGGGCTGAAATAGAGGGTCTGAAACAGAGGGGCTGAATCAGAGGGGTTGAAAACGAGGGGCTGACACAGAGGCGAGAAACAGAGAGGCTGAAACAGAGGGCGAGAAACAGAGGGGCTGAAACAGAGGGCGAGAAACAGAGGGGCTGAAACAGAGGGGCTGAAACAGAGGGGCTGAAACAGAAGGGCTGAAACAGAGGGGCTGAAATAGAGGGTCTGAAACAGAGGGGCTAAATCAGAGGGGCTGAAACAGAGGGGCTGAATCAGAGAGGCTGAAGCAGAGGGGCTGAAACAGAGGGCGAGAAACAGAGAGGCTGAAACAGAGGTCAAGAAACAGAAGGGCTGAAACAGAGGGCGAGAAACAGAGGGGCTGAAACAGAGGGGCTGAAACAGAGGGGCTGAAACAGAGGGCGAGAAACAGAGGGGCTGAAACAGAAGGCGAGAAACAGAGGGGCTGAAACAGAGGTCGAGAAACAGAGGGGCTGAATCAGAGGGGCTGAAACAGTGGGGCTGAAACAGAGGGGCTGAAACAGAGGGCGAGAAATAGAGGGGCTGAAACAGAGGGCGAGAAACAGAGGGGCTGAAACAGAGGGCCAGAAACAGAGGGGCTGAAACAGAGGGGCTGAAACAGAGGGGCTGAAACAGAGGGCGAGAAACAGAGGGGCTGAAAGAGATGGCGAGAAACAGAGGGGTTGAAACAGAGGGCGAGAAACAGAGGGCGAGAAACAGAGGGGCTGAAACAGAGGGCGAGAAACAGAGGGTCTGAAACAGAGGTGCTGAAACAGAGGGTGAGAAACAGAGGGGCTGAAACAGAGGGCGAGAAACAGAGGGGCTGAAACAGAGGGGCTGAAACAGAGGGGCTGATTCAGAGTGGCTGAAACAGAGGGGCTGAATCGGAGGGGCTGAAACAGAGGGCGAGAAACAGAGGGGCTGAAACAGAGGGCGAGAAACAGAGGGGCTGAAACAGAGGGCGAGAAACAGAGGGGCTGAAACAGAGGGGCTGAAACAGAGAGTGCGAAACAGAGGGGCTGAAACAGAGGGCGAGAAACAGAGGGGCTGAAACAGAGGGTCTGAAACAGAGGGGCTGAAACAGAGGGCAAGAAACAGAGGGGCTGAAACCGAGTGGCTGAAACAGAAGGGCTGAAACAGAGGGGCTGAAACAGAGGGCGAGAAACAGAGGGGCTGAATCAGAGGGGCTGAATCAGAGGGGCTGAAACAGAGGGGCTGAATCAGAGGGGCTGAAACAGAAGGCGAGAAACAGAGGGGCAGAAACAAAGGGCGAGAAACAGAGGGGCTGAAACAGAGGGGATGAAAAAGAGGGCAAGAAACAGAGGGGCTGAAACAGAGGGCGAGAAACAGAGGGACTGAAACTGAGGGGCTGAAACAGAGGGGCTGACACAGAGGTCGAGAAAAAGAGGGGCTGAAACAGAGGGCGACAAACAGAGGGGCTGAAACAAAGGGCGAGAAACAGAGGGGCTGAAACAGAGGTGCTGAACCAGAGGGGCTGAAACAGAGGGGCTGAAACGGAGGGGCTGAAACAGAGGGGCTGGAACAGAGGGGCTGAAACAGAGGGCAAGAAACAGAGGGGCTGAAACAGAAGGGCTGAAACAGATGGGCAGAAAAAAAGGTCGAGAAACAGAGGGCGAGAAACAGAGGGGCTGAATCAGAGGGGCTGAAACAGAGGGTGAGAAACAGAGGGGCTGAATCAGAGGGGCTGAATCAGAGGGGCTGAAACAGAGGGGCTGAAACAGAGGGCGAGAAACTAAGGTACTGAATCAGAGGGGCTGAAACAGAGGGGCTGAAACAGAGGGGCTGAAACAGACGGGCTGAAACAGAGAGCCTGAAACAGAGTGGCTGAAACAGAGGGGCTGAAATAGAGGGTCTGAAACAGAGGGGCTGAATCAGAGGTGCTGAAACAGAGGGCGAGAAACAGAGGGGCTGAAACAGAGGTGCTGAATCAGAGGGGCTGACTCAGAGGGCGAGAAACAGAGAGGCTGAAACAGAGGGCAAGAAACAGAGGGGCTGAAACAGAGGGCGAGAAACAGAGGGGCTGAAACAGAGGGGCTGAAACAGAGGGGCTGAAACAGAGGGGCTGAAACAGAGGGCGAGAAACAGAGGGGCTGAAACAGATGTGGAGAAACAGAGGGGCTGAAACAGAGGGCGAGAAACAGAGAGGCTGAATCAGAGGGGCTGAAACAGAGGGCGAGAAACAGAGGGGCTGAAACAGAGGGCGAGAAACAGAGGGGCTGAAACAGAGGTGCTGAAACAGAGGGTGAGAAACAGAGGGGCTGAAACAGAGGGCGAGAAACAGAGGGGCTGAAACAGAGGGGCTGAAACAGAGGGGCTGATTCAGAGGGGCTGAAACAGAGGGGCTGAATCAGAGGGGCTGAAACAGAGTGCGAGAAACAGAGGGGCTGAAACAGAGGGCGAGAAACAGAGGAGCAGAAACAGAGGGCGAGAAACAGAGGGGCTGAAACAGAGGGGCTGAAACAGAGAGTGCGAAACAGAGGGGCTGAAACAGAGGGCGAGAAACAGAGGGGCTGAAACAGAGGTCGAGAAACAGAGGGGCTGAAACAGAGGGCAAGAAACAGAGGGGCTGAAACCGAGTGGCTGAAACAGAAGGGCTGAAACAGAGGGGCTGAAACAGAGGGCGAGAAACAGAGGGGCTGAATCAGAGGGGCTGAATCAGAGGGGCTGAAACAGAGGGCCTGAATCAGAGGGGCTGAAAAAGAAGGCGAGAAACAGAGGGGCTGATACAGAGGGCGAGAAACAGAGGGGCAGAAACAGAGGGCGAGAAACAGTGGGGCTGAAACAGAGGGCCTGAAACAGAGGGCAAGAAACAGAGGGGCTGAAACAGAGGGCGAGAAACAGAGGGGCTGAAACAGTGGGGCTGAAGCAGAGGGGCTGAAACAGTGGGCGAGAAACAGAGGGGCTGAAACAAAGGGCGAGAAACAGAGGGGCTGAAACAGAGGGGCAGAAACAGAGGGGCTGAAACAGAGGGGCTGAATCGGAGGGGCTGAAACAGAGGGGCTGAAACAGAGGGGCTGAAACAGAGGGCAAGAAACAGAGGGGCTGAAACAGAGGGGCTGAAACAGAGGGGCAGAAACAGAGGGCGAGAAACAGAGGGGCTGAATCAGAGGGGCTGAATCAGAGGGGCTGAATCAGAGGGGCTGAAACAGAGGGGCTGAAACAGAGGGCGAGAAACTAAGGTACTGAATCAGAGGGGCTGAAACAGAGGGGCTGAAACAGTGGGGCTGAAACAGACGGGCTGAAACAGAGAGCCTGAAACAGAGTGGCTGAAACAGAGGGGCTGAAATAGAGGGTCTGAAACAGAGGGGCTGAATCAGAGGGGCTGAAACAGAGGGGCTGAATCAGTGGGGCTGAAACAGAGGGCGAGAAACAGAGGGGCTGAAACAGAGGGGCTGAATCAGAGGGGCTGAAACAGAGGGGCTGAAACAGAGGGCGAGAAACAGAGAGGCTGAAACAGAGGGCGAGAAACAGAGGGGCTGAAACAGAGGGCGAGAAACAGAGGGGCTGAAACAGAGGGGCTGAAACAGAGGGGCTGAAACAGAGGGCGAGAAACAGAGGGGGTGAAACAGATGGCGAGAAACAGAGGGGCTGAAACAGAGGGCGAGAAACAGAGGGGCTGAATCAGAGGGGCTGAAACAGAGGGCGAGAAACAGAGGGGCTGAAACAGAGGTGCTGAAACAGAGGGTGAGAAACAGAGGGGCTGAAACAGAGGGCGAGAAACAGAGGGGCTGAAACAGAGGGGCTGAAACAGAGGGGCTGATTTAGAGGGGCTGAAACAGAGGGGCTGAATCAGAGGGGCTGAAACAGAGGGCGAGAAACAGAGCGGCTGAAACAGAGGGCGAGAAACAGAGGAGCAGAAACAGAGGGCGAGAAACAGAGGGGCTGATACAGAGGGGCTGAAACAGAGAGTGCGAAACAGAGGGGCTGAAGCAGAGGGCGAGAAACAGAGGGGCAGAAACAGAGGGCGAGAAACAGAGGGGCTGAAACAGAGGGCAAGAAACAGAGGGGCTGAAACAGAGGGCGAGAAACAGAGGGGCTGAAACAGAGGGGCTGAAACAGAGGGGCTGATTTAGAGGGGCTGAAACAGAGGGGCTGAATCAGAGGGGCTGAAACAGAGGGGCTGAAACAGAGGAGCTGAATGAGAGGGGCTGAAACAGAAGGCGAGAAACAGAGGGGCTGAAACAGAGGGCGAGAAGCAGAGGGGCAGAAACAGAGGGCGAGAAACAGAGGGGCTGAAACAGAGGGCAAGAAACAGAGGGGCTGAAACAGAGGGGCTGAAACAAAGGGCGAGAAACAGAGTGGCTGAAACAGAGGGGCAGAAACAGAGGGGCTGAAACAGAGGGGCTGAATCGGTGGGGCTGAAACAGAGGGGCTGAAACAGAGGGGCTGAAACAGAGGGTGAGAAACTAAGGGACTGAATCAGAGGGGCTGAAACAGAGGGGCTGAAACAGACGGGCTGAAACAGAGAGCGTGAAACAGAGGGGCTGAAACAGAGGGGCTGAAATAGAGGGGCTAAAACAGAGGGGCTGAAACAGAGGGCGAGAAACTAAGGTACTGAATCAGAGGGGCTGAAACAGAGGGGCTGAAACAGACGGGCTGAAACAGAGAGCCTGAAACAGAGTGGCTGAAACAGAGGGGCTGAAATAGAGGGTCTGAAACAGAGGGGCTGAATCAGAGGGGCTGAAACAGAGGGGCTGAATCAGAGGGGCTGAAACAGAGGGGCTGAATCAGAGGGGCTGAAAGAGAGGGGCTGAAACAGAGGGCGAGAAACAGAGAGGCTGAAACAGAGGGCAAGAAACAGAGGGGCTGAAACAGAGGGCGAGAAACAGAGGGGCTGAAACAGAGGGCGAGAAACAGAGGGGCTGAATCAGAGGGGCTGAAACAGAGGGCGAGAAACAGAGGGGCTGAAACAGAGGGCGAGAAACAGAGGGGCTGAAACAGAGGTGCTGAAACAGAGGGTGAGAAACAGAGGGGCTGAAACAGAGGGGCTGAAACAGAGGGGCTGAAACAGACGGGCTGAAACAGAGAGCCTGATACAGAGTGGCTGAAACAGAGGGGCTGAAATAGAGGGTCTGAAACAGAGGGGCTGAATCAGAGGGGCTGAAACAGAGGGGCTGAATCAGAGGGGCTGAAACAGAGGGCGAGAAACAGAGCGGCTGAAACAGAGGGGCTGAATCAGAGGGGTTGAAACAGAGGGCCTGACAAAGAGGGCGAGAAACAGAGAGACTGAAACAGAGGGCGAGAAACAGAGGGGCTGAAACAGAGGGCGAGAAACAGAGGGGCTGAAACAGAGGGGCTGAAACAGAGGGGCTGAAACAGAGGGCGAGAAACAGAGGGGCTGAAACAGATGTGGAGAAACAGAGGGGCTGAAACAGAGGGCGAGAAACAGAGAGGCTGAATCAGAGGGGCTGAAACAGAGGGCGAGAAACAGAGGGGCTGAAACAGAGGGCGAGAAACAGAGGGGCTGAAACAGAGGTGCTGAAACAGAGGGTGAGAAACAGAGGGGCTGAAACAGAGGGCGAGAAACAGAGGGGCTGGAACAGAGGGGCTGAAACAGAGGGGCTGAATCAGAGGGGCTGAAACAGAGGGCGAGAAACAGAGGGGCTGAAACAGAGGGCGAGAAACAGAGGAGCAGAAACAGAGGGCGAGAAACAGAGGGGCTGAAACAGAGGGGCTGAAACAGAGAGTGCGAAACAGAGGGGCTGAAACAGAGGGCGAGAAACAGAGGGGCTGAAACAGAGGTCGAGAAACAGAGGGGCTCAAACAGAGGGCAAGAAACAGAGGGGCTGAAACCGAGTGGCTGAAACAGAAGGGCTGAAACAGAGGGGCTGAAACAGAGGGCGAGAAACAGAGGGGCTGAAACAGAGGGCGAGAAACAGAGGGGCAGAAACAAAGGGCGAGAAACAGTGGGGCTGAAACAGAGGGCCTGAAACAGTGGGGCTGAAACAGAGGGGCTGAAACAGAGGGCGAGAAACAGAGGGGCTGAAACAGTGGGGCTGAAGCAGAGGCGCTGAAACAGTGGGCGAGAAACAGAGGGGCTGAAACAAAGGGCGAGAAACAGAGGGGCTGAAACAGAGGGGCAGAAACAGAGGGGATGAAACTGAGGGGCTGAATCGGAGGGGCTGAAACAGAGGGGCTGAAACAGAGGGGCTGAAACAGAGGGCAAGAAACAGATGGGCTGAAACAGAGGGGCTGAAACAGAGGGGCAGAAACAGAGGGCGAGAAACAGAGGGGCTGAATCAGAGGGGCTGAATCAGAGGGGCTGAATCAGAGGGGCTGAAACAGAGGGGCTGAAACAGAGGGCGAGAAACTAAGGTACTGAATCAGAGGGGCTGAAACAGAGGGGCTGAAACAGAGGGGCTGAAACAGACGGGCTGAAACAGAGAGCCTGAAACAGAGTGGCTGAAACAGAGGGGCTGAAATAGAGGGTCTGAAACAGAGGGGCTGAATCAGAGTGGCTGAATCAGAGGGGCTGAAACAGAGGGGCTGAAACAGAGGGCGAGAAACAGAGAGGCTGAAACAGAGGGCGAGAAACAGAGGGGCTGAAACAGAGGGGCTGAAACAGAGGGTCTGAAACAGAGGGCGAGAAACAGAGGGGGTGAAACAGATGGCGAGAAACAGAGGGGCTGAAACAGAGGGCGAGAAACAGAGGGGCTGAATCAGAGGGGCTGAAACAGAGGGCGAGAAACAGAGGGGCTGAAACAGAGGTCGAGAAACAGAGGGGCTGAAGCAGAGGGGCTGAAACAGACGGGCTGAAACAGAGAGCCTGATACAGAGTGGCTGAAACAGAGGGTCTGAAATAGAGGGTCTGAAACAGAGGGGCTGAATCAGAGGGGCTGAAACAGAGGGGTGAATCAGAGGGGCTGAAACAGAGGGCGAGAAACAGAGCGGCTGAAACAGAGGGGCTGAATCAGAGGGGTTGAAACAGAGGGCCTGACAAAGAGGGCGAGAAACAGAGAGACTGAAACAGAGGGCGAGAAACAGAGGGGCTGAAACAGAGGGCGAGAAACAGAGGGGCTGAAACAGAGGGGCTGAAACAGAGGGGCTGAAACAGAGGGCGAGAAACAGAGGGGCTGAAACAGATGTGGAGAAACAGAGGGGCTGAAACAGAGGGCGAGAAACAGAGAGGCTGAATCAGAGGGGCTGAAACAGAGGGCGAGAAACAGAGGGGCTGAAACAGAGGGCGAGAAACAGAGGGGCTGAAACAGAGGTGCTGAAACAGAGGGTGAGAAACAGAGGGGCTGAAACAGAGGGCGAGAAACAGAGGGGCTGGAACAGAGGGGCTGAAACAGAGGGGCTGAATCAGAGGGGCTGAAACAGAGGGCGAGAAACAGAGGGGCTGAAACAGAGGGCGAGAAACAGAGGAGCAGAAACAGAGGGCGAGAAACAGAGGGGCTGAAACAGAGGGGCTGAAACAGAGGGGCTGAAACAGAGGGCAAGAAACAGATGGGCTGAAACAGAGGGGCTGAAACAGAGGGGCAGAAACAGAGGGCGAGAAACAGAGGGGCTGAATCAGAGGGGCTGAATCAGAGGGGCTGAATCAGAGGGGCTGAAACAGAGGGGCTGAAACAGAGGGCGAGAAACTAAGGTACTGAATCAGAGGGGCTGAAACAGAGGGGCTGAAACAGAGGGGCTGAAACAGACGGGCTGAAACAGAGAGCCTGAAACAGAGTGGCTGAAACAGAGGGGCTGAAATAGAGGGTCTGAAACAGAGGGGCTGAATCAGAGTGGCTGAATCAGAGGGGCTGAAACAGAGGGGCTGAAACAGAGGGCGAGAAACAGAGAGGCTGAAACAGAGGGCGAGAAACAGAGGGGCTGAAACAGAGGGGCTGAAACAGAGGGTCTGAAACAGAGGGCGAGAAACAGAGGGGGTGAAACAGAGGGCGAGAAACAGAGGAGCAGAAACAGAGGGCGAGAAACAGAGGGGCTGAAACAGAGGGGCTGAAACAGAGAGTGCGAAACAGAGGGGCTGAAACAGAGGGCGAGAAACAGAGGGGCTGAAACAGAGGTCGAGAAACAGAGGGGCTCAAACAGAGGGCAAGAAACAGAGGGGCTGAAACCGAGTGGCTGAAACAGAAGGGCTGAAACAGAGGGGCTGAAACAGAGGGCGAGAAACAGAGGGGCTGAAACAGAGGGCGAGAAACAGAGGGGCAGAAACAAAGGGCGAGAAACAGTGGGGCTGAAACAGAGGGCCTGAAACAGTGGGGCTGAAACAGAGGGGCTGAAACAGAGGGCGAGAAACAGAGGGGCTGAAACAGTGGGGCTGAAGCAGAGGCGCTGAAACAGTGGGCGAGAAACAGAGGGGCTGAAACAAAGGGCGAGAAACAGAGGGGCTGAAACAGAGGGGCAGAAACAGAGGGGATGAAACTGAGGGGCTGAATCGGAGGGGCTGAAACAGAGGGGCTGAAACAGAGGGGCTGAAACAGAGGGCAAGAAACAGATGGGCTGAAACAGAGGGGCTGAAACAGAGGGGCAGAAACAGAGGGCGAGAAACAGAGGGGCTGAATCAGAGGGGCTGAATCAGAGGGGCTGAATCAGAGGGGCTGAAACAGAGGGGCTGAAACAGAGGGCGAGAAACTAAGGTACTGAATCAGAGGGGCTGAAACAGAGGGGCTGAAACAGAGGGGCTGAAACAGACGGGCTGAAACAGAGAGCCTGAAACAGAGTGGCTGAAACAGAGGGGCTGAAATAGAGGGTCTGAAACAGAGGGGCTGAATCAGAGTGGCTGAATCAGAGGGGCTGAAACAGAGGGGCTGAAACAGAGGGCGAGAAACAGAGAGGCTGAAACAGAGGGCGAGAAACAGAGGGGCTGAAACAGAGGGGCTGAAACAGAGGGTCTGAAACAGAGGGCGAGAAACAGAGGGGGTGAAACAGATGGCGAGAAATAGAGGGGCTGAAACAGAGGGCGAGAAACAGAGGGGCTGAATCAGAGGGGCTGAAACAGAGGGCGAGAAACAGAGGGGCTGAAACAGAGGTCGAGAAACAGAGGGGCTGAAGCAGAGGGGCTGAAACAGACGGGCTGAAACAGAGAGCCTGATACAGAGTGGCTGAAACAGAGGGGCTGAAATAGAGGGTCTGAAACAGAGGGGCTGAATCAGAGGGGCTGAAACAGAGGGGTGAATCAGAGGGGCTGAAACAGAGGGCGAGAAACAGAGCGGCTGAAACAGAGGGGCTGAATCAGAGGGGTTGAAACAGAGGGCCTGACAAAGAGGGCGAGAAACAGAGAGACTGAAACAGAGGGCGAGAAACAGAGGGGCTGAAACAGAGGGCGAGAAACAGAGGGGCTGAAACAGAGGGGCTGAAACAGAGGGGCTGAAACAGAGGGCGAGAAACAGAGGGGCTGAAACAGATGTGGAGAAACAGAGGGGCTGAAACAGAGGGCGAGAAACAGAGAGGCTGAATCAGAGGGGCTGAAACAGAGGGCGAGAAACAGAGGGGCTGAAACAGAGGGCGAGAAACAGAGGGGCTGAAACAGAGGTGCTGAAACAGAGGGTGAGAAACAGAGGGGCTGAAACAGAGGGCGAGAAACAGAGGGGCTGGAACAGAGGGGCTGAAACAGAGGGGCTGAATCAGAGGGGCTGAAACAGAGGGCGAGAAACAGAGGGGCTGAAACAGAGGGCGAGAAACAGAGGAGCAGAAACAGAGGGCGAGAAACAGAGGGGCTGAAACAGAGGGGCTGAAACAGAGAGTGCGAAACAGAGGGGCTGAAACAGAGGGCGAGAAACAGAGGGGCTGAAACAGAGGTCGAGAAACAGAGGGGCTCAAACAGAGGGCAAGAAACAGAGGGGCTGAAACCGAGTGGCTGAAACAGAAGGGCTGAAACAGAGGGGCTGAAACAGAGGGCGAGAAACAGAGGGGCTGAAACAGAGGGCGAGAAACAGAGGGGCAGAAACAAAGGGCGAGAAACAGTGGGGCTGAAACAGAGGGCCTGAAACAGAGGGGCTGAAACAGAGGGGCTGAAACAGAGGGCGAGAAACAGAGGGGCTGAAACAGTGGGGCTGAAGCAGAGGCGCTGAAACAGTGGGCGAGAAACAGAGGGGCTGAAACAAAGGGCGAGAAACAGAGGGGCTGAAACAGAGGGGCAGAAACAGAGGGGATGAAACTGAGGGGCTGAATCGGAGGGGCTGAAACAGAGGGGCTGAAACAGAGGGGCTGAAACAGAGGGCAAGAAACAGATGGGCTGAAACAGAGGGGCTGAAACAGAGGGGCAGAAACAGAGGGCGAGAAACAGAGGGGCTGAATCAGAGGGGCTGAATCAGAGGGGCTGAATCAGAGGGGCTGAAACAGAGGGGCTGAAACAGAGGGCGAGAAACTAAGGTACTGAATCAGAGGGGCTGAAACAGAGGGGCTGAAACAGAGGGGCTGAAACAGACGGGCTGAAACAGAGAGCCTGAAACAGAGTGGCTGAAACAGAGGGGCTGAAATAGAGGGTCTGAAACAGAGGGGCTGAATCAGAGTGGCTGAAACAGAGGGGCTGAATCAGAGGGGCTGAAACAGAGGGCGAGAAACAGAGGGGCTGAAACAGAGGGGCTGAATCAGAGGGGCTGAAACAGAGGGGCTGAAACAGAGGGCGAGAAACAGAGAGGCTGAAACAGAGGGCGAGAAACAGAGGGGCTGAAACAGAGGGGCTGAAACAGAGGGTCTGAAACAGAGGGCGAGAAACAGAGGGGGTGAAACAGATGGCGAGAAACAGAGGGGCTGAAACAGAGGGCGAGAAACAGAGGGGCTGAATCAGAGGGGCTGAAACAGAGGGCGAGAAACAGAGGGGCTGAAACAGAGGGCGAGAAACAGAGGGGCTGAAGCAGAGGGGCTGAAACAGTGGGCGAGAAACAGAGGGGCTGAAATCAAGGGCGAGAAACAGAGGGGCTGAAACAGAGGGGCACAAACAGAGGGGATGAAACTGAGGGGCTGAATCGGAGGGGCTGAAACAGAGGGGCTGAAACAGAGGGGCTGAAACAGAGGGGCAGAAACAGAGGGGCTGAAACAGAGGGCGAGAAACTAAGGTACTGAATCAGAGGGGCTGAAACAGAGGGGCTGAAACAGAGGGGCTGAAACAGACGGGCTGAAACAGAGAGCCTGAAACAGAGTGGCTGAAACAGAGGGGCTGAAATAGAGGGTCTGAAACAGAGGGGCTGAATCAGAGTGGCTGAAACAGAGGGGCTGAATCAGAGGGGCTGAATCAGAGGGGCTGAAACAGAGGGCGAGAAACAGAGGGGCTGAAACAGAGGGGCTGAATCAGAGGGGCTGAAACAGAGGGCGAGAAACAGAGGGGCTGAAACAGAGGGGCTGAATCAGAGGGGCTGAAACAGAGGGCGAGAAACAGAGGGGCTGAAACAGAGGGGCTGAAACAGAGGGCGAGAAACAGAGAGGCTGAAACAGAGGGCAACAAACAGAGGGGCTGAAACAGAGGGCGAGAAACAGAGGGGCTGAAACAGAGGGCGAGAAACGGAGGGGCTGAAACAGATGGCGAGAAACAGAGGGGCTGAATCAGAGGGGCTGAAACAGAGGGCGAGAAACAGAGGGGCTGAAACAGAGGGCGAGAAACAGAGGGGCTGAAACAGAGGTGCTGAAACAGAGGGTGAGAAACAGAGGGGCTGAAACAGAGGGCGAGAAACAGAGGGGCTGAAACAGAGGTCGATAAACAGAGGGGCTGAAACAGAGGGCAAGAAACAGAGGGGCTGAAACCGAGTGGCTGAAACAGAAGGGCTGAAACAGAGGGGCTGAAACAGAGGGCGAGAAACAGAGGGGCTGAATCAGAGGGGCTGAATCAGAGGGGCTGTAACAGAGGGCCTGAATCAGAGGGGCTGAAACAGAAGGCGAGAAACAGAGGGGCTGAAACAGAGGGCGAGAAACAGAGGGGCAGAAACAGAGGGCGAGAAACAGTGGGGCTGAAACAGAGGGCCTGAAACAGAGGGCAAGAAACAGAGGGGCTGAAACAGAGGGCGAGAAACAGAGGGGCTGAAACAGTGGGGCTGAAGCAGAGGGGCTGAAACAGTGTGCGAGAAACAGAGGGGCTGAAACAAAGGGCGAGAAACAGAGGGGCTGAAACTGAGGGGCAGAAACAGAGGGGCTGAAACAGAGGGGCTGAATCGGAGGGGCTGAAACAGAGGGGCTGAAACAGAGGGGCTGAAACAGAGGGCAAGAAACAGAGGGGCTGAAACAGAGGGGCTGAAACAGAGGGGCAGAAACAGAGGGCGAGAAACAGAGGGGCTGAATCAGAGGGGCTGAATCAGAGGGGCTGAATCAGAGGGGCTGAAACAGAGGGGCTGAAACAGAGGGCGAGAAACTAAGGTACTGAATCAGAGGGGCTGAAACAGAGGGGCTGAAACAGAGGGGCTGAAACAGAGGATCTGAAACAGAGGGGCTGAATCAGAGTGGCTGAAACAGAGGGGCTGAATCAGAGGGGCTGAAACAGAGGGCGAGAAACAGAGGGGCTGAAACAGAGGGGCTGAATCAGAGGGGCTGAAACAGAGGGGCTGAAACAGAGGGCGAGAAACAGAGAGGCTGAAACAGAGGGCGAGAAACAGAGGGGCTGAAACAGAGGGCGAGAAACAGAGGGGCTGAAACAGAGGGGCTGAAACAGAGGGGCTGAAACAGAGGGCGAGAAACAGAGGGGGTGAAACAGATGTGGAGAAACAGAGGGGCTGAAACAGAGGGCGAGAAACAGAGGGGCTGAATCAGAGGGGCTGAAACAGAGGGCGAGAAACAGAGGGGCTAAAACAGAGGGCGAGAAATAGAGGGGCTGAAACAGAGGTGCTGAAACAGAGGGTGAGAAACAGAGGGGCTGAAACAGAGGGCGAGAAACAGAGGGGCTGAAACAGAGGGGCTGAAACAGAGGGGCTGATTCAGAGGGGCTGAAACAGAGGGGCTGAATCAGAGGGGCTGAAACAGAGGGCGAGAAACAGAGCGGCTGAAACAGAGGGCGAGAAACAGAGGAGCAGAAACAGAGGGCGAGAAACAGAGGGGCTGAAACAGAGGGGCTGAAACAGAGATTGCGAAACAGAGGGGCTGAAACAGAGGGCGAGAAACAGAGGGGCTGAAACAGAGGGCGAGAAACAGAGGGGCTGAAACAGAGGGCAAGAAACAGAGAGGCTGAAACCGAGTGTCTGAAACAGAAGGGCTGAAACAGAGGGGCTGAAACAGAGGGCGAGAAACAGAGGGGCTGAATCAGAGGGGCTGAATCAGAGGGACTGAAACAGAGGGGCTGAATCAGAGGGGCTGAAACAGAAGGCGAGAAACAGAGGGGCTGAAACAGAGGGCGAGAAGCAGAGGGGCAGAAACAGAGGGCGAGAAACAGAGGGGCTGAAACAGAGGGGCTGAAATAGAGGGTCTGAAACAGAGGGGCTGAATCAGAGGCGCTGAAACAGATGGGCTGAATCAGAGGGGCTGAAACAGAGGGCGAGAAACAGAGGGGCTGAAACAGAGGGGCTGAATCAGAGGGGCTGAAACAGAGGGGCTGAAACAGAGGGCGAGAAACAGAGAGGCTGAAACAGAGGCGAGAAACAGAGGGGCTGAAACAGAGGGCGAGAAACAGAGGGGCTGAAACAGAGGGGCTGAAACAGAGGGGCTGAAACAGAGGGCGAGAAACAGAGGGGGTGAAACAGATGGCGAGAAACAGAGGGGCTGAAACAGAGGGCGAGAAACAGAGGGGCTGAATCAGAGGGGCTGAAACCGAGGGCGAGAAACAGAGGGGCTAAAACAGAGGGCGAGAAACAGAGGGGCTGAAACAGAGGTGCTGAAACAGAGGGTGAGAAACAGAGGGGCTGAAACAGAGGGCGAGAAACAGAGGGGCTGAAACAGAGGGGCTGAAACAGAGGGGCTGATTCAGAGGGGCTGAAACAGAGGGGCTGAATCAGAGGGGCTGAAACAGAGGGCGAGAAACAGAGCGGCTGAAACAGAGGGCGAGAAACAGAGGAGCAGAAACAGAGGGCGAGAAACAGAGGGGCTGAATCAGAGGGGCTGAATCAGAGGGGCTGAAACAGAGGAGCTGAATCAGAGGGGCTGAAACAGAAGGCGAGAAACAGAGGGGCTGAAACAGAGGGCGAGAAGCAGAGGGGCAGAAACAGAGGGCGAGAAACAGAGGGGCTGAAACAGAGGGGCTGAAACAGAGGGCAAGAAACAGAGGGGCTGAAACAGAGGGGCTGAAACAAAGGGCGAGAAACAGAGTGGCTGAAACAGAGGGGCAGAAACAGAGGGGCTGAAACAGAGGGGCTGAATCGGAGGGGCTGAAACAGAAGGGCTGAAACAGAGGGGCTGAAACAGAGGGCAAGAAACAGAGGGGCTGAAACAGAGGGGCTGAAACAGAGGGGCAGAAACAGAGGGCGAGAAACAGAGGGGCTGAATCAGAGGGGCTGAATCGGAGGGGCTGAAACAGAGGGGCTGAAACAGAGGGCGAGAAACAGAGGGGCTGAATCAGAGGGGCTGAATCAGAGGGGCTGAAACAGAGGGGCTGAAACAGAGGGCGAGAAACTAAGGGACTGAATCAGAGGGGCTGAAACAGAGGGGCTGAAACAGACGGGCTGAAACAGAGAGCCTGAAACAGAGGGGCTGAAACAGAGGGGCTGAAATAGAGGGGCTGAAACAGAGGGGCTGAAACAGAGGGCGAGAAACTAAGGTACTGAATCAGAGGGGCTGAAACAGAGGGGCTGAAACAGACGGGCTGAAACAGAGAGCCTGAAACAGAGTGGCTGAAACAGAGGGGCTGAAATAGAGGGTCTGAAACAGAGGGGCTGAATCAGAGGGGCTGAAACAGAGGGGCTGAATCAGAGGGGCTGAAACAGAGGGGCTGAAACAGAGGGCGAGAAACAGAGAGGCTGAAACAGAGGGCAAGAAACAGAGGGGCTGAAACAGAGGGCGAGAAACAGAGGGGCTGAATCAGAGGGGCTGAAACAGAGGGGCTGAAACAGAGGGCGAGAAACAGAGGGGCTGAAACAGATGGCGAGAAACAGAGGGGCTGAAACAGAGGGCGAGAAACAGAGGGGCTGAATCAGAGGGGCTGAAACAGAGGGCGAGAAACAGAGGGGCTGAAACAGAGGGCGAGAAACAGAGGGGCTGAAACAGAGGTGCTGAAACAGAGGGTGAGAAACAGAGGGGCTGAAACAGAGGGGCTGAAACAGAGGGGCTGAAACAGACGGGCTGAAACAGAGAGCCTGATACAGAGTGGCTGAAACAGAGGGGCTGAAATAGAGGGTCTGAAACAGAGGGGCTGAATCAGAGGGGCTGAAACAGAGGGGCTGAATGAGAGGGGCTGAAACAGAGGGCGAGAAACAGAGCGGCTGAAACAGAGGGGCTGAATCAGAGGGGTTGAAACAGAGGGGCTGACAAAGAGGGCGAGAAACAGAGAGACTGAAACAGAGGGCGAGAAACAGAGGGGCTGAAACAGAGGGCGAGAAACAGAGGGGCTGAAACAGAGGGGCTGAAACAGAGGGTCTGAAACAGAGGGCGAGAAACAGAGGGGCTGAAACAGATGTGGAGAAACAGAGGGGCTGAAACAGAGGGCGAGAAACAGAGAGGCTGAATCAGAGGGGCTGAAACAGAGGGCGAGAAACAGAGGGGCTGAAACAGAGGGCGAGAAACAGAGGGGCTGAAACAGAGGTGCTGAAACAGAGGGTGAGAAACAGAGGGGCTGAAACAGAGGGCGAGAAACAGAGGGGCTGGAACAGAGGGGCTGAAACAGAGGGGCTGATTCAGAGGGGCTGAAACAGAGGGGCTGAATCAGAGGGGCTGAAACAGAGGGCGAGAAACAGAGGGGCTGAAACAGAGGGCGAGAAACAGAGGAGCAGAAACAGAGGGCGAGAAACAGAGGGGCTGAAACAGAGGGGCTGAAACAGAGAGTGCGAAACAGAGGGGCTGAAACAGAGGGCGAGAAACAGAGGGGCTGAAACAGAGGTCGAGAAACAGAGGGGCTGAAACAGAGGGCAAGAAACAGAGGGGCTGAAACCGAGTGGCTGAAACAGAAGGGCTGAAACAGAGGGGCTGAAACAGAGGGCGAGAAACAGAGGGGCTGAATCAGAGGGGCTAAATCAGAGGGGCTGAAACAGAGGGCCTGAATCAGAGGGGCTGAAACAGAAGGCGAGAAACAGAGGGGCTGAAACAGAGGGCGAGAAACAGAGGGGCAGAAACAAAGGGCGAGAAACAGTGGGGCTGAAACAGAGGGCCTGAAACAGAGGGCAAGAAACAGAGGGGCTGAAACAGAGGGCGAGAAACAGAGGGGCTGAAACAGTGGGGCTGAAGCAGAGGGGCTGAAACAGTGGGCGAGAAACAGAGGGGCTGAAACAAAGGGCGAGAAACAGAGGGGCTGAAACAGAGGGGCAGAAACAGAGGGGATGAAACTGAGGGGCTGAATCGGAGGGGCTGAAACAGAGGGGCTGAAACAGAGGGGCTGAAACAGAGGGCAAGAAACAGAGGGGCTGAAACAGAGGGGCTGAAACAGAGGGGCAGAAACAGAGGGCGAGAAACAGAGGGGCTGAATCAGAGGGGCTGAATCAGAGGGGCTGAATCAGAGGGGCTGAAACAGAGGGGCTGAAACAGAGGGCGAGAAACTAAGGTACTGAATCAGAGGGGCTGAAACAGAGGGGCTGAAACAGAGGGGCTGAAACAGACGGGCTGAAACAGAGAGCCTGAAACAGAGTGGCTGAAACAGAGGGGCTGAAATAGAGGGTCTGAAACAGAGGGGCTGAATCAGAGTGGCTGAAACAGAGGGGCTGAATCAGAGGGGCTGAAACAGAGGACGAGAAACAGAGGGGCTGAAACAGAGGGGCTGAATCAGAGGGGCTGAAACAGAGGGGCTGAAACAGAGGGCGAGAAACAGAGAGGCTGAAACAGAGGGCGAGAAACAGAGGGGCTGAAACAGGGGGCGAGAAACAGAGGGGCTGAAACAGAGGGGCTGAAACAGAGGGTCTGAAACAGAGGGCGAGAAACAGAGGGGGTGAAACAGATGGCGAGAAACAGAGGGGCTGAAACAGAGGGCGAGAAACAGAGGGGCTGAATCAGAGGGGCTGAAACAGAGGGCGAGAAACAGAGGGGCTGAAACAGAGGGCGAGAAACAGAGGGGCTGAAACAGTGGGGCTGAAGCAGAGGGGCTGAAACAGTGGGCGAGAAACAGAGGGTCTGAAACAAAGGGCGAGAAACAGAGGGGCTGAAACAGAGGGGCAGAAACAGAGGGGATGAAACTGAGGGGCTGAATCGGAGGGGCTGAAACAGCGGGGCTGAAACAGAGGGGCTGAAACAGAGGGCAAGAAACAGAGGGGCTGAAACAGAGGGGCTGAAACAGAGGGCGAGAAACTAAGGGACTGAATCAGAGGGGCTGAAACAGAGGGGCTGAAACAGACGGGCTGAAACAGAGAGCCTGAAACAGAGGGGCTGAAACAGAGGGGCTGAAATAGAGGGGCTGAAACAGAGGGGCTGAAACAGAGGGCGAGAAACTAAGGTACTGAATCAGAGGGGCTGAAACAGAGGGGCTGAAACAGACGGGCTGAAACAGAGAGCCTGAAACAGAGTGGCTGAAACAGAGGGGCTGAAATAGAGGGTCTGAAACAGAGGGGCTGAATCAGAGGGGCTGAAACAGAGGGGCTGAATCAGAGGGGCTGAAACAGAGGGGCTGAAACAGAGGGCGAGAAACAGAGAGGCTGAAACAGAGGGCAAGAAACAGAGGGGCTGAAACAGAGGGCGAGAAACAGAGGGGCTGAATCAGAGGGGCTGAAACAGAGGGGCTGAAACAGAGGGCGAGAAACAGAGGGGCTGAAACAGATGGCGAGAAACAGAGGGGCTGAAACAGAGGGCGAGAAACAGAGGGGCTGAATCAGAGGGGCTGAAACAGAGGGCGAGAAACAGAGGGGCTGAAACAGAGGGCGAGAAACAGAGGGGCTGAAACAGAGGTGCTGAAACAGAGGGTGAGAAACAGAGGGGCTGAAACAGAGGGGCTGAAACAGAGGGGCTGAAACAGACGGGCTGAAACAGAGAGCCTGATACAGAGTGGCTGAAACAGAGGGGCTGAAATAGAGGGTCTGAAACAGAGGGGCTGAATCAGAGGGGCTGAAACAGAGGGGCTGAATGAGAGGGGCTGAAACAGAGGGCGAGAAACAGAGCGGCTGAAACAGAGGGGCTGAATCAGAGGGGTTGAAACAGAGGGGCTGACAAAGAGGGCGAGAAACAGAGAGACTGAAACAGAGGGCGAGAAACAGAGGGGCTGAAACAGAGGGCGAGAAACAGAGGGGCTGAAACAGAGGGGCTGAAACAGAGGGGCTGAAACAGAGGGCGAGAAACAGAGGGGCTGAAACAGATGTGGTGAAACAGAGGGGCTGAAACAGAGGGCGAGAAACAGAGAGGCTGAATCAGAGGGGCTGAAACAGAGGGCGAGAAACAGAGGGGCTGAAACAGAGGGCGAGAAACAGAGGGGCTGAAACAGAGGTGCTGAAACAGAGGGTGAGAAACAGAGGGGCTGAAACAGAGGGCGAGAAACAGAGGGGCTGGAACAGAGGGGCTGAAACAGAGGGGCTGATTCAGAGGGGCTGAAACAGAGGGGCTGAATCAGAGGGGCTGAAACAGAGGGCGAGAAACAGAGGGGCTGAAACAGAGGGCGAGAAACAGAGGAGCAGAAACAGAGGGCGAGAAACAGAGGGGCTGAAACAGAGGGGCTGAAACAGAGAGTGCGAAACAGAGGGGCTGAAACAGAGGGCGAGAAACAGAGGGGCTGAAACAGAGGTCGAGAAACAGAGGGGCTGAAACAGAGGGCAAGAAACAGAGGGGCTGAAACCGAGTGGCTGAAACAGAAGGGCTGAAACAGAGGGGCTGAAACAGAGGGCGAGAAACAGAGGGGCTGAATCAGAGGGGCTAAATCAGAGGGGCTGAAACAGAGGGCCTGAATCAGAGGGGCTGAAACAGAAGGCGAGAAACAGAGGGGCTGAAACAGAGGGCGAGAAACAGAGGGGCAGAAACAAAGGGCGAGAAACAGTGGGGCTGAAACAGAGGGCCTGAAACAGAGGGCAAGAAACAGAGGGGCTGAAACAGAGGGCGAGAAACAGAGGGGCTGAAACAGTGGGGCTGAAGCAGAGGGGCTGAAACAGTGGGCGAGAAACAGAGGGGCTGAAACAAAGGGCGAGAAACAGAGGGGCTGAAACAGAGGGGCAGAAACAGAGGGGATGAAACTGAGGGGCTGAATCGGAGGGGCTGAAACAGAGGGGCTGAAACAGAGGGGCTGAAACAGAGGGCAAGAAACAGAGGGGCTGAAACAGAGGGGCTGAAACAGAGGGGCAGAAACAGAGGGCGAGAAACAGAGGGGCTGAATCAGAGGGGCTGAATCAGAGGGGCTGAATCAGAGGGGCTGAAACAGAGGGGCTGAAACAGAGGGCGAGAAACTAAGGTACTGAATCAGAGGGGCTGAAACAGAGGGGCTGAAACAGAGGGGCTGAAACAGACGGGCTGAAACAGAGAGCCTGAAACAGAGTGGCTGAAACAGAGGGGCTGAAATAGAGGGTCTGAAACAGAGGGGCTGAATCAGAGTGGCTGAAACAGAGGGGCTGAATCAGAGGGGCTGAAACAGAGGACGAGAAACAGAGGGGCTGAAACAGAGGGGCTGAATCAGAGGGGCTGAAACAGAGGGGCTGAAACAGAGGGCGAGAAACAGAGAGGCTGAAACAGAGGGCGAGAAACAGAGGGGCTGAAACAGAGGGCGAGAAACAGAGGGGCTGAAACAGAGGGGCTGAAACAGAGGGTCTGAAACAGAGGGCGAGAAACAGAGGGGGTGAAACAGATGGCGAGAAACAGAGGGGCTGAAACAGAGGGCGAGAAACAGAGGGGCTGAATCAGAGGGGCTGAAACAGAGGGCGAGAAACAGAGGGGCTGAAACAGAGGGCGAGAAACAGAGGGGCTGAAACAGTGGGGCTGAAGCAGAGGGGCTGAAACAGTGGGCGAGAAACAGAGGGTCTGAAACAAAGGGCGAGAAACAGAGGGGCTGAAACAGAGGGGCAGAAACAGAGGGGATGAAACTGAGGGGCTGAATCGGAGGGGCTGAAACAGAGGGGCTGAAACAGAGGGGCTGAAACAGAGGGCAAGAAACAGAGGGGCTGAAACAGAGGGGCTGAAACAGAGGGCGAGAAACTAAGGGACTGAATCAGAGGGGCTGAAACAGAGGGGCTGAAACAGACGGGCTGAAACAGAGAGCCTGAAACAGAGGGGCTGAAACAGAGGGGCTGAAATAGAGGGGCTGAAACAGAGGGGCTGAAACAGAGGGCGAGAAACTAAGGTACTGAATCAGAGGGGCTGAAACAGAGGGGCTGAAACAGACGGGCTGAAACAGAGAGCCTGAAACAGAGTGGCTGAAACAGAGGGGCTGAAATAGAGGGTCTGAAACAGAGGGGCTGAATCAGAGGGGCTGAAACAGAGGGGCTGAATCAGAGGGGCTGAAACAGAGGGGCTGAAACAGAGGGCGAGAAACAGAGAGGCTGAAACAGAGGGCAAGAAACAGAGGGGCTGAAACAGAGGGCGAGAAACAGAGGGGCTGAATCAGAGGGGCTGAAACAGAGGGGCTGAAACAGAGGGCGAGAAACAGAGGGGCTGAAACAGATGGCGAGAAACAGAGGGGCTGAAACAGAGGGCGAGAAACAGAGGGGCTGAATCAGAGGGGCTGAAACAGAGGGCGAGAAACAGAGGGGCTGAAACAGAGGGCGAGAAACAGAGGGGCTGAAACAGAGGGCGAGAAACAGAGGGGCAGAAACAAAGGGCGAGAAACAGTGGGGCTGAAACAGAGGGCCTGAAACAGAGGGGCTGAAACAGAGGGGCTGAAACAGAGGGCGAGAAACAGAGGGGCTGAAACAGTGGGGCTGAAGCAGAGGCGCTGAAACAGTGGGCGAGAAACAGAGGGGCTGAAACAAAGGGCGAGAAACAGAGGGGCTGAAACAGAGGGGCAGAAACAGAGGGGATGAAACTGAGGGGCTGAATCGGAGGGGCTGAAACAGAGGGGCTGAAACAGAGGGGCTGAAACAGAGGGCAAGAAACAGATGGGCTGAAACAGAGGGGCTGAAACAGAGGGGCAGAAACAGAGGGCGAGAAACAGAGGGGCTGAATCAGAGGGGCTGAATCAGAGGGGCTGAATCAGAGGGGCTGAAACAGAGGGGCTGAAACAGAGGGCGAGAAACTAAGGTACTGAATCA
Organism: Chiloscyllium punctatum; assembly: GCF_047496795.1. NCBI lineage: Eukaryota > Metazoa > Chordata > Chondrichthyes > Orectolobiformes > Hemiscylliidae > Chiloscyllium > Chiloscyllium punctatum. The sequence goes on from NC_092787.1 coordinate 4,025,547, forward strand.
GAGGGGCTGAAACAGAGGGGCTGAAACAGAGGGGCTGAAACAGACGGGCTGAAACAGAGAGCCTGAAACAGAGTGGCTGAAACAGAGGGGCTGAAATAGAGGGTCTGAAACAGAGGGGCTGAATCAGAGTGGCTGAAACAGAGGGGCTGAATCAGAGGGGCTGAAACAGAGGGCGAGAAACAGAGGGGCTGAAACAGAGGGGCTGAATCAGAGGGGCTGAAACAGAGGGGCTGAAACAGAGGGCGAGAAACAGAGAGGCTGAAACAGAGGGCGAGAAACAGAGGGGCTGAAACAGAGGGGCTGAAACAGAGGGTCTGAAACAGAGGGCGAGAAACAGAGGGGGTGAAACAGATGGCGAGAAACAGAGGGGCTGAAACAGAGGGCGAGAAACAGAGGGGCTGAATCAGAGGGGCTGAAACAGAGGGCGAGAAACAGAGGGGCTGAAACAGAGGGCGAGAAACAGAGGGGCTGAAGCAGAGGGGCTGAAACAGTGGGCGAGAAACAGAGGGGCTGAAATCAAGGGCGAGAAACAGAGGGGCTGAAACAGAGGGGCACAAACAGAGGGGATGAAACTGAGGGGCTGAATCGGAGGGGCTGAAACAGAGGGGCTGAAACAGAGGGGCTGAAACAGAGGGGCAGAAACAGAGGGGCTGAAACAGAGGGCGAGAAACTAAGGTACTGAATCAGAGGGGCTGAAACAGAGGGGCTGAAACAGAGGGGCTGAAACAGACGGGCTGAAACAGAGAGCCTGAAACAGAGTGGCTGAAACAGAGGGGCTGAAATAGAGGGTCTGAAACAGAGGGGCTGAATCAGAGTGGCTGAAACAGAGGGGCTGAATCAGAGGGGCTGAATCAGAGGGGCTGAAACAGAGGGCGAGAAACAGAGGGGCTGAAACAGAGGGGCTGAATCAGAGGGGCTGAAACAGAGGGCGAGAAACAGAGGGGCTGAAACAGAGGGGCTGAATCAGAGGGGCTGAAACAGAGGGCGAGAAACAGAGGGGCTGAAACAGAGGGGCTGAAACAGAGGGCGAGAAACAGAGAGGCTGAAACAGAGGGCAACAAACAGAGGGGCTGAAACAGAGGGCGAGAAACAGAGGGGCTGAAACAGAGGGCGAGAAACGGAGGGGCTGAAACAGATGGCGAGAAACAGAGGGGCTGAATCAGAGGGGCTGAAACAGAGGGCGAGAAACAGAGGGGCTGAAACAGAGGGCGAGAAACAGAGGGGCTGAAACAGAGGTGCTGAAACAGAGGGTGAGAAACAGAGGGGCTGAAACAGAGGGCGAGAAACAGAGGGGCTGAAACAGAGGTCGATAAACAGAGGGGCTGAAACAGAGGGCAAGAAACAGAGGGGCTGAAACCGAGTGGCTGAAACAGAAGGGCTGAAACAGAGGGGCTGAAACAGAGGGCGAGAAACAGAGGGGCTGAATCAGAGGGGCTGAATCAGAGGGGCTGTAACAGAGGGCCTGAATCAGAGGGGCTGAAACAGAAGGCGAGAAACAGAGGGGCTGAAACAGAGGGCGAGAAACAGAGGGGCAGAAACAGAGGGCGAGAAACAGTGGGGCTGAAACAGAGGGCCTGAAACAGAGGGCAAGAAACAGAGGGGCTGAAACAGAGGGCGAGAAACAGAGGGGCTGAAACAGTGGGGCTGAAGCAGAGGGGCTGAAACAGTGTGCGAGAAACAGAGGGGCTGAAACAAAGGGCGAGAAACAGAGGGGCTGAAACTGAGGGGCAGAAACAGAGGGGCTGAAACAGAGGGGCTGAATCGGAGGGGCTGAAACAGAGGGGCTGAAACAGAGGGGCTGAAACAGAGGGCAAGAAACAGAGGGGCTGAAACAGAGGGGCTGAAACAGAGGGGCAGAAACAGAGGGCGAGAAACAGAGGGGCTGAATCAGAGGGGCTGAATCAGAGGGGCTGAATCAGAGGGGCTGAAACAGAGGGGCTGAAACAGAGGGCGAGAAACTAAGGTACTGAATCAGAGGGGCTGAAACAGAGGGGCTGAAACAGAGGGGCTGAAACAGAGGATCTGAAACAGAGGGGCTGAATCAGAGTGGCTGAAACAGAGGGGCTGAATCAGAGGGGCTGAAACAGAGGGCGAGAAACAGAGGGGCTGAAACAGAGGGGCTGAATCAGAGGGGCTGAAACAGAGGGGCTGAAACAGAGGGCGAGAAACAGAGAGGCTGAAACAGAGGGCGAGAATCAGAGGGGCTGAAACAGAGGGCGAGAAACAGAGGGGCTGAAACAGAGGGGCTGAAACAGAGGGGCTGAAACAGAGGGCGAGAAACAGAGGGGGTGAAACAGATGTGGAGAAACAGAGGGGCTGAAACAGAGGGCGAGAAACAGAGGGGCTGAATCAGAGGGGCTGAAACAGAGGGCGAGAAACAGAGGGGCTAAAACAGAGGGCGAGAAATAGAGGGGCTGAAACAGAGGTGCTGAAACAGAGGGTGAGAAACAGAGGGGCTGAAACAGAGGGCGAGAAACAGAGGGGCTGAAACAGAGGGGCTGAAACAGAGGGGCTGATTCAGAGGGGCTGAAACAGAGGGGCTGAATCAGAGGGGCTGAAACAGAGGGCGAGAAACAGAGCGGCTGAAACAGAGGGCGAGAAACAGAGGAGCAGAAACAGAGGGCGAGAAACAGAGGGGCTGAAACAGAGGGGCTGAAACAGAGATTGCGAAACAGAGGGGCTGAAACAGAGGGCGAGAAACAGAGGGGCTGAAACAGAGGGCGAGAAACAGAGGGGCTGAAACAGAGGGCAAGAAACAGAGAGGCTGAAACCGAGTGTCTGAAACAGAAGGGCTGAAACAGAGGGGCTGAAACAGAGGGCGAGAAACAGAGGGGCTGAATCAGAGGGGCTGAATCAGAGGGACTGAAACAGAGGGGCTGAATCAGAGGGGCTGAAACAGAAGGCGAGAAACAGAGGGGCTGAAACAGAGGGCGAGAAGCAGAGGGGCAGAAACAGAGGGCGAGAAACAGAGGGGCTGAAACAGAGGGGCTGAAATAGAGGGTCTGAAACAGAGGGGCTGAATCAGAGGCGCTGAAACAGATGGGCTGAATCAGAGGGGCTGAAACAGAGGGCGAGAAACAGAGGGGCTGAAACAGAGGGGCTGAATCAGAGGGGCTGAAACAGAGGGGCTGAAACAGAGGGCGAGAAACAGAGAGGCTGAAACAGAGGCGAGAAACAGAGGGGCTGAAACAGAGGGCGAGAAACAGAGGGGCTGAAACAGAGGGGCTGAAACAGAGGGGCTGAAACAGAGGGCGAGAAACAGAGGGGGTGAAACAGATGGCGAGAAACAGAGGGGCTGAAACAGAGGGCGAGAAACAGAGGGGCTGAATCAGAGGGGCTGAAACCGAGGGCGAGAAACAGAGGGGCTAAAACAGAGGGCGAGAAACAGAGGGGCTGAAACAGAGGTGCTGAAACAGAGGGTGAGAAACAGAGGGGCTGAAACAGAGGGCGAGAAACAGAGGGGCTGAAACAGAGGGGCTGAAACAGAGGGGCTGATTCAGAGGGGCTGAAACAGAGGGGCTGAATCAGAGGGGCTGAAACAGAGGGCGAGAAACAGAGCGGCTGAAACAGAGGGCGAGAAACAGAGGAGCAGAAACAGAGGGCGAGAAACAGAGGGGCTGAATCAGAGGGGCTGAATCAGAGGGGCTGAAACAGAGGAGCTGAATCAGAGGGGCTGAAACAGAAGGCGAGAAACAGAGGGGCTGAAACAGAGGGCGAGAAGCAGAGGGGCAGAAACAGAGGGCGAGAAACAGAGGGGCTGAAACAGAGGGGCTGAAACAGAGGGCAAGAAACAGAGGGGCTGAAACAGAGGGGCTGAAACAAAGGGCGAGAAACAGAGTGGCTGAAACAGAGGGGCAGAAACAGAGGGGCTGAAACAGAGGGGCTGAATCGGAGGGGCTGAAACAGAAGGGCTGAAACAGAGGGGCTGAAACAGAGGGCAAGAAACAGAGGGGCTGAAACAGAGGGGCTGAAACAGAGGGGCAGAAACAGAGGGCGAGAAACAGAGGGGCTGAATCAGAGGGGCTGAATCGGAGGGGCTGAAACAGAGGGGCTGAAACAGAGGGCGAGAAACAGAGGGGCTGAATCAGAGGGGCTGAATCAGAGGGGCTGAAACAGAGGGGCTGAAACAGAGGGCGAGAAACTAAGGGACTGAATCAGAGGGGCTGAAACAGAGGGGCTGAAACAGACGGGCTGAAACAGAGAGCCTGAAACAGAGGGGCTGAAACAGAGGGGCTGAAATAGAGGGGCTGAAACAGAGGGGCTGAAACAGAGGGCGAGAAACTAAGGTACTGAATCAGAGGGGCTGAAACAGAGGGGCTGAAACAGACGGGCTGAAACAGAGAGCCTGAAACAGAGTGGCTGAAACAGAGGGGCTGAAATAGAGGGTCTGAAACAGAGGGGCTGAATCAGAGGGGCTGAAACAGAGGGGCTGAATCAGAGGGGCTGAAACAGAGGGGCTGAAACAGAGGGCGAGAAACAGAGAGGCTGAAACAGAGGGCAAGAAACAGAGGGGCTGAAACAGAGGGCGAGAAACAGAGGGGCTGAATCAGAGGGGCTGAAACAGAGGGGCTGAAACAGAGGGCGAGAAACAGAGGGGCTGAAACAGATGGCGAGAAACAGAGGGGCTGAAACAGAGGGCGAGAAACAGAGGGGCTGAATCAGAGGGGCTGAAACAGAGGGCGAGAAACAGAGGGGCTGAAACAGAGGGCGAGAAACAGAGGGGCTGAAACAGAGGTGCTGAAACAGAGGGTGAGAAACAGAGGGGCTGAAACAGAGGGGCTGAAACAGAGGGGCTGAAACAGACGGGCTGAAACAGAGAGCCTGATACAGAGTGGCTGAAACAGAGGGGCTGAAATAGAGGGTCTGAAACAGAGGGGCTGAATCAGAGGGGCTGAAACAGAGGGGCTGAATGAGAGGGGCTGAAACAGAGGGCGAGAAACAGAGCGGCTGAAACAGAGGGGCTGAATCAGAGGGGTTGAAACAGAGGGGCTGACAAAGAGGGCGAGAAACAGAGAGACTGAAACAGAGGGCGAGAAACAGAGGGGCTGAAACAGAGGGCGAGAAACAGAGGGGCTGAAACAGAGGGGCTGAAACAGAGGGTCTGAAACAGAGGGCGAGAAACAGAGGGGCTGAAACAGATGTGGAGAAACAGAGGGGCTGAAACAGAGGGCGAGAAACAGAGAGGCTGAATCAGAGGGGCTGAAACAGAGGGCGAGAAACAGAGGGGCTGAAACAGAGGGCGAGAAACAGAGGGGCTGAAACAGAGGTGCTGAAACAGAGGGTGAGAAACAGAGGGGCTGAAACAGAGGGCGAGAAACAGAGGGGCTGGAACAGAGGGGCTGAAACAGAGGGGCTGATTCAGAGGGGCTGAAACAGAGGGGCTGAATCAGAGGGGCTGAAACAGAGGGCGAGAAACAGAGGGGCTGAAACAGAGGGCGAGAAACAGAGGAGCAGAAACAGAGGGCGAGAAACAGAGGGGCTGAAACAGAGGGGCTGAAACAGAGAGTGCGAAACAGAGGGGCTGAAACAGAGGGCGAGAAACAGAGGGGCTGAAACAGAGGTCGAGAAACAGAGGGGCTGAAACAGAGGGCAAGAAACAGAGGGGCTGAAACCGAGTGGCTGAAACAGAAGGGCTGAAACAGAGGGGCTGAAACAGAGGGCGAGAAACAGAGGGGCTGAATCAGAGGGGCTAAATCAGAGGGGCTGAAACAGAGGGCCTGAATCAGAGGGGCTGAAACAGAAGGCGAGAAACAGAGGGGCTGAAACAGAGGGCGAGAAACAGAGGGGCAGAAACAAAGGGCGAGAAACAGTGGGGCTGAAACAGAGGGCCTGAAACAGAGGGCAAGAAACAGAGGGGCTGAAACAGAGGGCGAGAAACAGAGGGGCTGAAACAGTGGGGCTGAAGCAGAGGGGCTGAAACAGTGGGCGAGAAACAGAGGGGCTGAAACAAAGGGCGAGAAACAGAGGGGCTGAAACAGAGGGGCAGAAACAGAGGGGATGAAACTGAGGGGCTGAATCGGAGGGGCTGAAACAGAGGGGCTGAAACAGAGGGGCTGAAACAGAGGGCAAGAAACAGAGGGGCTGAAACAGAGGGGCTGAAACAGAGGGGCAGAAACAGAGGGCGAGAAACAGAGGGGCTGAATCAGAGGGGCTGAATCAGAGGGGCTGAATCAGAGGGGCTGAAACAGAGGGGCTGAAACAGAGGGCGAGAAACTAAGGTACTGAATCAGAGGGGCTGAAACAGAGGGGCTGAAACAGAGGGGCTGAAACAGACGGGCTGAAACAGAGAGCCTGAAACAGAGTGGCTGAAACAGAGGGGCTGAAATAGAGGGTCTGAAACAGAGGGGCTGAATCAGAGTGGCTGAAACAGAGGGGCTGAATCAGAGGGGCTGAAACAGAGGACGAGAAACAGAGGGGCTGAAACAGAGGGGCTGAATCAGAGGGGCTGAAACAGAGGGGCTGAAACAGAGGGCGAGAAACAGAGAGGCTGAAACAGAGGGCGAGAAACAGAGGGGCTGAAACAGGGGGCGAGAAACAGAGGGGCTGAAACAGAGGGGCTGAAACAGAGGGTCTGAAACAGAGGGCGAGAAACAGAGGGGGTGAAACAGATGGCGAGAAACAGAGGGGCTGAAACAGAGGGCGAGAAACAGAGGGGCTGAATCAGAGGGGCTGAAACAGAGGGCGAGAAACAGAGGGGCTGAAACAGAGGGCGAGAAACAGAGGGGCTGAAACAGTGGGGCTGAAGCAGAGGGGCTGAAACAGTGGGCGAGAAACAGAGGGTCTGAAACAAAGGGCGAGAAACAGAGGGGCTGAAACAGAGGGGCAGAAACAGAGGGGATGAAACTGAGGGGCTGAATCGGAGGGGCTGAAACAGAGGGGCTGAAACAGAGGGGCTGAAACAGAGGGCAAGAAACAGAGGGGCTGAAACAGAGGGGCTGAAACAGAGGGCGAGAAACTAAGGGACTGAATCAGAGGGGCTGAAACAGAGGGGCTGAAACAGACGGGCTGAAACAGAGAGCCTGAAACAGAGGGGCTGAAACAGAGGGGCTGAAATAGAGGGGCTGAAACAGAGGGGCTGAAACAGAGGGCGAGAAACTAAGGTACTGAATCAGAGGGGCTGAAACAGAGGGGCTGAAACAGACGGGCTGAAACAGAGAGCCTGAAACAGAGTGGCTGAAACAGAGGGGCTGAAATAGAGGGTCTGAAACAGAGGGGCTGAATCAGAGGGGCTGAAACAGAGGGGCTGAATCAGAGGGGCTGAAACAGAGGGGCTGAAACAGAGGGCGAGAAACAGAGAGGCTGAAACAGAGGGCAAGAAACAGAGGGGCTGAAACAGAGGGCGAGAAACAGAGGGGCTGAATCAGAGGGGCTGAAACAGAGGGGCTGAAACAGAGGGCGAGAAACAGAGGGGCTGAAACAGATGGCGAGAAACAGAGGGGCTGAAACAGAGGGCGAGAAACAGAGGGGCTGAATCAGAGGGGCTGAAACAGAGGGCGAGAAACAGAGGGGCTGAAACAGAGGGCGAGAAACAGAGGGGCTGAAACAGAGGTGCTGAAACAGAGGGTGAGAAACAGAGGGGCTGAAACAGAGGGGCTGAAACAGAGGGGCTGAAACAGACGGGCTGAAACAGAGAGCCTGATACAGAGTGGCTGAAACAGAGGGGCTGAAATAGAGGGTCTGAAACAGAGGGGCTGAATCAGAGGGGCTGAAACAGAGGGGCTGAATGAGAGGGGCTGAAACAGAGGGCGAGAAACAGAGCGGCTGAAACAGAGGGGCTGAATCAGAGGGGTTGAAACAGAGGGGCTGACAAAGAGGGCGAGAAACAGAGAGACTGAAACAGAGGGCGAGAAACAGAGGGGCTGAAACAGAGGGCGAGAAACAGAGGGGCTGAAACAGAGGGGCTGAAACAGAGGGGCTGAAACAGAGGGCGAGAAACAGAGGGGCTGAAACAGATGTGGTGAAACAGAGGGGCTGAAACAGAGGGCGAGAAACAGAGAGGCTGAATCAGAGGGGCTGAAACAGAGGGCGAGAAACAGAGGGGCTGAAACAGAGGGCGAGAAACAGAGGGGCTGAAACAGAGGTGCTGAAACAGAGGGTGAGAAACAGAGGGGCTGAAACAGAGGGCGAGAAACAGAGGGGCTGGAACAGAGGGGCTGAAACAGAGGGGCTGATTCAGAGGGGCTGAAACAGAGGGGCTGAATCAGAGGGGCTGAAACAGAGGGCGAGAAACAGAGGGGCTGAAACAGAGGGCGAGAAACAGAGGAGCAGAAACAGAGGGCGAGAAACAGAGGGGCTGAAACAGAGGGGCTGAAACAGAGAGTGCGAAACAGAGGGGCTGAAACAGAGGGCGAGAAACAGAGGGGCTGAAACAGAGGTCGAGAAACAGAGGGGCTGAAACAGAGGGCAAGAAACAGAGGGGCTGAAACCGAGTGGCTGAAACAGAAGGGCTGAAACAGAGGGGCTGAAACAGAGGGCGAGAAACAGAGGGGCTGAATCAGAGGGGCTAAATCAGAGGGGCTGAAACAGAGGGCCTGAATCAGAGGGGCTGAAACAGAAGGCGAGAAACAGAGGGGCTGAAACAGAGGGCGAGAAACAGAGGGGCAGAAACAAAGGGCGAGAAACAGTGGGGCTGAAACAGAGGGCCTGAAACAGAGGGCAAGAAACAGAGGGGCTGAAACAGAGGGCGAGAAACAGAGGGGCTGAAACAGTGGGGCTGAAGCAGAGGGGCTGAAACAGTGGGCGAGAAACAGAGGGGCTGAAACAAAGGGCGAGAAACAGAGGGGCTGAAACAGAGGGGCAGAAACAGAGGGGATGAAACTGAGGGGCTGAATCGGAGGGGCTGAAACAGAGGGGCTGAAACAGAGGGGCTGAAACAGAGGGCAAGAAACAGAGGGGCTGAAACAGAGGGGCTGAAACAGAGGGGCAGAAACAGAGGGCGAGAAACAGAGGGGCTGAATCAGAGGGGCTGAATCAGAGGGGCTGAATCAGAGGGGCTGAAACAGAGGGGCTGAAACAGAGGGCGAGAAACTAAGGTACTGAATCAGAGGGGCTGAAACAGAGGGGCTGAAACAGAGGGGCTGAAACAGACGGGCTGAAACAGAGAGCCTGAAACAGAGTGGCTGAAACAGAGGGGCTGAAATAGAGGGTCTGAAACAGAGGGGCTGAATCAGAGTGGCTGAAACAGAGGGGCTGAATCAGAGGGGCTGAAACAGAGGACGAGAAACAGAGGGGCTGAAACAGAGGGGCTGAATCAGAGGGGCTGAAACAGAGGGGCTGAAACAGAGGGCGAGAAACAGAGAGGCTGAAACAGAGGGCGAGAAACAGAGGGGCTGAAACAGAGGGCGAGAAACAGAGGGGCTGAAACAGAGGGGCTGAAACAGAGGGTCTGAAACAGAGGGCGAGAAACAGAGGGGGTGAAACAGATGGCGAGAAACAGAGGGGCTGAAACAGAGGGCGAGAAACAGAGGGGCTGAATCAGAGGGGCTGAAACAGAGGGCGAGAAACAGAGGGGCTGAAACAGAGGGCGAGAAACAGAGGGGCTGAAACAGTGGGGCTGAAGCAGAGGGGCTGAAACAGTGGGCGAGAAACAGAGGGTCTGAAACAAAGGGCGAGAAACAGAGGGGCTGAAACAGAGGGGCAGAAACAGAGGGGATGAAACTGAGGGGCTGAATCGGAGGGGCTGAAACAGAGGGGCTGAAACAGAGGGGCTGAAACAGAGGGCAAGAAACAGAGGGGCTGAAACAGAGGGGCTGAAACAGAGGGCGAGAAACTAAGGGACTGAATCAGAGGGGCTGAAACAGAGGGGCTGAAACAGACGGGCTGAAACAGAGAGCCTGAAACAGAGGGGCTGAAACAGAGGGGCTGAAATAGAGGGGCTGAAACAGAGGGGCTGAAACAGAGGGCGAGAAACTAAGGTACTGAATCAGAGGGGCTGAAACAGAGGGGCTGAAACAGACGGGCTGAAACAGAGAGCCTGAAACAGAGTGGCTGAAACAGAGGGGCTGAAATAGAGGGTCTGAAACAGAGGGGCTGAATCAGAGGGGCTGAAACAGAGGGGCTGAATCAGAGGGGCTGAAACAGAGGGGCTGAAACAGAGGGCGAGAAACAGAGAGGCTGAAACAGAGGGCAAGAAACAGAGGGGCTGAAACAGAGGGCGAGAAACAGAGGGGCTGAATCAGAGGGGCTGAAACAGAGGGGCTGAAACAGAGGGCGAGAAACAGAGGGGCTGAAACAGATGGCGAGAAACAGAGGGGCTGAAACAGAGGGCGAGAAACAGAGGGGCTGAATCAGAGGGGCTGAAACAGAGGGCGAGAAACAGAGGGGCTGAAACAGAGGGCGAGAAACAGAGGGGCTGAAACAGAGGTGCTGAAACAGAGGGTGAGAAACAGAGGGGCTGAAACAGAGGGGCTGAAACAGAGGGGCTGAAACAGACGGGCTGAAACAGAGAGCCTGATACAGAGTGGCTGAAACAGAGGGGCTGAAATAGAGGGTCTGAAACAGAGGGGCTGAATCAGAGGGGCTGAAACAGAGGGGCTGAATGAGAGGGGCTGAAACAGAGGGCGAGAAACAGAGCGGCTGAAACAGAGGGGCTGAATCAGAGGGGTTGAAACAGAGGGGCTGACAAAGAGGGCGAGAAACAGAGAGACTGAAACAGAGGGCGAGAAACAGAGGGGCTGAAACAGAGGGGCTGAAACAGAGGGCGAGAAACAGAGGGGCTGAAACAGATGTGGAGAAACAGAGGGGCTGAAACAGAGGGCGAGAAACAGAGAGGCTGAATCAGAGGGGCTGAAACAGAGGGCGAGAAACAGAGGGGCTGAAACAGAGGGCGAGAAACAGAGGGGCTGAAACAGAGGTGCTGAAACAGAGGGTGAGAAACAGAGGGGCTGAAACAGAGGGCGAGAAACAGAGGGGCTGGAACAGAGGGGCTGAAACAGAGGGGCTGATTCAGAGGGGCTGAAACAGAGGGGCTGAATCAGAGGGGCTGAAACAGAGGGCGAGAAACAGAGGGGCTGAAACAGAGGGCGAGAAACAGAGGAGCAGAAACAGAGGGCGAGAAACAGAGGGGCTGAAACAGAGGGGCTGAAACAGAGAGTGCGAAACAGAGGGGCTGAAACAGAGGGCGAGAAACAGAGGGGCTGAAACAGAGGTCGAGAAACAGAGGGGCTGAAACAGAGGGCAAGAAACAGAGGGGCTGAAACCGAGTGGCTGAAACAGAAGGGCTGAAACAGAGGGGCTGAAACAGAGGGCGAGAAACAGAGGGGCTGAATCAGAGGGGCTAAATCAGAGGGGCTGAAACAGAGGGCCTGAATCAGAGGGGCTGAAACAGAAGGCGAGAAACAGAGGGGCTGAAACAGAGGGCGAGAAACAGAGGGGCAGAAACAAAGGGCGAGAAACAGAGGGCCTGAAACAGAGGGCAAGAAACAGAGGGGCTGAAACAGAGGGCGAGAAACAGAGGGGCTGAAACAGTGGGGCTGAAGCAGAGGGGCTGAAACAGTGGGCGAGAAACAGAGGGGCTGAAACAAAGGGCGAGAAACAGAGGGGCTGAAACAGAGGGGCAGAAACAGAGGGGATGAAACTGAGGGGCTGAATCGGAGGGGCTGAAACAGAGGGGCTGAAACAGAGGGGCTGAAAGAGAGGGCAAGAAACAGAGGGGCTGAAACAGAGGGGCTGAAACAGAGGGGCAGAAACAGAGGGCGAGAAACAGAGGGGCTGAATCAGAGGGGCTGAATCAGAGGGGCTGAATCAGAGGGGCTGAAACAGAGGGGCTGAAACAGAGGGCGAGAAACTAAGGTACTGAATCAGAGGGGCTGAAACAGAGGGGCTGAAACAGAGGGGCTGAAACAGACGGGCTGAAACAGAGAGCCTGAAACAGAGTGGCTGAAACAGAGGGGCTGAAATAGAGGGTCTGAAACAGAGGGGCTGAATCAGAGTGGCTGAAACAGAGGGGCTGAATCAGAGGGGCTGAAACAGAGGGCGAGAAACAGAGGGGCTGAAACAGAGGGGCTGAATCAGAGGGGCTGAAACAGAGGGGCTGAAACAGAGGGCGAGAAACAGAGAGGCTGAAACAGAGGGCGAGAAACAGAGGGGCTGAAACAGAGGGCGAGAAACAGAGGGGCTGAAACAGAGGGGCTGAAACAGAGGGTCTGAAACAGAGGGCGAGAAACAGAGGGGCTGAAACAGATGTGGAGAAACAGAGGGGCTGAAACAGAGGGCGAGAAACAGAGAGGCTGAATCAGAGGGGCTGAAACAGAGGGCGAGAAACAGAGGGGCTGAAACAGAGGGCGAGAAACAGAGGGGCTGAAACAGAGGTGCTGAAACAGAGGGTGAGAAACAGAGGGGCTGAAACAGAGGGCGAGAAACAGAGGGGCTGGAACAGAGGGGCTGAAACAGAGGGGCTGATTCAGAGGGGCTGAAACAGAGGGGCTGAATCAGAGGGGCTGAAACAGAGGGCGAGAAACAGAGGGGCTGAAACAGAGGGCGAGAAACAGAGGAGCAGAAACAGAGGGCGAGAAACAGAGGGGCTGAAACAGAGGGGCTGAAACAGAGAGTGCGAAACAGAGGGGCTGAAACAGAGGGCGAGAAACAGAGGGGCTGAAACAGAGGTCGAGAAACAGAGGGGCTGAAACAGAGGGCAAGAAACAGAGGGGCTGAAACCGAGTGGCTGAAACAGAAGGGCTGAAACAGAGGGGCTGAAACAGAGGGCGAGAAACAGAGGGGCTGAATCAGAGGGGCTAAATCAGAGGGGCTGAAACAGAGGGCCTGAATCAGAGGGGCTGAAACAGAAGGCGAGAAACAGAGGGGCTGAAACAGAGGGCGAGAAACAGAGGGGCAGAAACAAAGGGCGAGAAACAGTGGGGCTGAAACAGAGGGCCTGAAACAGAGGGCAAGAAACAGAGGGGCTGAAACAGAGGGCGAGAAACAGAGGGGCTGAAACAGTGGGGCTGAAGCAGAGGGGCTGAAACAGTGGGCGAGAAACAGAGGGGCTGAAACAAAGGGCGAGAAACAGAGGGGCTGAAACAGAGGGGCAGAAACAGAGGGGATGAAACTGAGAGGCTGAATCGGAGGGGCTGAAACAGAGGGGCTGAAACAGAGGGGCTGAAACAGAGGGCAAGAAACAGAGGGGCTGAAACAGAGGGGCTGAAACAGAGGGGCAGAAACAGAGGGCGAGAAACAGAGGGGCTGAATCAGAGGGGCTGAATCAGAGGGGCTGAATCAGAGGGGCTGAAACAGAGGGGCTGAAACAGAGGGCGAGAAACTAAGGTACTGAATCAGAGGGGCTGAAACAGAGGGGCTGAAACAGAGGGGCTGAAACAGACGGGCTGAAACAGAGAGCCTGAAACAGAGTGGCTGAAACAGAGGGGCTGAAATAGAGGGTCTGAAACAGAGGGGCTGAATCAGAGTGGCTGAAACAGAGGGGCTGAATCAGAGGGGCTGAAACAGAGGGCGAGAAACAGAGGGGCTGAAACAGAGGGGCTGAATCAGAGGGGCTGAAACAGAGGGGCTGAAACAGAGGGCGAGAAACAGAGAGGCTGAAACAGAGGTCGAGAAACAGAGGGGCTGAAACAGAGGGCGAGAAACAGAGGGGCTGAAACAGAGGGGCTGAAACAGAGGGTCTGAAACAGAGGGCGAGAAACAGAGGGGGTGAAACAGATGGCGAGAAACAGAGGGGCTGAAACAGAGGGCGAGAAACAGAGGGGCTGAATCAGAGGGGCTGAAACAGAGGGCGAGAAACAGAGGGGCTGAAACAGAGGGCGAGAAACAGAGGGGCTGAAACAGAGGGCGAGAAACAGAGGGGCTAAAACAGAGGGGCTGAAACAGAGGGGCTGAAACAGAGGGCGAGAAACAGAGGGGCTGAAACAGATGTGGAGAAACAGAGGGGCTGAAACAGAGGGCAAGAAACAGAGAGGCTGAATCAGAGGGGCTGAAACAGAGGGGCTGAAACAGAGGGCGAGAAACAGAGAGGCTGAAACAGAGGGCGAGAAACAGAGGGGCTGAAACAGAGGGCGAGAAACAGAGGGGCTGAAACAGAGGGGCTGAAACAGAGGGTCTGAAACAGAGGGCGAGAAACAGAGGGGGTGAAACAGATGGCGAGAAACAGAGGGGCTGAAACAGAGGGCGAGAAACAGAGGGGCTGAAACAGATGGCGAGAAACAGAGGGGCTGAAACAGAGGGGCTGAATCAGAGGGGCTGAAACAGAGGGCGAGAAACAGAGGGGCTGAAACAGAGGGCGAGAAACAGAGGGGCTGAAACAGTGGGGCTGAAGCAGAGGGGCTGAAACAGTGGACGAGAAACAGAGGGTCTGAAACAAAGGGCGAGAAACAGAGGGGCTGAAACAGAGGGGCAGAAACAGAGGGGATGAAACTGAGGGGCTGAATCGGAGGGGCTGAAACAGAGGGGCTGAAACAGAGGGGCTGAAACAGAGGGCAAGAAACAGAGGGGCTGAAACAGAGGGGCTGAAACAGAGGGCGAGAAACTAAGGGACTGAATCAGAGGGGCTGAAACAGAGGGGCTGAAACAGACGGGCTGAAACAGAGAGCCTGAAACAGAGGGGCTGAAACAGAGGGGCTGAAATAGAGGGGCTGAAACAGAGGGGCTGAAACAGAGGGCGAGAAACTAAGGTACTGAATCAGAGGGGCTGAAACAGAGGGGCTGAAACAGACGGGCTGAAACAGAGAGCCTGAAACAGAGTGGCTGAAACAGAGGGGCTGAAATAGAGGGTCTGAAACAGAGGGGCTGAATCAGAGGGGCTGAAACAGAGGGGCTGAATCAGAGGGGCTGAAACAGAGGGGCTGAAACAGAGGGCGAGAAACAGAGAGGCTGAAACAGAGGGCAAGAAACAGAGGGGCTGAAACAGAGGGCGAGAAACAGAGGGGCTGAATCAGAGGGGCTGAAACAGAGGGGCTGAAACAGAGGGCGAGAAACAGAGGGGCTGAAACAGATGGCGAGAAACAGAGGGGCTGAAACAGAGGGCGAGAAACAGAGGGGCTGAATCAGAGGGGCTGAAACAGAGGGCGAGAAACAGAGGGGCTGAAACAGAGGGCGAGAAACAGAGGGGCTGAAACAGAGGTGCTGAAACAGAGGGTGAGAAACAGAGGGGCTGAAACAGAGGGGCTGAAACAGAGGGGCTGAAACAGACGGGCTGAAACAGAGAGCCTGATACAGAGTGGCTGAAACAGAGGGGCTGAAATAGAGGGTCTGAAACAGAGGGGCTGAATCAGAGGGGCTGAAACAGAGGGGCTGAATGAGAGGGGCTGAAACAGAGGGCGAGAAACAGAGCGGCTGAAACAGAGGGGCTGAATCAGAGGGGTTGAAACAGAGGGGCTGACAAAGAGGGCGAGAAACAGAGAGACTGAAACAGAGGGCGAGAAACAGAGGGGCTGAAACAGAGGGCGAGAAACAGAGGGGCTGAAACAGAGGGGCTGAAACAGAGGGGCTGAAACAGAGGGCGAGAAACAGAGGGGCTGAAACAGATGTGGAGAAACAGAGGGGCTGAAACAGAGGGCAAGAAACAGAGAGGCTGAATCAGAGGGGCTGAAACAGAGGGGCTGAAACAGAGGGCGAGAAACAGAGAGGCTGAAACAGAGGGCGAGAAACAGAGGGGCTGAAACAGAGGGCGAGAAACAGAGGGGCTGAAACAGAGGGGCTGAAACAGAGGGTCTGAAACAGAGGGCGAGAAACAGAGGGGTTGAAACAGATGGCGAGAAACAGAGGGGCTGAAACAGAGGGCGAGAAACAGAGGGGCTGAATCAGAGGGGCTGAAACAGAGGGCGAGAAACAGAGGGGCTGAAACAGAGGGCGAGAAACAGAGGGGCTGAAACAGTGGGGCTGAAGCAGAGGGGCTGAAACAGTGGACGAGAAACAGAGGGTCTGAAACAAAGGGCGAGAAACAGAGGGGCTGAAACAGAGGGGCAGAAACAGAGGGGATGAAACTGAGGGGCTGAATCGGAGGGGCTGAAACAGAGGGGCTGAAACAGAGGGGCTGAAACAGAGGGCAAGAAACAGAGGGGCTGAAACAGAGGGGCTGAAACAGAGGGCGAGAAACTAAGGGACTGAATCAGAGGGGCTGAAACAGAGGGGCTGAAACAGACGGGCTGAAACAGAGAGCCTGAAACAGAGGGGCTGAAACAGAGGGGCTGAAATAGAGGGGCTGAAACAGAGGGGCTGAATCAGAGGGGCTGAAACAGAGGGGCTGAATCAGAGGGGCTGAAACAGAGGGGCTGAAACAGAGGGCGAGAAACAGAGAGGCTGAAACAGAGGGCAAGAAACAGAGGGGCTGAAACAGAGGGCGAGAAACAGAGGGGCTGAATCAGAGGGGCTGAAACAGAGGGGCTGAAACAGAGGGCGAGAAACAGAGGGGCTGAAACAGATGGCGAGAAACAGAGGGGCTGAAACAGAGGGCGAGAAACAGAGGGGCTGAATCAGAGGGGCTGAAACAGAGGGCGAGAAACAGAGGGGCTGAAACAGAGGGCGAGAAACAGAGGGGCTGAAACAGAGGTGCTGAAACAGAGGGTGAGAAACAGAGGGGCTGAAACAGAGGGGCTGAAACAGAGGGGCTGAAACAGACGGGCTGAAACAGAGAGCCTGATACAGAGTGGCTGAAACAGAGGGGCTGAAATAGAGGGTCTGAAACAGAGGGGCTGAATCAGAGGGGCTGAAACAGAGGGGCTGAATGAGAGGGGCTGAAACAGAGGGCGAGAAACAGAGCGGCTGAAACAGAGGGGCTGAATCAGAGGGGTTGAAACAGAGGGGCTGACAAAGAGGGCGAGAAACAGAGAGACTGAAACAGAGGGCGAGAAACAGAGGGGCTGAAACAGAGGGCGAGAAACAGAGGGGTGAAACAGAGGGGCTGAAACAGAGGGGCTGAAACAGAGGGCGAGAAACAGAGGGGCTGAAACAGATGTGGAGAAACAGAGGGGCTGAAACAGAGGGCAAGAAACAGAGAGGCTGAATCAGAGGGGCTGAAACAGAGGGCGAGAAACAGAGGGGCTGAAACAGAGGGCGAGAAACAGAGGGGCTGAAACAGAGGTGCTGAAACAGAGGGTGAGAAACAGAGGGGCTGAAACAGAGGGCGAGAAACAGAGGGGCTGGAACAGAGGGGCTGAAACAGAGGGGCTGATTCAGAGGGGCTGAAACAGAGGGGCTGAATCAGAGGGGCTGAAACAGAGGGCGAGAAACAGAGGGGCTGAAACAGAGGGCGAGAAACAGAGGAGCAGAAACAGAGGGCGAGAAACAGAGGGGCTGAAACAGAGGGGCTGAAACAGAGAGTGCGAAACAGAGGGGCTGAAACAGAGGGCGAGAAACAGAGGGGCTGAAACAGAGGTCGAGAAACAGAGGGGCTGAAACAGAGGGCAAGAAACAGAGGGGCTGAAACCGAGTGGCTGAAACAGAAGGGCTGAAACAGAGGGGCTGAAACAGAGGGCGAGAAACAGAGGGGCTGAATCAGAGGGGCTAAATCAGAGGGGCTGAAACAGAGGGCCTGAATCAGAGGGGCTGAAACAGAAGGCGAGAAACAGAGGGGCTGAAACAGAGGGCGAGAAACAGAGGGGCAGAAACAAAGGGCGAGAAACAGTGGGGCTGAAACAGAGGGCCTGAAACAGAGGGCAAGAAACAGAGGGGCTGAAACAGAGGGCGAGAAACAGAGGGGCTGAAACAGTGGGGCTGAAGCAGAGGGGCTGAAACAGTGGGCGAGAAACAGAGGGGCTGAAACAAAGGGCGAGAAACAGAGGGGCTGAAACAGAGGGGCAGAAACAGAGGGGATGAAACTGAGGGGCTGAATCGGAGGGGCTGAAACAGAGGGGCTGAAACAGAGGGGCTGAAACAGAGGGCAAGAAACAGAGGGGCTGAAACAGAGGGGCTGAAACAGAGGGGCAGAAACAGAGGGCGAGAAACAGAGGGGCTGAATCAGAGGGGCTGAATCAGAGGGGCTGAATCAGAGGGGCTGAAAGAGAGGGGCTGAAACAGAGGGCGAGAAACTAAGGTACTGAA
This sequence comes from Chiloscyllium punctatum, assembly GCF_047496795.1. Taxonomy (NCBI): domain Eukaryota; kingdom Metazoa; phylum Chordata; class Chondrichthyes; order Orectolobiformes; family Hemiscylliidae; genus Chiloscyllium; species Chiloscyllium punctatum. Next base: position 4,043,532 of record NC_092787.1, read on the forward strand.
TCAGAGGGGCTGAAACAGAGGGGCTGAAACAGACGGGCTGAAACAGACGGGCTGAAACAGAGAGCCTGAAACAGAGTGGCTGAAACAGAGGGGCTGAAATAGAGGGTCTGAAACAGAGGGGCTGAATCAGAGTGGCTGAAACAGAGGGGCTGAATCAGAGGGGCTGAAACAGAGGGCGAGAAACAGAGGGGCTGAAACAGAGGGGCTGAATCAGAGGGGCTGAAACAGAGGGGCTGAAACAGAGGGCGAGAAACAGAGAGGCTGAAACAGAGGGCGAGAAACAGAGGGGCTGAAACAGAGGGCGAGAAACAGAGGGGCTGAAACAGAGGGGCTGAAACAGAGGGTCTGAAACAGAGGGCGAGAAACAGAGGGGGTGAAACAGATGGCGAGAAACAGAGGGGCTGAAACAGAGGGCGAGAAACAGAGGGGCTGAATCAGAGGGGCTGAAACAGAAGGCGATAAACAGAGGGGCTGAAACAGAGGGCGAGAAACATAGGGGCTGAAACAGTGGGGCTGAAGCAGAGGGGCTGAAACAGTGGGCGAGAAACAGAGGGTCTGAAACAAAGGGCGAGAAACAGAGGGGCTGAAACAGAGGGGCAGAAACAGAGGGGATGAAACTGAGGGGCTGAATCGGAGGGGCTGAAACAGAGGGGCTGAAACAGAGGGGCTGAAACAGAGGGCAAGAAACAGAGGGGCTGAAACAGAGGGGCTGAATCAGAGGGGCAGAAACAGAGGGGCTGAAGCAGAGGGCGAGAAACTAAGGTACTGAATCAGAGGGGCTGAAACAGAGGGGCTGAAACAGAGGGGCTGAAACAGACGGGCTGCAACAGAGAGCCTGAAACAGAGTGGCTGAAACAGAGGGGCTGAAATAGAGGGTCTGAAACAGAGGGGCTGAATCAGAGTGGCTGAAACAGAGGGGCTGAATCAGAGGGGCTGAAACAGAGGGCGAGAAACAGAGGGGCTGAAACAGAGGGGCTGAATCAGAGGGGCTGAAACAGAGGGGCTGAAACAGAGGGCGAGAAACAGAGAGACTGAAACAGAGGGCAACAAACAGAGGGGCTGAAACAGAGGGCGAGAAACAGAGGGGCTGAAACAGAGGGGCTGAAACAGAGGGGCTGAAACAGAGGGCGAGAAACGGAGGGGCTGAAACAGATGGCGAGAAACAGAGGGGCTGAAACAGACGGCGAGAAACAGAGGGGCTGAAACAGAGGTGCTGAAACAGAGGGTGAGAAACAGAGGGGCTGAAACAGAGGGCGAGAAACAGAGGGGCTGAAACAGAGGTCGATAAACAGAGGGGCTGAAACAGAGGGCAAGAAACAGAGGGGCTGAAACCGAGTGGCTGAAACAGAAGGGCTGAAACAGAGGGGCTGAAACAGAGGGCGAGAAACAGAGGGGCTGAATCAGAGGGGCTGAATCAGAGGGGCTGTAACAGAGGGCCTGAATCAGAGGGGCTGAAACAGAAGGCGAGAAACAGAGGGGCTGAAACAGAGGGCGAGAAACAGAGGGGCAGAAACAGAGGGCGAGAAACAGTGGGGCTGAAACAGAGGGCCTGAAACAGAGGGCAAGAAACAGAGGGGCTGAAACAGAGGGCGAGAAACAGAGGGGCTGAAACAGTGGGGCTGAAGCAGAGGGGCTGAAACAGTGTGCGAGAAACAGAGGGGCTGAAACAAAGGGCGAGAAACAGAGGGGCTGAAACAGAGGGGCAGAAACAGAGGGGCTGAAACAGAGGGGCTGAATCGGAGGGGCTGAAACAGAGGGGCTGAAACAGAGGGGCTGAAACAGAGGGGCTGAAACAGAGGGGCAGAAACAGAGGGCGAGAAACAGAGGGGCTGAATCAGAGGGGCTGAAACAGAGGGGCTGAAACAGAGGGCGAGAAACTAAGGTACTGAATCAGAGGGGCTGAAACAGAGGGGCTGAAACAGAGGGGCTGAAACAGACGGGCTGAAACAGAGAGCCTGAAACAGAGTGGCTGAAACAGAGGGGGAGAAACAGAGGGGCTGAAACAGAGGGCGAGAAACAGAGGGGCTGAAACAGAGGGGCTGAAACAGAGGGTCTGAAACAGAGGGCGAGAAACAGAGGGGGTGAAACAGATGGCGAGAAACAGAGGGGCTGAAACAGAGGGCGAGAAACAGAGGGGCTGAATCAGAGGGGCTGAAACAGAGGGCGAGAAACAGAGGGGCTGAAACAGAGGGCGAGAAACAGAGGGGCTGAAACAGTGGGGCTGAAGCAGAGGGGCTGAAACAGTGGGCGAGAAACAGAGGGTCTGAAACAAAGGGCGAGAAACAGAGGGGCTGAAACGGAGGGGCAGAAACAGAGGGGATGAAACTGAGGGGCTGAATCGGAGGGGCTGAAACAGAGGGGCTGAAACAGAGGGGCTGAAACAGAGGGCAAGAAACAGAGGGGCTGAAACAGAGGGGCTGAAACAGAGGGGCAGAAACAGAGGGGCTGAAACAGAGGGCGAGAAACTAAGGTACTGAATCAGAGGGGCTGAAACAGAGGGGCTGAAACAGAGGGGCTGAAACAGACGGGCTGAAACAGAGAGCCTGAAACAGAGTGGCTGAAACAGAGGGGCTGAAATAGAGGGTCTGAAACAGAGGGGCTGAATCATAGTGGCTGAAACAGAGGGGCTGAATCAGAGGGGCTGAAACAGAGGGCGAGAAACAGAGGGGCTGAAACAGAGGGGCTGAATCAGAGGGGCTGAAACAGAGGGGCTGAAACAGAGGGCGAGAAACAGAGAGGCTGAAACAGAGGGCAACAAACAGAGGGGCTGAAACAGAGGGCGAGAAACAGAGGGGCTGAAACAGAGGGGCTGAAACAGAGGGGCTGAAACAGAGGGCGAGAAACGGAGGGGCTGAAACAGATGGCGAGAAACAGAGGGGCTGATACAGACGGCGAGAAACAGAGGGTCTGAAACAGAGGTGCTGAAACAGAGGGTGAGAAACAGAGGGGCTGAAACAGAGGGCGAGAAACAGAGGGGCTGAAACAGAGGTCGATAAACAGAGGGGCTGAAACAGAGGGCAAGAAACAGAGGGGCTGAAACCGAGTGGCTGAAACAGAAGGGCTGAAACAGAGGGGCTGAAACAGAGGGCGAGAAACAGAGGGGCTGAATCAGAGGGGCTGAATCAGAGGGGCTGTAACAGAGGGCCTGAATCAGAGGGGCTGAAACAGAAGGCGAGAAACAGGGGGGCTGAAACAGAGGGCGAGAAACAGAGGGGCAGAAACAGAGGGCGAGAAACAGTGGGGCTGAAACAGAGGGCCTGAAACAGAGGGCAAGAAACAGAGGGGCTGAAACAGAGGGCGAGAAACAGAGGGGCTGAAACAGTGGGGCTGAAGCAGAGGGGCTGAAACAGTGTGCGAGAAACAGAGGGGCTGAAACAAAGGGCGAGAAACAGAGGGGCTGAAACAGAGGGGCAGAAACAGAGGGGCTGAAACAGAGGGGCTGAATCGGAGGGGCTGAAACAGAGGGGCTGAAACAGAGGGGCTGAAACAGAGGGCAAGAAACAGAGGGGCTGAAACAGAGGGGCTGAAACAGAGGGGCAGAAACAGAGGGCGAGAAACAGAGGGGCTGAATCAGAGGGGCTGAATCAGAGGGGCTGAATCAGAGGGGCTGAAACAGAGGGGCTGAAACAGAGGGCGAGAAACTAAGGTACTGAATCAGAGGGGCTGAAACAGAGGGGCTGAAACAGAGGGGCTGAAACAGACGGGCTGAAACAGAGAGCCTGAAACAGAGTGGCTGAAACAGAGGGGCTGAAATAGAGGGTCTGAAACAGTGGGGCTGAATCAGAGTGGCTGAAACAGAGGGGCTGAATCAGAGGGGCTGAAACAGAGGGCGAGAAACAGAGGGGCTGAAACAGAGGGGCTGAATCAGAGGGGCTGAAACAGAGGGGCTGAAACAGAGGGCGAGAAACAGAGAGGCTGAAACAGAGGGCGAGAAACAGAGGGGCTGAAACAGAGGGGCTGAAACAGAGGGGCTGAAACAGAGGGCGAGAAACAGAGGGGGTGAAACAGATGGCGAGAAACAGAGGGGCTGAAACAGAGGGCGAGAAACAGAGGGGCTGAATCAGAGGGGCTGAAACAGAGGGCGAGAAACAGAGGGGCTGAAACAGAGGGCGAGAAACAGAGGGGCTGAAACAGAGGTGCTGAAACAGAGGGTGAGAAACAGAGGGGCTGAAACAGAGGGCGAGAAACAGAGGGGCTGGAACAGAGGGGCTGAAACAGAGGGGCTGATTCAGAGCGGCTGAAACAGAGGGGCTGAATCAGAGGGGCTGAAACAGAGGGCGAGAAACAGAGGGGCTGAAACAGAGGGCGAGAAACAGAGGAGCAGAAACAGAGGGCGAGAAACAGAGGGGCTGAAACAGAGGGGCTGAAACAGAGAGTGCGAAACAGAGGGGCTGAAACAGAGGGCGAGAAACAGAGGGGCTGAAACAGAGGTCGAGAAACAGAGGGGCTGAAACAGAGGGCAAGAAACAGAGGGGCTGAAACCGAGTGGCTGAAACAGAAGGGCTGAAACAGAGGGGCTGAAACAGAGGGCGAGAAACAGAGGGGCTGAATCAGAGGGGCTAAATCAGAGGGGCTGAAACAGAGGGCCTGAATCAGAGGGGCTGAAACAGAAGGCGAGAAACAGAGGGGCTGAAACAGAGGGCGAGAAACAGAGGGGCAGAAACAAAGGGCGAGAAACAGTGGGGCTGAAACAGAGGGCCTGAAACAGAGGGCAAGAAACAGAGGGGCTGAAACAGAGAGCCTGAAACAGAGTGGCTGAAACAGAGGGGCTGAAATAGAGGGTCTGAAACAGAGGGGCTGAATCAGAGTGGCTGAAACAGAGGGGCTGAATCAGAGGGGCTGAAACAGAGGGCGAGAATCAGAGGGGCTGAAACAGAGGGGCTGAAACAGAGGGCGAGAAACAGAGAGGCTGAAACAGAGGGCGAGAAACAGAGGGGCTGAAACAGAGGGCGAGAAACAGAGGGGCTGAAACAGAGGGGCTGAAACAGAGGGCGAGAAACAGAGGGGGTGAAACAGATGGCGAGAAACAGAGGGGCTGAAACAGAGGGCGAGAAACAGAGGGGCTGAATCAGAGGGGCTGAAACAGAGGGCGAGAAACAGAGGGGCTAAAACAGAGGGCGAGAAATAGAGGGGCTGAAACAGAGGTGCTGAAACAGAGGGTGAGAAACAGAGGGGCTGAAACAGAGGGCGAGAAACAGAGGGGGTGAAACAGAGGGGCTGAAACAGAGGGGCTGATTCAGAGGGGCTGAAACAGAGGGGCTGAATCAGAGGGGCTGAAACAGAGGGCGAGAAACAGAGCGGCTGAAACAGAGGGCGAGAAACAGAGGAGCAGAAACAGAGGGCGAGAAACAGAGGGGCTGAAACAGAGGGGCTGAAACAGAGATTGCGAAACAGAGGGGCTGAAACAGAGGGCGAGAAACAGAGGGGCTGAAACAGAGGGGCTGAAACAGAGGGGCTGAAACAGAGGGCGAGAAACTGAGGGGCTGAAACAGATGTGGAGAAACAGAGGGGCTGAAACAGAGGGCGAGAAACAGAGAGGCTGAATCAGAGGGGCTGAAACAGAGGGCGAGAAACAGAGGGGCTGAAACAGAGGGCGAGAAACAGAGGGGCTGAAACAGAGGTGCTGAAACAGAGGGTGAGAAACAGAGGGGCTGAAACAGAAGGCGAGAAACAGAGGGGCTGGAACAGAGGGGCTGAAACAGAGGGGCTGATTCAGAGGGGCTGAAACAGAGGGGCTGAATCAGAGGGGCTGAAACAGAGGGCGAGAAACAGAGGGGCTGAAACAGAGGGCGAGAAACAGAGGAGCAGAAACAGAGGGCGAGAAACAGAGGGGCTGAAACAGAGGGGCTGAAACAGAGAGTGCGAAACAGAGGGGCTGAAACAGAGGGCGAGAAACAGAGGGGCTGAAACAGAGGTCGAGAAACAGAGGGGCTGAAACAGAGGGCAAGAAACAGAGGGGCTGAAACCGAGTGGCTGAAACAGAAGGGCTGAAACAGAGGGGCTGAAACAGAGGGCGAGAAACAGAGGGGCTGAATCAGAGGGGCTAAATCAGAGGGGCTGAAACAGAGGGCCTGAATCAGAGGGGCTGAAACAGAAGGCGAGAAACAGAGGGGATGAAACAGAGGGCGAGAAACAGAGGGGCAGAAACAAAGGGCGAGAAACAGTGGGGCTGAAACAGAGGGCCTGAAACAGAGGGGCTGAATCGGAGGGGCTGAAACAGAGGGGCTGAAACAGAGGGGCTGAAACAGAGGGCAAGAAACAGAGGGGCTGAAACAGAGGGGCTGAAACAGAGGGGCAGAAACAGAGGGCGAGAAACAGAGGGGCTGAATCAGAGGGGCTGAATCAGAGGGGCTGAATCAGAGGGGCTGAAACAGAGGGGCTGAAACAGAGGGCGAGAAACTAAGGTACTGAATCAGAGGGGCTGAAACAGAGGGGCTGAAACAGAGGGGCTGAAACAGACGGGCTGAAACAGAGAGCCTGAAACAGAGTGGCTGAAACAGAGGGGCTGAAATAGAGGGTCTGAAACAGAGGGGCTGAATCAGAGTGGCTGAAACAGAGGGGCTGAATCAGAGGGGCTGAAACAGAGGGCGAGAAACAGAGGGGCTGAAACAGAGGGGCTGAATCAGAGGGGCTGAAACAGAGGGGCTGAAACAGAGGGCGAGAAAGAGAGAGGCTGAAACAGAGGGCGAGAAACAGAGGGGCTGAAACAGAGGGCGAGAAACAGAGGGGCTGAAACAGAGGGGCTGAAACAGAGGGGCTGAAACAGAGGGCGAGAAACAGAGGGGGTGAAACAGATGGCGAGAAACAGAGGGGCTGAAACAGAGGGCGAGAAACAGAGGGGCTAAAACAGAGGGCGAGAATTAGAGGGGCTGAAACAGAGGTGCTGAAACAGAGGGTGAGAAACAGAGGGGCTGAAACAGAGGGCGAGAAACAGAGGGGCTGAAACAGAGGGGCTGAAACAGAGGGGCTGATTCAGAGGGGCTGAAACAGAGGGGCTGAATCAGAGGGGCTGAAACAGAGGGCGAGAAACAGAGCGGCTGAAACAGAGGGCGAGAAACAGAGGAGCAGAAACAGAGGGCGAGAAACAGGGGCTGAAACAGAGGGGCTGAAACAGAGATTGCGAAACAGAGGGGCTGAAACAGAGGGCGAGAAACAGAGGGGCTGAAACAGAGGGGCTGAAACAGAGGGGCTGAAACAGAGGGCGAGAAACAGAGGGGCTGAAACAGATGTGGAGAAACAGAGGGGCTGAAACAGAGGGCGAGAAACAGAGAGGCTGAATCAGAGGGGCTGAAACAGAGGGCGAGAAACAGAGGGGCTGAAACAGAGGGCGAGAAACAGAGGGGCTGAAACAGAGGTGCTGAAACAGAGGGTGAGAAACAGAGGGGCTGAAACAGAGGGCGAGAAACAGAGGGGCTGGAACAGAGGGGCTGAAACAGAGGGGCTGATTCAGAGGGGCTGAAACAGAGGGGCTGAATCAGAGGGGCTGAAACAGAGGGCGAGAAACAGAGGGGCTGAAACAGAGGGCGAGAAACAGAGGAGCAGAAACAGAGGGCGAGAAACAGAGGGGCTGAAACAGAGGGGCTGAAACAGAGAGTGCGAAACAGAGGGGCTGAAACAGAGGGCGAGAAACAGAGGGGCTGAAACAGAGGTCGAGAAACAGAGGGGCTGAAACAGAGGGCAAGAAACAGAGGGGCTGAAACCGAGTGGCTGAAACAGAAGGGCTGAAACAGAGGGGCTGAAACAGAGGGCGAGAAACAGAGGGGCTGAATCAGAGGGGCTAAATCAGAGGGGCTGAAACAGAGGGCCTGAATCGGAGGGGCTGAAACAGAAGGCGAGAAACAGAGGGGCTGAAACAGAGGGCGAGAAACAGAGGGGCAGAAACAAAAGGCGAGAAACAGTGGGGCTGAAACAGAGGGCCTGAAACAGAGGGCAAGAAACAGAGGGGCTGAAACAGAGGGCGAGAAACAGAGGGGCTGAAACAGTGGGGCTGAAGCAGAGGGGCTGAAACAGTGGGCGAGAAACAGAGGGGCTGAAACAAAGGGCGAGAAACAGAGGGGCTGAAACAGAGGGGCAGAAACAGAGGGGATGAAACTGAGGGGCTGAATCGGAGGGGCTGAAACAGAGGGGCTGAAACAGAGGGGCTGAAACAGAGGGCAAGAAACAGAGGGGCTGAAACAGAGGGGCTGAAACAGAGGGGCAGAAACAGAGGGCGAGAAACAGAGGGGCTGAATCAGAGGGGCTGAATCAGAGGGGCTGAATCAGAGGGGCTGAAACAGAGGGGCTGAAACAGAGGGCGAGAAACTAAGGTACTGAATCAGAGGGGCTGAAACAGAGGGGCTGAAACAGAGGGGCTGAAACAGACGGGCTGAAACAGAGAGCCTGAAACAGAGTGGCTGAAACAGAGGGGCTGAAATAGAGGGTCTGAAACAGAGGGGCTGAATCAGAGTGGCTGAAACAGAGGGGCTGAATCAGAGGGGCTGAAACAGAGGGCGAGAAACAGAGGGGCTGAAACAGAGGGGCTGAATCAGAGGGGCTGAAACAGAGGGGCTGAAACAGAGGGCGAGAAACAGAGAGGCTGAAACAGAGGGCGAGAAACAGAGGGGCTGAAACAGAGGGCGAGAAACAGAGGGGCTGAAACAGATGGGCTGAAACAGAGGGTCTGAAACAGAGGGCGAGAAACAGAGGGGGTGAAACAGATGGCGAGAAACAGAGGGGCTGAAACAGAGGGCGAGAAACAGAGGGGCTGAATCAGAGGGGCTGAAACAGAGGGCGAGAAACAGAGGGGCTGAAACAGAAGGCGAGAAACAGAGGGGCTGAAACAGTGGGGCTGAAGCAGAGGGGCTGAAACAGTGGGCGAGAAACAGAGGGTCTGAAACAAAGGGCGAGAAACAGAGGGGCTGAAACAGAGGGGCAGAAACAGAGGGGATGAAACTGAGGGGCTGAATCGGAGGGGCTGAAACAGAGGGGCTGAAACAGAGGGGCTGAAACAGAGGGCAAGAAACAGAGGGGCTGAAACAGAGGGGCTGAAACAGAGGGCGAGAAACTAAGGGACTGAATCAGAGGGGCTGAAACAGAGGGGCTGAATCAGAGGGGTTGAAACAGAGGGGCTGACAAAGAGGGCGAGAAACAGAGAGACTGAAACAGAGGGCGAGAAACAGAGGGGCTGAAACAGAGGGCGAGAAACAGAGGGGCTGAAACAGAGGGCGAGAAACAGAGGGGCTGAAACAGATGTGGAGAAACAGAGGGGCTGAAACAGAGGGCGAGAAACAGAGAGGCTGAATCAGAGGGGCTGAAACAGAGGGCGAGAAACAGAGGGGCTGAAACAGAGGGCGAGAAACAGAGGGGCTGAAACAGAGGTGCTGAAACAGAGGGTGAGAAACAGAGGGGCTGAAACAGAGGGCGAGAAACAGAGGGGCTGGAACAGAGGGGCTGAAACAGAGGGGCTGATTCAGAGGGGCTGAAACAGAGGGGCTGAATCAGAGGGGCTGAAACAGAGGGCGAGAAACAGAGGGGCTGAAACAGAGGGCGAGAAACAGAGGAGCAGAAACAGAGGGCGAGAAACAGAGGGGCTGAAACAGAGGGGCTGAAACAGAGAGTGCGAAACAGAGGGGCTGAAACAGAGGGCGAGAAACAGAGGGGCTGAAACAGAGGGCGAGAAACAGAGGGGCTGAAACAGAGGGCAAGAAACAGAGGGGCTGAAACCGAGTGGCTGAAACAGAAGGGCTGAAACAGAGGGGCTGAAACAGAGGGCGAGAAACAGAGGGGCTGAATCAGAGGGGCTAAATCAGAGGGGCTGAAACAGAGGGCCTGAATCAGAGGGGCTGAAACAGAAGGCGAGAAACAGAGGGGCTGAAACAGAGGGCGAGAAACAGAGGGGCAGAAACAAAGGGCGAGAAACAGTGGGGCTGAAACAGAGGGCCTGAAACAGAGGGCAAGAAACAGAGGGGCTGAAACAGAGGGCGAGAAACAGAGGGGCTGAAACAGTGGGGCTGAAGCAGAGGGGCTGAAACAGTGGGCGAGAAACAGAGGGGCTGAAACAAAGGGCGAGAAACAGAGGGGCTGAAACAGAGGGGCAGAAACAGAGGGGATGAAACTGAGGGGCTGAATCGGAGGGGCTGAAACAGAGGGGCTGAAACAGAGGGGCTGAAACAGAGGGCAAGAAACAGAGGGGCTGAAACAGAGGGGCTGAAACAGAGGGGCAGAAACAGAGGGCGAGAAACAGAGGGGCTGAATCAGAGGGGCTGAATCAGAGGGGCTGAATCAGAGGGGCTGAAACAGAGGGGCTGAAACAGAGGGCGAGAAACTAAGGTACTGAATCAGAGGGGCTGAAACAGAGGGGCTGAAACAGAGGGGCTGAAACAGAGGGGCTGAAACAGAGAGCCTGAAACAGAGTGGCGGAAACAGAGGGGCTGAAATAGAGGGTCTGAAACAGAGGGGCTGAATCAGAGTGGCTGAAACAGAGGGGCTGAATCAGAGGGGCTGAAACAGAGGGCGAGAAACAGAGGGGCTGAAACAGAGGGGCTGAAACAGAGGGGCTGAAACAGAGGGGCTGAAACAGAGTGGCTGAAACAGAGGGGCTGAAATAGAGGGTCTGAAACAGAGGGGCTGAATCAGAGTGGCTGAAACAGAGGGGCTGAAACAGAGGGGCTGAAACAGAGGGCGAGAAACAGAGAGGCTGAAACAGAGGGCGAGAAACAGAGGGGCTGAAACAGAGGGCGAGAAACAGAGGGGCTGAAACAGAGGGGCTGAAACAGAGGGTCTGAAACAGAGGGCGAGAAACAGAGGGGGTGAAACAGATGGCGAGAAACAGAGGGGCTGAAACAGAGGGCGAGAAACAGAGGGGCTGAATCAGAGGGGCTGAAACAGAGGGCGAGAAACAGAGGGGCTGAAACAGAGGGCGAGAAACTAAGGTACTGAATCAGAGGGGCTGAAACAGAGGGGCTGAAACAGACGGGCTGAAACAGACGGGCTGAAACAGAGAGCCTGAAACAGAGTGGCTGAAACAGAGGGGCTGAAATAGAGGGTCTGAAACAGAGGGGCTGAATCAGAGTGGCTGAAACAGAGGGGCTGAATTAGAGGGGCTGAAACAGAGGGCGAGAAACAGAGGGGCTGAAACAGAGGGGCTGAATCAGAGGGGCTGAAACAGAGGGGCTGAAACAGAGGGCGAGAAACAGAGAGGCTGAAACAGAGGGCAACAAACAGAGGAGCTGAAACAGAGGGCGAGAAACAGAGGGGCTGAAACAGAGGGGCTGAAACAGAGGGGCTGAAACAGAGGGCGAGAAACGGAGGGGCTGAAACAGATGGCGAGAAACAGAGGGGCTGAAACAGACGGCGAGAAACAGAGGGGCTGAAACAGAGGTGCTGAAACAGAGGGTGAGAAACAGAGGGGCTGAAACAGAGGGCGAGAAACAGAGGGGCTGAAACAGAGGTCGATAAACAGAGGGGCTGAAACAGAGGGCAAGAAACAGAGGGGCTGAAACCGAGTGGCTGAAACAGAAGGGCTGAAACAGAGGGGCTGAAACAGAGGGCGAGAAACAGAGGGGCTGAATCAGAGGGGCTGAATCAGAGGGGCTGTAACAGAGGGCCTGAATCAGAGGGGCTGAAACAGAAGGCGAGAAACAGAGGGGCTGAAACAGAGGGCGAGAAACAGAGGGGCAGAAACAGAGGGCGAGAAACAGTGGGGCTGAAACAGAGGGCCTGAAACAGAGGGCAAGAAACAGAGGGGCTGAAACAGAGGGCGAGAAACAGAGGGGCTGAAACAGTGGGGCTGAAGCAGAGGGGCTGAAACAGTGTGCGAGAAACAGAGGGGCTGAAACAAAGGGCGAGAAACAGAGGGGCTGAAACAGAGGGGCAGAAACAGAGGGGCTGAAACAGAGGGGCTGAATCGGAGGGGCTGAAACAGAGGGGCTGATACAGAGGGGCTGAAACAGAGGGCAAGAAACAGAGGGGCTGAAACAGAGGGGCTGAAACAGAGGGGCAGAAACAGAGGGCGAGAAACAGAGGGGCTGAATCAGAGGGGCTGAATCAGAGGGGCTGAATCAGAGGGGCTGAAACAGAGGGGCTGAAACAGAGGGCGAGAAACTAAGGTACTGAATCAGAGGGGCTGAAACAGAGGGGCTGAAACAGAGGGGCTGAAACAGACGGGCTGAAACAGAGAGCCTGAAACAGAGTGGCTGAAACAGAGGGGGAGAAACAGAGGGGCTGAAACAGAGGGCGAGAAACAGAGGGGCTGAAACAGAGGGGCTGAAACAGAGGGTCTGAAACAGAGGGGGGAGAAACAGAGGGGGTGAAACAGATGGCGAGAAACAGAGGGGCTGAAACAGAGGGCGAGAAACAGAGGGGCTGAATCAGAGGGGCTGAAACAGAGGGCGAGAAACAGAGGGGCTGAAACAGAGGGCGAGAAACAGAGGGTCTGAAACAAAGGGCGAGAAACAGAGGGGCTGAAACGGAGGGGCAGAAACAGAGGGGATGAAACTGAGGGGCTGAATCGGAGGGGCTGAAACAGAGGGGCTGAAACAGAGGGCAAGAAACAGAGGGGCTGAAACAGAGGGGCTGAAACAGAGGGGCAGAAACAGAGGGGCTGAAACAGAGGGCGAGAAACTAAGGTACTGAATCAGAGGGGCTGAAACAGAGGGGCTGAAACAGAGGGGCTGAAACAGACGGGCTGAAACAGAGAGCCTGAAACAGAGTGGCTGAAACAGAGGGGCTGAAATAGAGGGTCTGAAACAGAGGGGCTGAATCAGAGTGGCTGAAACAGAGGGGCTGAATCAGAGGGGCTGAAACAGAGGGCGAGAAACAGAGGGGCTGAAACAGAGGGGCTGAATCAGAGGGGCTGAAACAGAGGGGCTGAAACAGAGGGCGAGAAACAGAGAGGCTGAAACAGAGGGCAACAAACAGAGGGGCTGAAACAGAGGGCGAGAAACAGAGGGGCTGAAACAGAGGGGCTGAAACAGAGGGGCTGAAACAGAGGGCGAGAAACGGAGGGGCTGAAACAGATGGCGAGAAACAGAGGGGCTGAAACAGACGGCGAGAAACAGAGGGGCTGAAACAGAGGTGCTGAAACAGAGGGTGAGAAACAGAGGGGCTGAAACAGACGGCGAGAAACAGAGGGGGCTGAAACAGAGGTGCTGAAACAGAGGGTGAGAAACAGAGGGGCTGAAACAGAGGGTGAGAAACAGAGGGGCTGAAACAGAGGGTGAGAAACAGAGGGGCTGAAACAGAGGGCAAGAAACAGAGGGGCTGAAACCGAGTGGCTGAAACAGAAGGGCTGAAACAGAGGGGCTGAAACAGAGGGCGAGAAACAGAGGGGCTGAATCAGAGGGGCTGAATCAGAGGGGCTGTAACAGAGGGCCTGAATCAGAGGGGCTGAAACAGAAGGCGAGAAACAGAGGGGCTGAAACAGAGGGCGAGAAACAGAGGGGCAGAAACAGAGGGCGAGAAACAGAGGGGCTGAAACAGAGGGCGAGAAACAGAGGAGCAGAAACAGAGGGCGAGAAACAGAGGGGCTGAAACAGAGGGGCTGAAACAGAGAGTGCGAAACAGAGGGGCTGAAACAGAGGGCGAGAAACAGAGGGGCTGAAACAGAGGTCGAGAAACAGAGGGGCTGAAACAGAGGGCAAGAAACAGAGGGGCTGAAACCGAGTGGCTGAAACAGAAGGGCTGAAACAGAGGGGCTGAAACAGAGGGCGAGAAACAGAGGGGCTGAATCAGAGGGGCTAAATCAGAGGGGCTGAAACAGAGGGCCTGAATCAGAGGGGCTGAAACAGAAGGCGAGAAACAGAGGGGCTGAAACAGAGGGCGAGAAACAGAGGGGCAGAAACAAAGGGCGAGAAACAGTGGGGCTGAAACAGAGGGCCTGAAACAGAGGGCAAGAAACAGAGGGGCTGAAACAGAGAGCCTGAAACAGAGTGGCTGAAACAGAGGGGCTGAAATAGAGGGTCTGAAACAGAGGGGCTGAATCAGAGTGGCTGAAACAGAGGGGCTGAATCAGAGGGGCTGAAACAGAGGGCGAGAATCAGAGGGGCTGAAACAGAGGGGCTGAAACAGAGGGCGAGAAACAGAGAGGCTGAAACAGAGGGCGAGAAACAGAGGGCCTGAAACAGAGGGCGAGAAACAGAGGGGCTGAAACAGAGGGGCTGAAACAGAGGGCGAGAAACAGAGGGGGTGAAACAGATGGCGAGAAACAGAGGGGCTGAAACAGAGGGCGAGAAACAGAGGGGCTGAATCAGAGGGGCTGAAACAGAGGGCGAGAAACAGAGGGGCTAAAACAGAGGGCGAGAAATAGAGGGGCTGAAACAGAGGTGCTGAAACAGAGGGTGAGAAACAGAGGGGCTGAAACAGAGGGCGAGAAACAGAGGGGCTGAAACAGAGGGGCTGAAACAGAGGGGCTGATTCAGAGGGGCTGAAACAGAGGGGCTGAATCAGAGGGGCTGAAACAGAGGGCGAGAAACAGAGCGGCTGAAACAGAGGGCGAGAAACAGAGGAGCAGAAACAGAGGGCGAGAAACAGAGGGGCTGAAACAGAGGGGCTGAAACAGAGATTGCGAAACAGAGGGGCTGAAACAGAGGGCGAGAAACAGAGGGGCTGAAACAGAGGGGCTGAAACAGAGGGGCTGAAACAGAGGGCGAGAAACTGAGGGGCTGAAACAGATGTGGAGAAACAGAGCGGCTGAAACAGAGGGCGAGAAACAGAGAGGCTGAATCAGAGGGGCTGAAACAGAGGGCGAGAAACAGAGGGGCTGAAACAGAGGGCGAGAAACAGAGGGGCTGAAACAGAGGTGCTGAAACAGAGGGTGAGAAACAGAGGGGCTGAAACAGAAGGCGAGAAACAGAGGGGCTGGAACAGAGGGGCTGAAACAGAGGGGCTGATTCAGAGGGGCTGAAACAGAGGGGCTGAATCAGAGGGGCTGAAACAGAGGGCGAGAAACAGAGGAGCAGAAACAGAGGGCGAGAAACAGAGGGGCTGAAACAGAGGGGCTGAAACAGAGAGTGCGAAACAGAGGGGCTGAAACAGAGGGCGAGAAACAGAGGGGCTGAAACAGAGGTCGAGAAACAGAGGGGCTGAAACAGAGGGCAAGAAACAGAGGGGCTGAAACCGAGTGGCTGAAACAGAAGGGCTGAAACAGAGGGGCTGAAACAGAGGGCGAGAAACAGAGGGGCTGAATCAGAGGGGCTAAATCAGAGGGGCTGAAACAGAGGGCCTGAATCAGAGGGGCTGAAACAGAAGGCGAGAAACAGAGGGGCTGAAACAGAGGGCGAGAAACAGAGGGGCTGAAACAGAGGTCGAGAAACAGAGGGGCTGAAACAGAGGGCAAGAAACAGAGGGGCTGAAACCGAGTGGCTGAAACAGAAGGGCTGAAACAGAGGGGCTGAAACAGAGGGCGAGAAACAGAGGGGCTGAATCAGAGGGGCTAAATCAGAGGGGCTGAAACAGAGGGCCTGAATCAGAGGGGCTGAAACAGAAGGCGAGAAACAGAGGGGCTGAAACAGAGGGCGAGAAACAGAGGGGCAGAAACAAAGGGCGAGAAACAGTGGGGCTGAAACAAAGGGCCTGAAACAGAGGGGCTGAATCGGAGGGGCTGAAACAGAGGGGCTGAAACAGAGGGGCTGAAACAGAGGGCAAGAAACAGAGGGGCTGAAACAGAGGGGCTGAAACAGAGGGGCAGAAACAGAGGGCGAGAAACAGAGGGGCTGAATCAGAGGGGCTGAATCAGAGGGGCTGAATCAGAGGGGCTGAAACAGAGGGGCTGAAACAGAGGGCGAGAAACTAAGGTACTGAATCAGAGGGGCTGAAACAGAGGGGCTGAAACAGAGGGGCTGAAACAGACGGGCTGAAACAGAGAGCCTGAAACAGAGTGGCTGAAACAGAGGGGCTGAAATAGAGGGTCTGAAACAGAGGGGCTGAATCAGAGTGGCTGAAACAGAGGGGCTGAATCAGAGGGGCTGAAACAGAGGGCGAGAAACAGAGGGGCTGAAACAGAGGGGCTGAATCAGAGGGGCTGAAACAGAGGGGCTGAAACAGAGGGCGAGAAACAGAGAGGCTGAAACAGAGGGCGAGAAACAGAGGGGCTGAAACAGAGGGCGAGAAACAGAGGGGCTGAAACAGAGGGGCTGAAACAGAGGGGCTGAAACAGAGGGCGAGAAACAGAGGGGCTGAAACAGATGGCGAGAAACAGAGGGGCTGAAACAGAGGGCGAGAAACAGAGGGGCTGAATCAGAGGGGCTGAAACAGAGGGCGAGAAACAGAGGGGCTAAAACAGAGGGCGAGAAATAGAGGGGCTGAAACAGAGGTGCTGAAACAGAGGGTGAGAAACAGAGGGGCTGAAACAGAGGGCGAGAAACAGAGGGGCTGAAACAGAGGGGCTGAAACAGAGGGGCTGATTCAGAGGGGCTGAAACAGAGGGGCTGAATCAGAGGGGCTGAAACAGAGGGCGAGAAACAGAGCGGCTGAAACAGAGGGCGAGAAACAGAGGAGCAGAAACAGAGGGCGAGAAACAGGGGCTGAAACAGAGGGGCTGAAACAGAGATTGCGAAACAGAGGGGCTGAAACAGAGGGCGAGAAACAGAGGGGCTGAAACAGAGGGGCTGAAACAGAGGGGCTGAAACAGAGGGCGAGAAACAGAGGGGCTGAAACAGATGTGGAGAAACAGAGGGGCTGAAACAGAGGGCGAGAAACAGAGAGGCTGAATCAGAGGGGCTGAAACAGAGGGCGAAAAACAGAGGGGCTGAAACAGAGGGCGAGAAACAGAGGGGCTGAAACAGAGGTGCTGAAACAGAGGGTGAGAAACAGAGGGGCTGAAACAGAGGGCGAGAAACAGAGGGGCTGGAACAGAGGGGCTGAAACAGAGGGGCTGATTCAGAGGGGCTGAAACAGAGGGGCTGAATCAGAGGGGCTGAAACAGAGGGCGAGAAACAGAGGGGCTGAAACAGAGGGCGAGAAACAGAGGAGCAGAAACAGAGGGCGAGAAACAGAGGGGCTGAAACAGAGGGGCTGAAACAGAGATTGCGAAACAGAGGGGCTGAAACAGAGGGCGAGAAACAGAGGGGCTGAAACAGAGGTCGAGAAACAGAGGGGCTGAAACAGAGGGCAAGAAACAGGGGGGCTGAAACCGAGTGGCTGAAACAGAAGGGCTGAAACAGAGGGGCTGAAACAGAGGGCGAGAAACAGAGGGGCTGAATCAGAGGGGCTAAATCAGAGGGGCTGAAACAGAGGGCCTGAATCAGAGGGGCTGAAACAGAAGGCGAGAAACAGAGGGGCTGAAACAGAGGGCGAGAAACAGAGGGGCAGAAACAAAGGGCGAGAAACAGTGGGGCTGAAACAGAGGGCCTGAAACAGAGGGCAAGAAACAGAGGGGCTGAAACAGAGAGCCTGAAACAGAGTGGCTGAAACAGAGGGGCTGAAATAGAGGGTCTGAAACAGTGGGGCTGAATCAGAGTGGCTGAAACAGAGGGGCTGAATCAGAGGGGCTGAAACAGAGGGCGAGAATCAGAGGGGCTGAAACAGAGGGGCTGAAACAGAGGGCGAGAAACAGAGAGGCTGAAACAGAGGGCGAGAAACAGAGGGGCTGAAACAGAGGGCGAGAAACAGAGGGGCTGAAACAGAGGGGCTGAAACAGAGGGCGAGAAACAGAGGGGGTGAAACAGATGGCGAGAAACAGAGGGGCTGAAACAGAGGGCGAGAAACAGAGGGGCTGAATCAGAGGGGCTGAAACAGAGGGCGAGAAACAGAGGGGCTAAAACAGAGGGCGAGAAATAGAGGGTCTGAAACAGAGGTGCTGAAACAGAGGGTGAGAAACAGAGGGGCTGAAACAGAGGGCGAGAAACAGAGAGGCTGAAACAGAGGGGCTGAAACAGAGGGGCTGATTCAGAGGGGCTGAAACAGAGGGGCTGAATCAGAGGGGCTGAAACAGAGGGCGAGAAACAGAGCGGCTGAAACAGAGGGCGAGAAACAGAGAGGCTGAAACAGAGGGCGAGAAACAGAGGGGCTGAAACAGAGGGGCTGAAACAGAGATTGCGAAACAGAGGGGCTGAAACAGAGGGCGAGAAACAGAGGGGCTGAAACAGAGGGCGAGAAACAGAGGGGCTGAAACAGAGGGGCTGAAACAGAGGGTCTGAAACAGAGGGGCTGAATCAGAGGGGCTGAAACAGAGGGCGAGAAACAGAGGGGCTAAAACAGAGGGCGAGAAATAGAGGGGCTGAAACAGAGGGGCTGAAACAGAGGCGAGAAACAGAGGGGCTAAAACAGAGGGCGAGAAATAGAGGGGCTGAAACAGAGGTGCTGAAACAGAGGGTGAGAAACAGAGGGGGCTGAAACAGAGGGCGAGAAACAGAGGGGCTGAAACAGAGGGGCTGAAACAGAGGGGCTGATTCAGAGGGGCTGAAACAGAGGGGCTGAATCAGAGGGGCTGAAACAGAGGGCGAGAAACAGAGCGGCTGAAACAGAGGGCGAGAAACAGAGAGGCTGAAACAGAGGGCGAGAAACAGAGGGCTGAAACAGAGGGGCTGAAACAGAGATTGCGAAACAGAGGGGCTGAAACAGAGGGCGAGAAACAGAGGGCTGAAACAGAGGGCGAGAATCAGAGGGGCTGAAACAGAGGGGCTGAAACAGAGGGCGAGAAACAGAGAGGCTGAAACAGAGGGCGAGAAACAGAGGGCCTGAAACAGAGGGCGAGAAACAGAGGGGCTGAAACAGAGGGGCTGAAACAGAGGGCGAGAAACAGAGGGGGTGAAACAGATGGCGAGAACAGAGGGGCTGAAACAGAGGGCGAGAAACAGAGGGGCTGAATCAGAGGGGCTGAAACAGAGGGCGAGAAACAGAGGGGCTAAAACAGAGGGCGAGAAATAGAGGGGGCTGAAACAGAGGTGCTGAAACAGAGGGTGAGAAACAGAGGGGCTGAAACAGAGGGCGAGAAACAGAGGGGCTGAAACAGAGGGGCTGAAACAGAGGGGCTGATTCAGAGGGGCTGAAACAGAGGGGCTGAATCAGAGGGGCTGAAACAGAGGGCGAGAAACAGAGCGGCTGAAACAGAGGGCGAGAAACAGAGGAGCAGAAACAGAGGGCGAGAAACAGAGGGGCTGAAACAGAGGGGCTGAAACAGAGATTGCGAAACAGAGGGGCTGAAACAGAGGGCGAGAAACAGAGGGGCTGAAACAGAGGGGCTGAAACAGAGGGGCTGAAACAGAGGGCGAGACAACTGAGGGGCTGAAACAGATGTGGAGAAACAGAGCGGCTGAAACAGAGGGCGAGAAACAGAGAGGCTGAATCAGAGGGGCTGAAACAGAGGGCGAGAAACAGAGGGGCTGAAACAGAGGGCGAGAAACAGAGGGGCTGAAACAGAGGTGCTGAAACAGAGGGTGAGAAACAGAGGGGCTGAAACAGAAGGCGAGAAACAGAGGGGCTGGAACAGAGGGGCTGAAACAGAGGGGCTGATTCAGAGGGGCTGAAACAGAGGGGCTGAATCAGAGGGGCTGAAACAGAGGGCGAGAAACAGAGGGGCTGAAACAGAGGGCGAGAAACAGAGGAGCAGAAACAGAGGGCGAGAAACAGAGGGGCTGAAACAGAGGGGCTGAAACAGAGAGTGCGAAACAGAGGGGCTGAAACAGAGGGCGAGAAACAGAGGGGCTGAAACAGAGGTCGAGAAACAGAGGGGCTGAAACAGAGGGCAAGAAACAGAGGGGCTGAAACCGAGTGGCTGAAACAGAAGGGCTGAAACAGAGGGGCTGAAACAGAGGGCGAGAAACAGAGGGGCTGAATCAGAGGGGCTAAATCAGAGGGGCTGAAACAGAGGGCCTGAATCAGAGGGGCTGAAACAGAAGGCGAGAAACAGAGGGGCTGAAACAGAGGGCGAGAAACAGAGGGGCAGAAACAAAGGGCGAGAAACAGTGGGGCTGAAACAGAGGGCCTGAAACAGAGGGGATGAATCGGAGGGGCTGAAACAGAGGGGTTGAAACAGAGGGGCTGAAACAGAGGGCAAGAAACAGAGGGGCTGAAACAGAGGGGCTGAAACAGAGGGGCAGAAACAGAGGGCGAGAAACAGAGGGGCTGAATCAGAGGGGCTGAATCAGAGGGGCTGAATCAGAGGGGCTGAAACAGAGGGGCTGAAACAGAGGGCGAGAAACTAAGGTACTGAATCAGAGGGGCTGAAACAGAGGGGCTGAAACAGAGGGGCTGAAACAGACGGGCTGAAACAGAGAGCCTGAAACAGAGTGGCTGAAACAGAGGGGCTGAAATAGAGGGTCTGAAACAGAGGGGCTGAATCAGAGTGGCTGAAACAGAGGGGCTGAATCAGAGGGGCTGAAACAGAGGGCGAGAAACAGAGGGGCTGAAACAGAGGGGCTGAATCAGAGGGGCTGAAACAGAGGGGCTGAAACAGAGGGCGAGAAACAGAGAGGCTGAAACAGAGGGCGAGAAACAGAGGGGCTGAAACAGAGGGCGAGAAACAGAGGGGCTGAAACAGAGGGGCTGAAACAGAGGGGCTGAAACAGAGGGCGAGAAACAGAGGGGGCTGAAACAGATGGCGAGAAACAGAGGGGCTGAAACAGAGGGCGAGAAACAGAGGGGCTGAATCAGAGGGGCTGAAACAGAGGGCGAGAAACAGAGGGGCTAAAACAGAGGGCGAGAAATAGAGGGGCTGAAACAGAGGTGCTGAAACAGAGGGTGAGAAACAGAGGGGCTGAAACAGAGGGCGAGAAACAGAGGGGCTGAAACAGAGGGGCTGAAACAGAGGGGCTGATTCAGAGGGGCTGAAACAGAGGGGCTGAATCAGAGGGGCTGAAACAGAGGGCGAGAAACAGAGCGGCTGAAACAGAGGGCGAGAAACAGAGGAGCAGAAACAGAGGGCGAGAAACAGGGGCTGAAAACAGAGGGGCTGAAACAGAGATTGCGAAACAGAGGGGCTGAAACAGAGGGCGAGAAACAGAGGGGCTGAAACAGAGGGGCTGAAACAGAGGGGCTGAAACAGAGGGCGAGAAACAGAGGGGCTGAAACAGATGTGGAGAAACAGAGGGGCTGAAACAGAGGGCGAGAAACAGAGAGGCTGAATCAGAGGGGCTGAAACAGAGGGCGAGAAACAGAGGGGCTGAAACAGAGGGCGAGAAACAGAGGGGCTGAAACAGAGGTGCTGAAACAGAGGGTGAGAAACAGAGGGGCTGAAACAGAGGGCGAGAAACAGAGGGGCTGGAACAGAGGGGCTGAAAACAGAGGGGCTGATTCAGAGGGGCTGAAACAGAGGGGCTGAATCAGAGGGGCTGAAACAGAGGGCGAGAAACAGAGGGGCTGAAACAGAGGGCGAGAAACAGAGGAGCAGAAACAGAGGGCGAGAAACAGAGGGGCTGAAACAGAGGGGCTGAAACAGAGAGTGCGAAACAGAGGGGCTGAAACAGAGGGCGAGAAACAGAGGGGCTGAAACAGAGGTCGAGAAACAGAGGGGCTGAAACAGAGGGCAAGAAACAGGGGGGCTGAAACCGAGTGGCTGAAACAGAAGGGCTGAAACAGAGGGGCTGAAACAGAGGGCGAGAAACAGAGGGGCTGAATCAGAGGGGCTAAATCAGAGGGGCTGAAACAGAGGGCCTGAATCAGAGGGGCTGAAACAGAAGGCGAGAAACAGAGGGGCTGAAACAGAGGGCGAGAAACAGAGGGGCTAAAACAGAGGGCCTGAAACAGAGGGCAAGAAACAGAGGGGCTGAAACAGAGAGCCTGAAACAGAGTGGCTGAAACAGAGGGGCTGAAATAGAGGGTCTGAAACAGTGGGGCTGAATCAGAGTGGCTGAAACAGAGGGGCTGAATCAGAGGGGCTGAAACAGAGGGCGAGAATCAGAGGGGCTGAAACAGAGGGGCTGAAACAGAGGGGCTGAAACAGAGAGGCTGAAACAGAGGGCGAGAAACAGAGGGGCTGAAACAGAGGGCGAGAAACAGAGGGGCTGAAACAGAGGGGCTGAAACAGAGGGCGAGAAACAGAGGGGGTGAAACAGATGGCGAGAAACAGAGGGGCTGAAACAGAGGGCGAGAAACAGAGGGGCTGAATCAGAGGGGCTGAAACAGAGGGCGAGAAACAGAGGGGCTAAAACAGAGGGCGAGAAATAGAGGGGCTGAAACAGAGGTGCTGAAACAGAGGGTGAGAAACAGAGGGGCTGAAACAGAGGGCGAGAAACAGAGGGGCTGAAACAGAGGGGCTGAAACAGAGGGGCTGATTCAGAGGGGCTGAAACAGAGGGGCTGAATCAGAGGGGCTGAAACAGAGGGCGAGAAACAGAGCGGCTGAAACAGAGGGCGAGAAACAGAGAGGCTGAAACAGAGGGCGAGAAACAGAGGGGCTGAAACAGAGGGGCTGAAACAGAGATTGCGAAACAGAGGGGCTGAAACAGAGGGCGAGAAACAGAGGGGCTGAAACAGAGGGCGAGAAACAGAGGGGCTGAAACAGAGGGGCTGAAACAGAGGGTCTGAAACAGAGGGCGAGAAACAGAGGGGGTGAAACAGATGGCGAGAAACAGAGGGGCTGAAACAGAGGGCGAGAAACAGAGGGGCTGAATCAGAGGGGCTGAAACAGAGGGCGAGAAACAGAGGGGCTGAAACAGAGGGCGAGAAACAGAGGGGCTGAAACAGTGGGGCTGAAGCAGAGGGGCTGAAACACTGGGCGAGAAACAGAGGGTCTGAAACAAAGGGCGAGAAACAGAGGGGCTGAAACAGAGGGCAAGAAACAGAGGGGCTGAAACAGAGGGGCTGAAACAGAGGGGCAGAAACAGAGGGGCTGAAACAGAGGGCGAGAAACTAAGGTACTGAATCAGAGGGGCTGAAACAGAGGGGCTGAAACAGAGGGGCTGAAACAGACGAGCTGAAACAGAGAGCCTGAAACAGAGTGGCTGAAACAGAGGGGCTGAAATAGAGGGTCTGAAACAGAGGGGCTGAATCAGAGTGGCTGAAACAGAGTGGCTGAATCAGAGGGGCTGAAACAGAGGGCGAGAAACAGAGGGGCTGAAACAGAGGGGCTGAATCAGAGGGGCTGAAACAGAGGGGCTGAAACAGAGGGCGAGAAACAGAGAGGCTGAAACAGAGGGCAACAAACAGAGGGGCTGAAACAGAGGGCGAGAAACAGAGGGGCTGAAACAGAGGGGCTGAAACAGAGGGGCTGAAACAGAGGGCGAGAAACGGAGGGGCTGAAACAGAGGGGCTGAAACAGAGGGGCTGATTCAGAGTGGCTGAAACAGAGGGGCTGAATCGGAGGGGCTGAAACAGAGGGCGAGAAACAGAGGGGCTGAAACAGAGGGCGAGAAACAGAGGAGCAGAAACAGAGGGCGAGAAACAGAGGGGCTGAAACAGAGGGGCTGAAACAGAGAGTGCGAAACAGAGGGGCTGAAACAGAGGGCGAGAAACAGAGGGGCTGAAACAGAGGGTCTGAAACAGAGGGGCTGAAACAGAAGGGCTGAAACAGAGGGGCTGAAACAGAGGGCGAGAAACAGAGGGGCTGAATCAGAGGGGCTGAATCAGAGGGGCTGAAACAGAGGGGCTGAATCAGAGGGGCTGAAACAGAAGGCGAGAAACAGAGGGGCAGAAACAAAGGGCGAGAAACAGAGGGGCTGAAACAGAGGGGATGAAACAGAGGGCAAGAAACAGAGGGGCTGGAACAGAGGGCGAGAAACAGAGGGACTGAAACTGAGGGGCTGAAACAGAGGGGCTGACACAGAGGTCGAGAAACAGAGGGGCTGAAACAGAGGGCGACAAACAGAGGGGCTGAAACAAAGGGCGAGAAACAGAGGGGCTGAAACAGAGGTGCTGAACCAGAGGGGCTGAAACAGAGGGGCTGGAACAGAGGGGCTGGAACAGAGGGCAAGAAACAGAGGGCAAGAAACAGAGGGGCTGAAACAGAAGGGCTGAAACAGATGGGCAGAAAAAAAGGTCGAGAAACAGAGGGCGAGAAACAGAGGGGCTGAATC
The DNA here is from genome assembly GCF_047496795.1 of Chiloscyllium punctatum. Taxonomy (NCBI): domain Eukaryota; kingdom Metazoa; phylum Chordata; class Chondrichthyes; order Orectolobiformes; family Hemiscylliidae; genus Chiloscyllium; species Chiloscyllium punctatum. The sequence goes on from NC_092787.1 coordinate 4,067,458, forward strand.
AGAGGGGCTGAAACAGAGGGCGAGAAACAGAGGGGCTGAATCAGAGGGGCTGAATTAGAGGGGCTGAAACAGAGGGGCTGAAACAGAGGGCGAGAAACTAAGGTACTGAATCAGAGGGGCTGAAACAGAGGGGCTGAAACAGAGGGGCTGAAACAGACGGGCTGAAACAGAGAGCCTGAAACAGAGTGGCTGAAACAGAGGGGCTGAAATAGAGGGTCTGAAACAGAGGGGCTGAATCAGAGGTGCTGAAACAGAGGGGCTGACTCAGAGGGCGAGAAACAGAGAGGCTGAAACAGAGGGCGAGAAACAGAGGGGCTGAAACAGAGGGCGAGAAACAGAGGGGCTGAAACAGAGGGGCTGAAACAGAGGGGCTGAAACAGAGGGGCTGAAACAGAGGGCGAGAAACAGAGGGGCTGAAACAGATGTGGAGAAACAGAGGGGCTGAAACAGAGGGCGAGAAACAGAGAGGCTGAATCAGAGGGGCTGAAACAGAGGGCGAGAAACAGAGGGGCTGAAACAGAGGGCGAGAAACAGAGGGGCTGAAACAGAGGTGCTGAAACAGAGGGTGAGAAACAGAGGGGCTGAAACAGAGGGCGAGAAACAGAGGGGCTGAAACAGAGGGGCTGAAACAGAGGGGCTGATTCAGAGGGGCTGAAACAGAGGGGCTGAATCAGAGGGGCTGAAACAGAGGGCGAGAAACAGAGGGGCTGAAACAGAGGGCGAGAAACAGAGGAGCAGAAACAGAGGGCGAGAAACAGAGGGGCTGAAACAGAGGGGCTGAAACAGAGGGCGAGAAACAGAGGGGCTGAAACAGAGGGGCTGAAACAGAGGGCGAGAAACAGAGGGGCTGAAACAGAGGTCGAGAAACAGAGGGGCTGAAACAGAGGGCAAGAAACAGAGGGGCTGAAACCGAGTGGCTGAAACAGAAGGACTGAAACAGAGGGGCTGAAACAGAGGTCGAGAAACAGAGGGGCTGAAACAGAGGGCAAGAAACAGAGGGGCTGAAACCGAGTGGCTGAAACAGAAGGGCTGAAACAGAGGGGCTGAAACAGAGGGCGAGAAACAGAGGGGCTGAATCAGAGGGGCTGAAACAGAGGGCGAGAAACAGAGGGGCTGAAACAGAGGGCGAGAAACAGAGGGCCTGAATCAGAGGGGCTGAAAAAGAAGGCGAGAAACAGAGGGGCTGAAACAGAAGGCGAGAAACAGAGGGGCAGAAACAGAGGGCGAGAAACAGTGGGGCTGAAACAGAGGGCCTGAAACAGAGGGCAAGAAACAGAGGGGCTGAAACAGAGGGCGAGAAACAGAGGGGCTGAATCAGAGGGCGAGAAACAGAGGGGCTGAATCAGAGGGGCTGAAACAGTGGGCGAGAAACAGAGGGGCTGAAACAAAGGGCGAGAAACAGAGGTGCTGAAACAGAGGGGCAGTAACAGAGGGGCTGAAACAGAGGGGCTGAATCGGAGGGGCTGAAACAGAGGGGCTGAAACAGAGGGGCTGAAACAGAGGGCAAGAAACAGAGGGGCTGAAACAGAGGGGCTGAAACAGAGGGGCAGAAACAGAGGGCGAGAAACAGAGGGGCTGAATCAGAGGGGCTGAATCAGAGGGGCTGAATCAGAGGGGCTGAAACAGAGGGGCTGAAACAGAGGGCGAGAAACTAAGGTACTGAATCAGAGGGGCTGAAACAGAGGGGCTGAAACAGTGGGGCTGAAACAGACGGGCTGAAACAGAGAGCCTGAAACAGAGTGGCTGAAACAGAGGGGCTGAAATAGAGGGTCTGAAACAGAGGGGCTGAATCAGAGGGGCTGAAACAGAGGGGCTGAATCAGAGGGGCTGAAACAGAGGGCGAGAAACAGAGGGGCTGAAACAGAGGGGCTGAATCAGAGGGGCTGAAACAGAGGGGCTGAAACAGAGGGCGAGAAACGGAGGGGCTGAAACAGAGGGGCTGAAACAGAGGGGCTGATTCAGAGTGGCTGAAACAGAGGGGCTGAATCGGAGGGGCTGAAACAGAGGGCGAGAAACAGAGGGGCTGAAACAGAGGGCGAGAAACAGAGGAGCAGAAACAGAGGGCGAGAAACAGAGGGGCTGAAACAGAGGGGCTGAAACAGAGAGTGCGAAACAGAGGGGCTGAAACAGAGGGCGAGAAACAGAGGGGCTGAAACAGAGGGTCTGAAACAGAGGGGCTGAAACAGAAGGGCTGAAACAGAGGGGCTGAAACAGAGGGCGAGAAACAGAGGGGCTGAATCAGAGGGGCTGAATCAGAGGGGCTGAAACAGAGGGGCTGAATCAGAGGGGCTGAAACAGAAGGCGAGAAACAGAGGGGCAGAAACAAAGGGCGAGAAACAGAGGGGCTGAAACAGAGGGGATGAAACAGAGGGCAAGAAACAGAGGGGCTGGAACAGAGGGCGAGAAACAGAGGGACTGAAACTGAGGGGCTGAAACAGAGGGGCTGACACAGAGGTCGAGAAACAGAGGGGCTGAAACAGAGGGCGACAAACAGAGGGGCTGAAACAAAGGGCGAGAAACAGAGGGGCTGAAACAGAGGTGCTGAACCAGAGGGGCTGAAACAGAGGGGCTGGAACAGAGGGGCTGGAACAGAGGGCAAGAAACAGAGGGCAAGAAACAGAGGGGCTGAAACAGAAGGGCTGAAACAGATGGGCAGAAAAAAAGGTCGAGAAACAGAGGGCGAGAAACAGAGGGGCTGAATCAGAGGGGCTGAAACAGAGGGCGAGAAACAGAGGGGCTGAATCAGAGGGGCTGAATTAGAGGGGCTGAAACAGAGGGGCTGAAACAGAGGGCGAGAAACTAAGGTACTGAATCAGAGGGGCTGAAACAGAGGGGCTGAAACAGAGGGGCTGAAACAGACGGGCTGAAACAGAGAGCCTGAAACAGAGTGGCTGAAACAGAGGGGCTGAAATAGAGGGTCTGAAACAGAGGGGCTGAATCAGAGGTGCTGAAACAGAGGGGCTGACTCAGAGGGCGAGAAACAGAGAGGCTGAAACAGAGGGCGAGAAACAGAGGGGCTGAAACAGAGGGCGAGAAACAGAGGGGCTGAAACAGAGGGGCTGAAACAGAGGGGCTGAAACAGAGGGGCTGAAACAGAGGGCGAGAAACAGAGGGGCTGAAACAGATGTGGAGAAACAGAGGGGCTGAAACAGAGGGCGAGAAACAGAGAGGCTGAATCAGAGGGGCTGAAACAGAGGGCGAGAAACAGAGGGGCTGAAACAGAGGGCGAGAAACAGAGGGGCTGAAACAGAGGTGCTGAAACAGAGGGTGAGAAACAGAGGGGCTGAAACAGAGGGCGAGAAACAGAGGGGCTGAAACAGAGGGGCTGAAACAGAGGGGCTGATTCAGAGGGGCTGAAACAGAGGGGCTGAATCAGAGGGGCTGAAACAGAGGGCGAGAAACAGAGGGGCTGAAACAGAGGGCGAGAAACAGAGGAGCAGAAACAGAGGGCGAGAAACAGAGGGGCTGAAACAGAGGGGCTGAAACAGAGGGCGAGAAACAGAGGGGCTGAAACAGAGGGGCTGAAACAGAGGGCGAGAAACAGAGGGGCTGAAACAGAGGTCGAGAAACAGAGGGGCTGAAACAGAGGGCAAGAAACAGAGGGGCTGAAACCGAGTGGCTGAAACAGAAGGGCTGAAACAGAGGGGCTGAAACAGAGGTCGAGAAACAGAGGGGCTGAAACAGAGGGCAAGAAACAGAGGGGCTGAAACCGAGTGGCTGAAACAGAAGGGCTGAAACAGAGGGGCTGAAACAGAGGGCGAGAAACAGAGGGGCTGAATCAGAGGGGCTGAAACAGAGGGCGAGAAACAGAGGGGCTGAAACAGAGGGCGAGAAACAGAGGGCCTGAATCAGAGGGGCTGAAAAAGAAGGCGAGAAACAGAGGGGCTGAAACAGAAGGCGAGAAACAGAGGGGCAGAAACAGAGGGCGAGAAACAGTGGGGCTGAAACAGAGGGCCTGAAACAGAGGGCAAGAAACAGAGGGGCTGAAACAGAGGGCGAGAAACAGAGGGGCTGAATCAGAGGGCGAGAAACAGAGGGGCTGAATCAGAGGGGCTGAAACAGTGGGCGAGAAACAGAGGGGCTGAAACAAAGGGCGAGAAACAGAGGGGCTGAAACAGAGGGGCAGTAACAGAGGGGCTGAAACAGAGGGGCTGAATCGGAGGGGCTGAAACAGAGGGGCTGAAACAGAGGGGCTGAAACAGAGGGCAAGAAACAGAGGGGCTGAAACAGAGGGGCTGAAACAGAGGGGCAGAAACAGAGGGCGAGAAACAGAGGGGCTGAATCAGAGGGGCTGAATCAGAGGGGCTGAATCAGAGGGGCTGAAACAGAGGGGCTGAAACAGAGGGCGAGAAACTAAGGTACTGAATCAGAGGGGCTGAAACAGAGGGGCTGAAACAGTGGGGCTGAAACAGACGGGCTGAAACAGAGAGCCTGAAACAGAGTGGCTGAAACAGAGGGGCTGAAATAGAGGGTCTGAAACAGAGGGGCTGAATCAGAGGGGCTGAAACAGAGGGGCTGAATCAGAGGGGCTGAAACAGAGGGCGAGAAACAGAGGGGCTGAAACAGAGGGGCTGAATCAGAGGGGCTGAAACAGAGGGGCTGAAACAGAGGGCGAGAAACAGAGAGGCTGAAACAGAGGGCGAGAAACAGAGGGGCTGAAACAGAGGGCGAGAAACAGAGGGGCTGAAACAGAGGGGCTGAAACAGAGGGGCTGAAACAGAGGGCGAGAAACAGAGGGGGTGAAACAGATGGCGAGAAACAGAGGGGCTGAAACAGAGGGCGAGAAACAGAGGGGCTGAATCAGAGGGGCTGAAACAGAGGGCGAGAAACAGAGGGGCTAAAACAGAGGGCGAGAAACAGAGGGGCTGAAACAGAGGTGCTGAAACAGAGGGTGAGAAACAGAGGGGCTGAAACAGAGGGCGAGAAACAGAGGGGCTGAAACAGAGGGGCTGAAACAGAGGGGCTGATTTAGAGGGGCTGAAACAGAGGGGCTGAAACAGAGGGCGAGAAACAGAGGGCCTGAATCAGAGGGGCTGAAAAAGAAGGCGAGAAACAGAGGGGCTGAAACAGAAGGCGAGAAACAGAGGGGCAGAAACAGAGGGCGAGAAACAGTGGGGCTGAAACAGAGGGCCTGAAACAGAGGGCAAGAAACAGAGGGGCTGAAACAGAGGGCGAGAAACAGAGGGGCTGAATCAGAGGGCGAGAAACAGAGGGGCTGAATCAGAGGGGCTGAAACAGTGGGCGAGAAACAGAGGGGCTGAAACAAAGGGCGAGAAACAGAGGTGCTGAAACAGAGGGGCAGTAACAGAGGGGCTGAAACAGAGGGGCTGAATCGGAGGGGCTGAAACAGAGGGGCTGAAACAGAGGGGCTGAAACAGAGGGCAAGAAACAGAGGGGCTGAAACAGAGGGGCTGAAACAGAGGGGCAGAAACAGAGGGCGAGAAACAGAGGGGCTGAATCAGAGGGGCTGAATCAGAGGGGCTGAATCAGAGGGGCTGAAACAGAGGGGCTGAAACAGAGGGCGAGAAACTAAGGTACTGAATCAGAGGGGCTGAAACAGAGGGGCTGAAACAGTGGGGCTGAAACAGACGGGCTGAAACAGAGAGCCTGAAACAGAGTGGCTGAAACAGAGGGGCTGAAATAGAGGGTCTGAAACAGAGGGGCTGAATCAGAGGGGCTGAAACAGAGGGGCTGAATCAGAGGGGCTGAAACAGAGGGCGAGAAACAGAGGGGCTGAAACAGAGGGGCTGAATCAGAGGGGCTGAAACAGAGGGGCTGAAACAGAGGGCGAGAAACAGAGAGGCTGAAACAGAGGGCGAGAAACAGAGGGGCTGAAACAGAGGGCGAGAAACAGAGGGGCTGAAACAGAGGGGCTGAAACAGAGGGGCTGAAACAGAGGGCGAGAAACAGAGGGGGTGAAACAGATGGCGAGAAACAGAGGGGCTGAAACAGAGGGCGAGAAACAGAGGGGCTGAATCAGAGGGGCTGAAACAGAGGGCGAGAAACAGAGGGGCTAAAACAGAGGGCGAGAAACAGAGGGGCTGAAACAGAGGTGCTGAAACAGAGGGTGAGAAACAGAGGGGCTGAAACAGAGGGCGAGAAACAGAGGGGCTGAAACAGAGGGGCTGAAACAGAGGGGCTGATTTAGAGGGGCTGAAACAGAGGGGCTGAAACAGAGGGCGAGAAACAGAGCGGCTGAAACAGAGGGCGAGAAACAGAGGAGCAGAAACAGAGGGCGAGAAACAGAGGGGCTGATACAGAGGGGCTGAAACAGAGAGTGCGAAACAGAGGGGCTGAAGCAGAGGGCGAGAAACAGAGGGGCAGAAACAGAGGGCGAGAAACAGAGGGGCTGAAACAGAGGGCAAGAAACAGAGGGGCTGAAACCGAGTGTCTGAAACAGAAGGGCTGAAACAGAGGGGCTGAAACAGAGGGCGAGAAACAGAGGGGCTGAATCAGAAGGGCTGAATCAGAGGGGCTGAAACAGAGGAGCTGAATCAGAGGGGCTGAAACAGAAGGCGAGAAACAGAGGGGCTGAAACAGAGGGCGAGAAGCAGAGGGGCAGAAACAGAGGGCGAGAAACAGAGGGGCTGAAACAGAGGGCAAGAAACAGAGGGGCTGAAACAGAGGGGCTGAAACAAAGGGCGAGAAACAGAGTGGCTGAAACAGAGGTGCAGAAACAGAGGGGCTGAAACAGAGGGGCTGAATCGGAGGGGCTGAAACAGAGGGGGTGAAACAGAGGGGCTGAAACAGAGGGCAAGAAACAGAGGGGCTGAAACAGAGGGCGAGAAACAGAGGGGCTGAATCAGAGGGGCTGAATCAGAGGGGCTGAAACAGAGGGGCTGAAACAGAGGGCGAGAAAGTAAGGGACTGAATCAGAGGGGCTGAAACAGAGGGGCTGAAACAGACGGGCTGAAACAGAGAGCGTGAAACAGAGGGGCTGAAACAGAGGGGCTGAAATAGAGGGGCTGAAACAGAGGGGCTGAAACAGAGGGCGAGAAACTAAGGTACTGAATCAGAGGGGCTGAAACAGAGGGGCTGAAACAGACGGGCTGAAACAGAGAGCCTGAAACAGAGTGGCTGAAACAGAGGGGCTGAAATAGAGGGTCTGAAACAGAGGGGCTGAATCAGAGGGGCTGAAACAGAGGGGCTGAATCAGAGGGGCTGAAACAGAGGGGCTGAATCAGAGGGGCTGAAAGAGAGGGGCTGAAACAGAGGGCGAGAAACAGAGAGGCTGAAACAGAGGGCAAGAAACAGAGGGGCTGAAACAGAGGGCGAGAAACAGAGGGGCTGAATCAGAGGGGCTGAAACAGAGGGGCTGAAACAGAGGGCGAGAAACAGAGGGGCTGAAACAGATGGCGAGAAACAGAGGGGCTGAAACAGAGGGCGAGAAACAGAGGGGCTGAATCAGAGGGGCTGAAACAGAGGGCGAGAAACAGAGGGGCTGAAACAGAGGGCGAGAAACAGAGGGGCTGAAACAGAGGTGCTGAAACAGAGGGTGAGAAACAGAGGGGCTGAAACAGAGGGGCTGAAACAGAGGGGCTGAAACAGACGGGCTGAAACAGAGAGCCTGATACAGAGTGGCTGAAACAGAGGGGCTGAAATAGAGGGTCTGAAACAGAGGGGCTGAATCAGAGGGGCTGAAACAGAGGGGCTGAATCAGAGGGGCTGAAACAGAGGGCGAGAAACAGAGCGGCTGAAACAGAGGGGCTGAATCAGAGGGGTTGAAACAGAGGGGCTGACAAAGAGGGCGAGAAACAGCGAGACTGAAACAGAGGGCGAGAAACAGAGGGGCTGAAACAGAGGGCGAGAAACATAGGGGCTGAAACAGAGGGGCTGAAACAGAGGGGCTGAAACAGAGGGCGAGAAACAGAGGGGCTGAAACAGATGTGGAGAAACAGAGGGGCTGAAACAGAGGGCGAGAAACAGAGAGGCTGAATCAGAGGGGCTGAAACAGAGGGCGAGAAACAGAGGGGCTGAAACAGAGGGCGAGAAACAGAGGGGCTGAAACAGAGGTGCTGAAACAGAGGGTGAGAAACAGAGGGGCTGAAACAGAGGGCGAGAAACAGAGGGGCTGGAACAGAGGGGCTGAAACAGAGGGGCTGATTCAGAGGGGCTGAAACAGAGGGGCTGAATCAGAGGGGCTGAAACAGAGGGCGAGAAACAGAGGGGCTGAAACAGAGGGCGAGAAACAGAGGAGCAGAAACAGAGGGCGAGAAACAGAGGGGCTGAAACAGAGGGGCTGAAACAGAGAGTGCGAAACAGAGGGGCTGAAACAGAGGGCGAGAAACAGAGGGGCTGAAACAGAGGTCGAGAAACAGAGGGGCTGAAACAGAGGGCAAGAAACAGAGGGGCTGAAACCGAGTGGCTGAAACAGAAGGGCTGAAACAGAGGGGCTGAAACAGAGGGCGAGAAACAGAGGGGCTGAATCAGAGGGGCTAAATCAGAGGGGCTGAAACAGAGGGCCTGAATCAGAGGGGCTGAAACAGAAGGCGAGAATCAGAGGGGCTGAAACAGAGGGCGAGAAACAGAGGGGCAGAAACAAAGGGCGAGAAACAGTGGGGCTGAAACAGAGGGCCTGAAACAGAGGGCAAGAAACAGAGGGGCTGAAACAAAGGGCGAGAAACAGAGGGGCTGAAACAGAGGGGCAGAAACAGAGGGGATGAAACTGAGGGGCTGAATCGGAGGGGCTGAAACAGAGGGGCTGAAACAGAGGGGCTGAAACAGAGGGCAAGAAACAGAGGGGCTGAAACAGAGGGGCTGAAACAGAGGGGCAGAAACAGAGGGCGAGAAACAGAGGGGCTGAATCAGAGGGGCTGAATCAGAGGGGCTGAATCAGAGGGGCTGAAACAGAGGGGCTGAAACAGAGGGCGAGAAACTAAGGTACTGAATCAGAGGGGCTGAAACAGAGGGGCTGAAACAGAGGGGCTGAAACAGACGGGCTGAAACAGAGAGCCTGAAACAGAGTGGCTGAAACAGAGGGGCTGAAATAGAGGGTCTGAAACAGAGGGGCTGAATCAGAGTGGCTGAAACAGAGGGGCTGAATCAGAGGGGCTGAAACAGAGGGCGAGAAACAGAGGGGCTGAAACAGAGGGGCTGAATCAGAGGGGCTGAAACAGAGGGGCTGAAACAGAGGGCGAGAAACAGAGAGGCTGAAACAGAGGGCGAGAAAATGAGGGGCTGAAACAGAGGGCGAGAAACAGAGGGGCTGAAACAGAGGGGCTGAAACAGAGGGTCTGAAACAGAGGGCGAGAAACAGAGGGGGTGAAACAGATGGCGAGAAACAGAGGGGCTGAAACAGAGGGCGAGAAACAGAGGGGCTGAATCAGAGGGCGAGAAACAGAGGGGCTGTAACAGAGGGCGAGAAACAGAGGGGCTGAAACAGTGGGGCTGAAGCAGAGGGGCTGAAACAGTGGGCGAGAAACAGAGGGGCTGAAATCAAGGGCGAGAAACAGAGGGGCTGAAACAGAGGGGCACAAACAGAGGGGATGAAACTGAGGGGCTGAATCGGAGGGGCTGAAACAGAGGGGCTGAAACAGAGGGGCTGAAACAGAGGGCAAGAAACAGAGGGGCTGAAACAGAGGGGCTGAAACAGAGGGGCAGAAACAGAGGGGCTGAAACAGAGGGCGAGAAACTAAGGTACTGAATCAGAGGGGCTGAAACAGAGGGGCTGAAACAGAGGGGCTGAAACAGACGGGCTGAAACAGAGAGCCTGAAACAGAGTGGCTGAAACAGAGGGGCTGAATCAGAGGGGCTGAAACAGAGGGCGAGAAACAGAGGGGCTGAAACAGAGGGGCTGAATCAGAGTGGCTGAAACAGAGGGGCTGAAACAGAGGGCGAGAAACAGAGAGGCTGAAACAGAGGGCAACAAACAGAGGGGCTGAAACAGAGGGCGAGAAACAGAGGGGCTGAAACAGAGGGGCTGAAACAGAGGGCGAGAAACGGAGGGGCTGAAACAGATGGCGAGAAACAGAGGGGCTGAAACAGAGGGCGAGAAACAGAGGGGCTGTATCAGAGGGGCTGAAACAGAGGGCGAGAAACAGAGGGGCTGAAACAGAGGGCGAGAAACAGAGGGGCTGAAACAGAGGTGCTGAAACAGAGGGTGAGAAACAGAGGGGCTGAAACAGAGGGCGAGAAACAGAGGGGCTGAAACAGAGGTCGATAAACAGAGGGGCTGAAACAGAGGGCAAGAAACAGAGGGGCTGAAACCGAGTGGCTGAAACAGAAGGGCTGAAACAGAGGGGCTGAAACAGAGGGCGAGAAACAGAGGGGCTGAATCAGAGGGGCTGAATCAGAGGGGCTGTAACAGAGGGCCTGAATCAGAGGGGCTGAAACAGAAGGCGAGAAACAGAGGGGCTGAAACAGAGGGCGAGAAACAGAGGGGCAGAAACAGAGGGCGAGAAACAGTGGGGCTGAAACAGAGGGCCTGAAACAGAGGGCAAGAAACAGAGGGGCTGAAACAGAGGGCGAGAAACAGAGGGGCTGAAACAGTGGGGCTGAAGCAGAGGGGCTGAAACAGTGTGCGAGAAACAGAGGGGCTGAAACAAAGGGCGAGAAACAGAGGGGCTGAAACAGAGGGGCAGAAACAGAGGGGCTGAAACAGAGGGGCTGAATCGGAGGGGCTGAAACAGAGGGGCTGAAACAGAGGGGCTGAAACAGAGGGCAAGAAACAGAGGGGCTGAAACAGAGGGGCTGAAACAGAGGGGCAGAAACAGAGGGCGAGAAACAGAGGGGCTGAATCAGAGGGGCTGAATCAGAGGGGCTGAATCAGAGGGGCTGAAACAGAGGGGCTGAAACAGAGGGTTAGAAACTAAGGTACTGAATCAGAGGGGCTGAAACAGAGGGGCTGAAACAGAGGGGCTGAAACAGACGGGCTGAAACAGAGAGCCTGAAACAGAGTGGCTGAAACAGAGGGGCTGAAATAGAGGGTCTGAAACAGAGGGGCTGAATCAGAGTGGCTGAAACAGAGGGGCTGAATCAGAGGGGCTGAAACAGAGGGCGAGAAACAGAGGGGCTGAAACAGAGGGGCTGAATCAGAGGGGCTGAAACAGAGGGGCTGAAACAGAGGGCGAGAAACAGAGAGGCTGAAACAGAGGGCGAGAAACAGAGCGGCTGAAACAGAGGGCGAGAAACAGAGGGGCTGAAACAGAGGGGCTGAAACAGAGGGGCTGAAACAGAGGGCGAGAAACAGAGGGGGTGAAACAGATGTGGAGAAACAGAGGGGCTGAACCAGAGGGCGAGAAACAGAGGGGCTGAATCAGAGGGGCTGAAACAGAGGGCGAGAAACAGAGGGGCTAAAACAGAGGGCGAGAAATAGAGGGGCTGAAACAGAGGTGCTGAAACAGAGGGTGAGAAACAGAGGGGCTGAAACAGAGGGCGAGAAACAGAGGGGCTGAAACAGAGGGGCTGAAACAGAGGGGCTGATTCAGAGGGGCTGAAACAGAGGGGCTGAATCAGAGGGGCTGAAACAGAGGGCGAGAAACAGAGCGGCTGAAACAGAGGGCGAGAAACAGAGGAGCAGAAACAGAGGGCGAGAAACAGAGGGGCTGAAACAGAGGGGCTGAAACAGAGATTGCGAAACAGAGGGGCTGAAACAGAGGGCGAGAAACAGAGGGGCTGAAACAGAGGGCGAGAAACAGAGGGGCTGAAACCGAGTGTCTGAAACAGAAGGGCTGAAACAGAGGGGCTGAAACAGAGGGCGAGAAACAGAGGGGCTGAAACAGAGAGCGAGAAACAGAGGGGCTGAAACAGAGGGCGAGAAGCAGAGGGGCAGAAACAGAGGGCGAGAAACAGAGGGGCTGAAACAGAGGGGCTGAAATAGAGGGTCTGAAACAGAGGGACTGAAACAGAGGGGCTGAATCAGAGGGGCTGAAACAGAAGGCGAGAAACAGAGGGGCTGAAACAGAGGGCGAGAAACAGAGGGGCTGAAACAGAGGGGCTGAATCAGAGGGGCTGAATCAGAGGGACTGAAACAGAGGGGCTGAATCAGAGGGGCTGAAACAGAAGGCGAGAAACAGAGGGGCTGAAACAGAGGGCGAGAAACAGAGGGGCTGAAACAGAGGGGCTGAATCAGAGGGGCTGAATCAGAGGGACTGAAACAGAGGGGCTGAATCAGAGGGGCTGAAACAGAAGGCGAGAAACAGAGGGGCTGAAACAGAGGGCGAGAAGCAGAGGGGCAGAAACAGAGGGCGAGAAACAGAGGGGCTGAAACAGAGGGGCTGAAATAGAGGGTCTGAAACAGAGGGGCTGAATCAGAGGGGCTGAAACAGAGGGGCTGAATCAGAGGGGCTGAAACAGAGGGCGAGAAACAGAGGGGCTGAAACAGAGGGGCTGAATCAGAGGGGCTGAAACAGAGGGGCTGAAACAGAGGGCGAGAAACAGAGGGGCTGAAACAGAGGGGCTGAAACAGAGGGGCTGAAACAGAGGGCGAGAAACAGAGGGGGTGAAACAGATGGCGAGAAACAGAGGGGCTGAAACAGAGGGCGAGAAACAGAGGGGCTGAATCAGAGGGGCTGAAACCGAGGGCGAGAAACAGAGGGGCTAAAACAGAGGGCGAGAAACAGAGGGGCTGAAACAGAGGTGCTGAAACAGAGGGTGAGAAACAGAGGGGCTGAAACAGAGGGCGAGAAACAGAGGGGCTGAAACAGAGTGGCTGAAACAGAGGGGCTGATTCAGAGGGGCTGAAACAGAGGGGCTGAATCAGAGGGGCTGAAACAGAGGGCGAGAAACAGAGCGGCTGAAACAGAGGGCGAGAAACAGAGGAGCAGAAACAGAGGGCGAGAAACAGAGGGGCTGAATCAGAGGGGCTGAATCAGAGGGGCTGAAACAGAGGAGCTGAATCAGAGGGGCTGAAACAGAAGGCGAGAAACAGAGGGGCTGAAACAGAGGGCGAGAAGCAGAGGGGCAGAAACAGAGGGCGAGAAACACAGGGGCTGAAACAGAGGGGCTGAAACAGAGGGCAAGAAACAGAGGGGCTGAAACAGAGGGGCTGAAACAAAGGGCGAGAAACAGAGTGGCTGAAACAGAGGGGCAGAAACAGAGTGGCTGAAACAGAGGGGCTGAATCGGAGGGGCTGAAACAGAAGGGCTGAAACAGAGGGGCTGAAACAGAGGGCAAGAAACAGAGGGGCTGAAACAGAGGGGCTGAAACAGAGGGGCAGAAACAGAGGGCGAGAAACAGAGGGGCTGAAACAGAGGGGCTGAAACAGAGGGGCTGAATCAGAGGGGCTGAAACAGAAGGCGAGAAACAGAGGGGCTGAAACAGAGGGCGAGAAACAGAGGGGCTGAAACAGAGGGGCTGAAACAGAGGGGCTGATTCAGAGGGGCTGAAACAGAGGGGCTGAATCAGAGGGGCTGAAACAGAGGGCGAGAAACAGAGCGGCTGAAACAGAGGGCGAGAAACAGAGGAGCAGAAACAGAGGGCGAGAAACAGAGGGGCTGAAACAGAGGGGCTGAAACAGAGATTGCGAAACAGAGGGGCTGAAACAGAGGGCGAGAAACAGAGGGGCTGAAACAGAGGGCGAGAAACAGAGGGGCTGAAACAGAGGGCAAGAAACAGAGGGGCTGAAACCGAGTGTCTGAAACAGAAGGGCTGAAACAGAGGGGCTGAAACAGAGGGCGAGAAACAGAGGGGCTGAATCAGAGGGGCTGAATCAGAGGGACTGAAACAGAGGGGCTGAATCAGAGGGGCTGAAACAGAAGGCGAGAAACAGAGGGGCTGAAACAGAGGGCGAGAAGCAGAGGGGCAGAAACAGAGGGCGAGAAACAGAGGGGCTGAAACAGAGGGGCTGAAATAGAGGGTCTGAAACAGAGGGGCTGAATCAGAGGGGCTGAAACAGAGGGGCTGAATCAGAGGGGCTGAAACAGAGGGCGAGAAACAGAGGGGCTGAAACAGAGGGGCTGAATCAGAGGGGCTGAAACAGAGGGGCTGAAACAGAGGGCGAGAAACAGAGAGGCTGAAACAGAGGGCGAGAAACAGAGGGGCTGAAACAGAGGGCGAGAAACAGAGGGGCTGAAACAGAGGGGCTGAAACAGAGGGGCTGAAACAGAGGGCGAGAAACAGAGGGGGTGAAACAGATGGCGAGAAACAGAGGGGCTGAAACAGAGGGCGAGAAACAGAGGGGCTGAATCAGAGGGGCTGAAACCGAGGGCGAGAAACAGAGGGGCTAAAACAGAGGGCGAGAAACAGAGGGGCTGAAACAGAGGTGCTGAAACAGAGGGTGAGAAACAGAGGGGCTGAAACAGAGGGCGAGAAACAGAGGGGCTGAAACAGAGGGGCTGAAACAGAGGGGCTGATTCAGAGGGGCTGAAACAGAGGGGCTGAATCAGAGGGGCTGAAACAGAGGGCGAGAAACAGAGCGGCTGAAACAGAGGGCGAGAAACAGAGGAGCAGAAACAGAGGGCGAGAAACAGAGGGGCTGAATCAGAGGGGCTGAATCAGAGGGGCTGAAACAGAGGAGCTGAATCAGAGGGGCTGAAACAGAAGGCGAGAAACAGAGGGGCTGAAACAGAGGGCGAGAAGCAGAGGGGCAGAAACAGAGGGCGAGAAACAGAGGGGCTGAAACAGAGGGGCTGAAACAGAGGGCAAGAAACAGAGGGGCTGAAACAGAGGGGCTGAAACAAAGGGCGAGAAACAGAGTGGCTGAAACAGAGGGGCAGAAACAGAGGGGCTGAAACAGAGGGGCTGAATCGGAGGGGCTGAAACAGAAGGGCTGAAACAGAGGGGCTGAAACAGAGGGCAAGAAACAGAGGGGCTGAAACAGAGGGGCTGAAACAGAGGGGCAGAAACAGAGGGCGAGAAACAGAGGGGCTGAATCAGAGGGGCTGAATCTGAGGGGCTGAAACAGAGGGGCTGAAACAGAGGGCGAGAAACAGAGGGGCTGAATCAGAGGGGCTGAATCAGAGGGTCTGAAACAGAGCGGCTGAAACAGAGGGCGAGAAACTAAGGGACTGAATCAGAGGGGCTGAAACAGAGGGGCTGAAACAGACGGGCTGAAACAGAGAGCCTGAAACAGAGGGGCTGAAACAGAGGGGCTGAAATAGAGGGGCTGAAACAGAGGGGCTGAAACAGAGGGCGAGAAACTAAGGTACTGAATCAGAGGGGCTGAAACAGAGGGGCTGAAACAGACGGGCTGAAACAGAGAGCCTGAAACAGAGTGGCTGAAACAGAGGGGCTGAAATAGAGGGTCTGAAACAGAGGGGCTGAATCAGAGGGGCTGAAACAGAGGGGCTGAATCAGAGGGGCTGAAACAGAGGGGCTGAAACAGAGGGCGAGAAACAGAGAGGCTGAAACAGAGGGCAAGAAACAGAGGGGCTGAAACAGAGGGCGAGAAACAGAGGGGCTGAATCAGAGGGGCTGAAACAGAGGGGCTGAAACAGAGGGCGAGAAACAGAGGGGCTGAAACAGATGGCGAGAAACAGAGGGGCTGAAACAGAGGGCGAGAAACAGAGGGGCTGAATCAGAGGGGCTGAAACAGAGGGCGAGTAACAGAGGGGCTGAAACAGCGGGCGAGAAACAGAGGGGCTGAAACAGAGGTGCTGAAACAGAGGGTGAGAAACAGAGGGGCTGAAACAGAGGGGCTGAAACAGAGGGGCTGAAACAGACGGGCTGAAACAGAGAGCCTGATACAGAGTGGCTGAAACAGAGGGGCTGAAATAGAGGGTCTGAAACAGAGGGGCTGAATCAGAGGGGCTGAAACAGAGGGGCTGAATGAGAGGGGCTGAAACAGAGAGACTGAAACAGAGGGCGAGAAACAGAGGGGCTGAAACAGAGGGCGAGAAACAGAGGGGCTGAAACAGAGGGGCTGAAACAGAGGGGCTGAAACAGAGGGCGAGAAACAGAGGGGCTGAAACAGATGTGGAGAAACAGAGGGGCTGAAACAGAGGGCGAGAAACAGAGAGGCTGAATCAGAGGGGCTGAAACAGAGGGCGAGAAACAGAGGGTGAGAAACAGAGGGGCTGAAACAGAGGGCGAGAAACAGAGGGGCTGGAACAGAGGGGCTGAAACAGAGGGGCTGATTCAGAGGGGCTGAAACAGAGGGGCTGAATCAGAGGGGCTGAAACAGAGGGCGGGAAACAGAGGGGCTGAAACAGAGGGCGAGAAACAGAGGAGCAGAAACAGAGGGCGAGAAACAGAGGGGCTGAAACAGAGGGGCTGAAACAGAGAGTGCGAAACAGAGGGGCTGAAACAGAGGGCGAGAAACAGAGGGGCTGAAACAGAGGTCGAGAAACAGAGGGGCTGAAACAGAGGGCAAGAAACAGAGGGGCTGAAACCGAGTGGCTGAAACAGAAGGGCTGAAACAGAGGGGCTGAAACAGAGGGCGAGAAACAGAGGGGCTGAATCAGAGGGGCTAATTCAGAGGGGCTGAAACAGAGGGCCTGAATCAGAGGGGCTGAAACAGAAGGCGAGAAACAGAGGGGCTGAAACAGAGGGCGAGAAACAGAGGGGCAGAAACAAAGGGCGAGAAACAGTGGGGCTGAAACAGAGGGCCTGAAACAGAGGGCAAGAAACAGAGGGGCTGAAACAGAGGGCGAGAAACAGAGGGGCTGAAACAGTGGGGCTGAAGCAGAGGGTCTGAAACAGTGGGCGAGAAACAGAGGGGCTGAAACAAAGGGCGAGAAACAGAGGGGCTGAAACAGAGGGGCAGAAACAGAGGGGCTGAAACAGAGGGGCTGAAACAGAGGACAAGAAACAGAGGGGCTGAAACAGAGGGGCTGAAACAGAGGGGCAGAAACAGAGGGCGAGAAACAGAGGGGCTGAATCAGAGGGGCTGAATCAGAGGGGCTGAATCAGAGGGGCTGAAACAGAGGGGCTGAAACAGAGGGCGAGAAACAAAGGTACTGAATCAGAGGGGCTGAAACAGAGGGGCTGAAACAGAGGGGCTGAAACAGATGGGCTGAAACAGAGAGCCTGAAACAGAGTGGCTGAAACAGAGGGGCTGAAATAGAGGGTCTGAAACAGAGGGGCTGAATCAGAGTGGCTGAAACAGAGGGGCTGAATCAGAGGGGCTGAAACAAAGGGCGAGAAACAGAGGGGCTGAAACAGAGGGGCTGAATCAGAGGGGCTGAAACAGAGGGGCTGAAACAGAGGGCGAGAAACAGAGAGGCTGAAACAGAGGGCGAGAAACAGAGGGGCTGAAACAGAGGGCGAGAAACAGAGGGGCTGAAACAGAGGGGCTGAAACAGAGGGTCTGAAACAGAGGGCGAGAAACAGAGGGGGTGAAACAGATGGCGAGAAACAGAGGGGCTGAAACAGAGGGCGAGAAACAGAGGGGCTGAATCAGAGGGGCTGAAACAGAGGGCGCGAAACAGAGGGGCTGAAACAGAGGGCGAGAAACAGAGGGGCTGAAACAGTGGGGCTGAAGCAGAGGGGCTGAAACAGTGGGCGAGAAACAGAGGGTCTGAAACAAAGGGCGAGAAACAGAGGGGCTGAAACAGAGGGGCAGAAACAGAGGGGATGAAACTGAGGGGCTGAATCGGAGGGGCTGAAACAGAGGGGCTGAAACAGAGGGGCTGAAACAGAGGGCAAGAAACAGAGGGGCTGAAACAGAGGGGCTGAAACAGAGGGGCAGAAACAGAGGGGCTGAAACAGAGGGCGAGAAACTAAGGTACTGAATCAGAGGGGCTGAAACAGAGGGGCTGAAACAGAGGGGCTGATACAGACGGGCTGAAACAGAGAGCCTGAAACAGAGTGGCTGAAACAGAGGGGCTGAAATAGAGGGTCTGAAACAGAGGGGCTGAATCAGAGTGGCTGAAACAGAGGGGCTGAATCAGAGGGGCTGAAACAGAGGGCGAGAAACAGAGGGGCTGAAACAGAGGGGCTGAATCAGAGGGGCTGAAACAGAGGGGCTGAAACAGAGGGCGAGAAACAGAGAGGCTGAAACAGAGGGCAACAAACAGAGGGGCTGAAACAGAGGGCGAGAAACAGAGGGGCTGAAACAGAGGGGCTGAAACAGAGGGGCTGAAACAGAGGGCGAGAAACGGAGGGGCTGAAACAGATGGCGAGAAACAGAGGGGCTGAAACAGACGGCGAGAAACAGAGGGGCTGAATCAGAGGGGCTGAAACAGAGGGCGAGAAACAGAGGGGCTGAAACAGAGGGCGAGAAACAGAGGGGCTGAAACAGAGGTGCTGAAACAGAGGGTGAGAAACAGAGGGGCTGAAACAGAGGTCGATAAACAGAGGGGCTGAAACAGAGGGCAAGAAACAGAGGGGCTGAAACCGAGTGGCTGAAACAGAAGGGCTGAAACAGAGGGGCTGAAACAGAGGGCGAGAAACAGAGGGGCTGAATCAGAGGGGCTGAATCAGAGGGGCTGTAACAGAGGGCCTGAATCAGAGGGGCTGAAACAGAAGGCGAGAAACAGAGGGGCTGAAACAGAGGGCGAGAAACAGAGGGGCAGAAACAGAGGACGAGAAACAGTGGGGCTGAAACAGAGGGCCTGAAACAGAGGGCAAGAAACAGAGGGGCTGAAACAGAGGGCGAGAAACAGAGGGGCTGAAACAGTGGGGCTGAAGCAGAGGGGCTGAAACAGTGTGCGAGAAACAGAGGGGCTGAAACAAAGGGCGAGAAACAGAGGGGCTGAAACAGAGGGGCTGAAACAGAGGGGCTGAAACAGAGGGGCTGAATCGGAGGCGCTGAAACAGAGGGGCTGAAACAGAGGGGCTGGAACAGAGGGCAAGAAACAGAGGGGCTGAAACAGAGGGGCTGAAACAGAGGGGCAGAAACAGAGGGCGAGAAACAGAGGGGCTGAATCAGAGGGGCTGAATCAGAGGGGCTGAATCAGAGGGGCTGAAACAGAGGGGCTGAAACAGAGGGCGAGAAACTAAGGTACTGAATCAGAGGGGCTGAAACAGAGGGGCTGAAACAGAGGGGCTGAAACAGAGGGGCAGAAACAGAGGGGATGAAACTGAGGGGCTGAATCGGAGGGGCTGAAACAGAGGGGCTGAATCAGAGGGGCTGAAACAGTGGGCGAGAAACAGAGGGTCTGAAACAAAGGGCGAGAAACAGAGGGGCTGAAACAGAGGGGCAGAAACAGAGGGGATGAAACTGAGGGGCTGAATCGGAGGGGCTGAAACAGAGGGGCTGAAACAGAGGGGCTGAAACAGAGGGCAAGAAACAGAGGGGCTGAAACAGAGGGGCTGAAACAGAGGGGCAGAAACAGAGGGGCTGAAACAGAGGGCGAGAAACTAAGGTACTGAATCAGAGGGGCTGAAACAGAGGGGCTGAAACAGAGGGGCTGAAACAGACGGGCTGAAACAGAGATCCTGAAACAGAGTGGCTGAAACAGAGGGGCTGAAATAGAGGGTCTGAAACAGAGGGGCTGAATCAGAGTGGCTGAAACAGAGGGGCTGAATCAGAGGGGCTGAAACAGAGGGCGAGAAACAGAGGGGCTGAAACAGAGGGGCTGAATCAGAGGGGCTGAAACAGAGGGGCTGAAACAGAGGGCGAGAAACAGAGAGGCTGAAACAGAGGGCAACAAACAGAGGGGCTGAAACAGAGGGCGAGAAACAGAGGGGCTGAAACAGAGGGGCTGAAACAGAGGGGCTGAAACAGAGGGCGAGAAACGGAGGGGCTGAAACAGATGGCGAGAAACAGAGGGGCTGAAACAGACGGCGAGAAACAGAGGGGCTGAATCAGAGGGGCTGAAACAGAGGGCGAGAAACAGAGGGGCTGAAACAGAGGGCGAGAAACAGAGGGGCTGAAACAGAGGTGCTGAAACAGAGGGTGAGAAACAGAGGGGCTGAAACAGAGGTCGATAAACAGAGGGGCTGAAACAGAGGGCAAGAAACAGAGGGGCTGAAACCGAGGGGCTGAAACAGAAGGGCTGAAACAGAGGGGCTGAAACAGAGGGCGAGAAACAGAGGGGCTGAATCAGAGGGGCTGAATCAGAGGGGCTGTAACAGAGGGCCTGAATCAGAGGGGCTGAAACAGAAGGCGAGAAACAGAGGGGCTGAAACAGAGGGCGAGAAACAGAGGGGCAGAAACAGAGGACGAGAAACAGTGGGGCTGAAACAGAGGGCCTGAAACAGAGGGCAAGAAACAGAGGGGCTGAAACAGAGGGCGAGAAACAGAGGGGCTGAAACAGTGGGGCTGAAGCAGAGGGGCTGAAACAGTGTGCGAGAAACAGAGGGGCTGAAACAAAGGGCGAGAAACAGAGGGGCTGAAACAGAGGGGCTGAAACAGAGGGGCTGAAACAGAGGGGCTGAATCGGAGGCGCTGAAACAGAGGGGCTGAAACAGAGGGGCTGGAACAGAGGGCAAGAAACAGAGGGGCTGAATCAGAGGGGCTGAAACAGAGGGGCTGAAACAGAGGGCGAGAAACAGAGGGGCTGAATCAGAGGGGCTGAAACAGAGGGGCTGAAACAGAGGGGCTGAAACAGAGGGCGAGAAACAGAGGAGCAGAAACAGAGGGCGAGAAACAGAGGGGCTGAATCAGAGTGGCTGAAACAGAGGGGCTGATTCAGAGGGGCTGAAACAGAGGGCGAGAAACAGAGGGGCTGAAACAGAGGGGCTGAATCAGAGGGGCTGAAACAGAGGGGCTGAAACAGAGGGCGAGAAACAGAGAGGCTGAAACAGAGGGCGAGAAACAGAGGGGCTGAAACAGAGGGCGAGAAACAGAGGGGCTGAAACAGAGGGGCTGAAACAGAGGGGCTGAAACAGAGGGCGAGAAACAGAGGGGGTGAAACAGATGGCGAGAAACAGAGGGGCTGAAACAGAGGGCGAGAAACAGAGGGGCTGAATCAGAGGGGCTGAAACAGAGGGCGAGAAACAGAGGGGCTAAAACAGAGGGCGAGAAATAGAGGGGCTGAAACAGAGGTGCTGAAACAGAGGGTGAGAAACAGAGGGGCTGAAACAGAGGGCGAGAAACAGAGGGGCTGAAACAGAGGGGCTGAAACAGAGGGGCTGATTCAGAGGGGCTGAAACAGAGGGGCTGAATCAGAGGGGCTGAAACAGAGGGCGAGAAACAGAGCGGCTGAAACAGAGGGCGAGAAACAGAGGAGCAGAAACAGAGGGCGAGAAACAGAGGGGCTGAAACAGAGGGGCTGAAACAGAGATTGCGAAACAGAGGGGCTGAAACAGAGGGCGAGAAACAGAGGGGCTGAAACAGAGGGGCTGAAACAGAGGGGCTGAAACAGAGGGCGAGAAACAGAGGGGCTGAAACAGATGTGGAGAAACAGAGGGGCTGAAACAGAGGGCGAGAAACAGAGAGGCTGAATCAGAGGGGCTGAAACAGAGGGCGAGAAACAGAGGGGCTGAAACAGAGGGCGAGAAACAGAGGGGCTGAAACAGAGGTGCTGAAACAGAGGGTGAGAAACAGAGGGGCTGAAACAGAGGGCGAGAAACAGAGGGGCTGGAACAGAGGGGCTGAAACAGAGGGGTTGATTCAGAGGGGCTGAAACAGAGGGGCTGAATCAGAGGGGCTGAAACAGAGGGCGAGAAACAGAGGGGCTGAAACAGAGGGGCTGAAACAGAGGGGCTGAAACAGAGGGCGAGAAACAGAGGAGCAGAAACAGAGGGCGAGAAACAGAGGGGCTGAAACAGAGGTGCTGAAACAGAGAGTGCGAAACAGAGGGGCTGAAACAGAGGTCGAGAAACAGAGGGGCTGAAACAGAGGGCAAGAAACAGAGGGGCTGAAACCGAGTGGCTGAAACAGAAGGGCTGAAACAGAGGGGCTGAAACAGAGGGCGAGAAACAGAGGGGCTGAATCAGAGGGGCTAAATCAGAGGGGCTGAAACAGAGGGCCTGAATCAGAGGGGCTGAAACAGAAGGCGAGAAACAGAGGGGCTGAAACAGAGGGCGAGAAACAGAGGGGCAGAAACAAAGGGCGAGAAACAGTGGGGCTGAAACAGAGGGCCTGAAACAGAGGGCAAGAAACAGAGGGGCTGAAACAGAGGGCGAGAAACAGAGGGGCTGAAACAAAGGGCGAGAAACAGAGGGGCTGAAACAGAGGGGCAGAAACAGAGGGGATGAAACTGAGGGGCTGAATCTGAGGGGCTGAAACAGAGGGGCTGAAACAGAGGGGCTGAAACAGAGGGCAAGAAACAGAGGGGCTGAAACAGAGGGGCTGAAACAGAGGGGCAGTAACAGAGGGCGAGAAACAGAGGGGCTGAATCAGAGGGGCTGAATCAGAGGGGCTGAATCAGAGGGGCTGAAACAGAGGGGCTGAAACAGAGGGCGAGAAACTAAGGTACTGAATCAGAGGGGCTGAAACAGAGGGGCTGAAACAGAGGGGCTGAAACAGACGGGCTGAAACAGAGAGCCTGAAACAGAGTGGCTGAAACAGAGGGGCTGAAATAGAGGGT
Organism: Chiloscyllium punctatum; assembly: GCF_047496795.1. Taxonomy (NCBI): domain Eukaryota; kingdom Metazoa; phylum Chordata; class Chondrichthyes; order Orectolobiformes; family Hemiscylliidae; genus Chiloscyllium; species Chiloscyllium punctatum. The sequence continues at coordinate 4,089,753 of NC_092787.1, forward strand.
CTGAAACAGAGGGGCTGAATCAGAGTGGCTGAAACAGAGGGGCTGAATCAGAGGGGCTGAAACAGAGGGGCTGAAACAGAGGGCGAGAAACAGAGAGGCTGAAACAGTGGGCGAGACACAGAGGGGCTGAAACAGAGGGCGAGAAACAGAGGGGCTGAAACAGAGGGGCTGAAACAGAGGGTCTGAAACAGAGGGCGAGAAACAGAGGGGGTGAAACAGATGGCGAGAAACAGAGGGGCTGAAACAGAGGGCGAGAAACAGAGGGGCTGAATCAGAGGGGCTGGAACAGAGGGCGAGAAACAGAGGGGCTGAATCAGAGGGACTGAATCAGAGGGGCTGTAACAGAGGGCCTGAATCAGAGGGGCTGAAACAGAAGGCGAGAAACAGAGGGGCTGAAACAGAGGGCGAGAAACAGAGGGGCAGAAACAGAGGGCGAGAAACAGTGGGGCTGAAACAGAGGGCCTGAAACAGAGGGCAAGAAACAGAGGGGCTGAAACAGAGGGCGAGAAACAGAGGGGCTGAAACAGTGGGGCTGAAGCAGAGGGGCTGAAACAGTGTGCGAGAAACAGAGGGGCTGAAACAAAGGGCGAGAAACAGAGGGGCTGAAACAGAGGGGCAGAAACAGAGGGGCTGAAACAGAGGGGCTGAATCGGAGGGGCTGAAACAGAGGGGCTGAAACAGAGGGGCTGAAACAGAGGGCAAGAAACAGAGGGGCTGAAACAGAGGGGCTGAAACAGAGGGGCAGAAACAGAGGGCGAGAAACAGAGGGGCTGAATCAGAGGGGCTGAATCAGAGGGGCTGAATCAGAGGGGCTGAAGCAGAGGGGCTGAAACAGAGGGCGAGAAACTAAGGTACTGAATCAGAGGGGCTGAAACAGAGGGGCTGAAACAGAGGGGCTGAAACAGACGGGCTGAAACAGAGAGCCTGAAACAGAGTGGCTGAAACAGAGGGGCTGAAATAGAGGGTCTGAAACAGAGGGGCTGAATCAGAGTGGCTGAAACAGAGGGGCTGAATCAGAGGGGATGAAACAGAGGGCGAGAAACAGAGGGGCTGAAACAGAGGGGCTGAATCAGAGGGGCTGAAACAGAGGGGCTGAAACAGAGGGCGAGAAACAGAGAGGCTGAAACAGAGGGCGAGAAACAGAGGGGCTGAAACAGAGGGCGAGAAACAGAGGGGCTGAAACAGAGGGGCTGAAACAGAGGGGCTGAAACAGAGGGCGAGAAACAGAGGGGCTGAAACAGATGTGGAGAAACAGAGGGGCTGAAACAGAGGGCGAGAAACAGAGGGGCTGAATCAGAGGGGCTGAAACAGAGAGCGAGAAACAGAGGGGCTAAAACAGAGGGCGAGAAATAGAGGGGCTGAAACAGAGGTGCTGAAACAGAGGGTGAGAAACAGAGGGGCTGAAACAGAGGGCGAGAAACAGAGGGGCTGAAACAGAGGGGCTGAAACAGAGGGGCTGATTCAGAGGGGCTGAAACAGAGGGGTTGAATCAGAGGGGCTGAAACAGAGGAGCCGAAACAGAGGGCGAGAAACAGAGGGGCTGAAACAGAGGGGCTGAAACAGAGATTGCGAAACAGAGGGGCTGAAACAGAGGGCGAGAAACAGAGGAGCAGAAACAGAGGGCGAGAAACAGAGGGGCTGAAACAGAGGGGCTGAAACAGAGATTGCGAAACAGAGGGGCTGAAACAGAGGGCGAGAAACAGAGGGGCTGAAACAGAGGGCGAGAAACAGAGGGGCTGAAACAGAGGGCAAGAAACAGAGGGGCTGAAACCGAGTGTCTGAAACAGAAGGGCTGAAACAGAGGGGCTGAAACAGAGGGCGAGAAACAGAGGGGCTGAATCAGAGGGGCTGAATCAGAGGGACTGAAACAGAGGGGCTGAATCAGAGGGGCTGAAACAGAAGGCGAGAAACAGAGGGGCTGAAACAGCGCGCGAGAAACAGAGGGGCAGAAACAGAGGGCGAGAAACAGTGGGGCTGAAACAGAGGGCCTGAAACAGAGGGCAAGAAACAGAGGGGCTGAAACAGAGGGCGAGAAACAGAGGGGCTGAAACAGTGGGGCTGAAGCAGAGGGGCTGAAACAGTGTGCGAGAAACAGAGGGGCTGAAACAAAGGGCGAGAAACAGAGGGGCTGAAACAGAGGGGCAGAAACAGAGGGGCTGAAACAGAGGTGCTGAATCGGAGGGGCTGAAACAGAGGGGCTGAAACAGAGGGGCTGAAACAGAGGGCAAGAAACAGAGGGGCTGAAACAGAGGGGCTGAAACAGAGGGGCAGAAACAGAGGGCGAGAAACAGAGGGGCTGAATCAGAGGGGCTGAATCAGAGGGGCTGAATCAGAGGGGCTGAAACAGAGGGGCTGAAACAGAGGGCGAGAAACTAAGGTACTGAATCAGAGGGGCTGAAACAGAGGGGCTGAAACAGAGGGGCTGAAACAGACGGGCTGAAACAGAGAGCCTGAAACAGAGTGGCTGAAACAGAGGGGCTGAAATAGAGGGTCTGAAACAGAGGGGCTGAATCAGAGTGGCTGAAACAGAGGGGCTGAATCAGAGGGGATGAAACAGAGGGCGAGAAACAGAGGGGCTGAAACAGAGGGGCTGAATCAGAGGGGCTGAAACAGAGGGGCTGAAACAGAGGGCGAGAAACAGAGAGGCTGAAACAGAGGGCGAGAAACAGAGGGGCTGAAACAGAGGGCGAGAAACAGAGGGGCTGAAACAGAGGGGCTGAAACAGAGGGGCTGAAACAGAGGGCGAGAAACAGAGGGGCTGAAACAGATGTGGAGAAACAGAGGGGCTGAAACAGAGGGCGAGAAACAGAGGGGCTAAAACAGAGGGCGAGAAATAGAGGGGCTGAAACAGAGGTGCTGAAACAGAGGGTGAGAAACAGAGGGGCTGAAACAGAGGGCGAGAAACAGAGGGGCTGAAACAGAGGGGCTGAAACAGAGGGGCTGATTCAGAGGGGCTGAAACAGAGGGGCTGAATCAGAGGGGCTGAAACAGAGGAGCAGAAACAGAGGGCGAGAAACAGAGGGGCTGAAACAGAGGGGCTGAAACAGAGATTGCGAAACAGAGGGGCTGAAACAGAGGGCGAGAAACAGAGCGGCTGAAACAGAGGGCGAGAAACAGAGGAGCAGAAACAGAGGGCGAGAAACAGAGGGGCTGAAACAGAGGGGCTGAAACAGAGATTGCGAAACAGAGGGGCTGAAACAGAGGGCGAGAAACAGAGGGGCTGAAACAGAGGGCGAGAAACAGAGGGGCTGAAACAGAGGGCAAGAAACAGAGGGGCTGAAACCGAGTGTCTGAAACAGAAGGGCTGAAACAGAGGGGCTGAAACAGAGGGCGAGAAACAGAGGGGATGAATCAGAGGGGCTGAAACAGAAGGCGAGAAACAGAGGGGCTGAAACAGAGGGCGAGAAGCAGAGGGGCAGAAACAGAGGGCGAGAAACAGAGGGGCTGAAACAGAGGGGCTGAAATAGAGGGTCTGAAACAGAGGGGCTGAATCAGAGGGGCTGAAACAGAGGGGCTGAATCAGAGGGGCTGAAACAGAGGGCGAGAAACAGAGGGGCTGAAACAGAGGGGCTGAATCAGAGGGGCTGAAACAGAGGGGCTGAAACAGAGGGCGAGAAACAGAGAGGTTGAAACAGAGGGCGAGAAACAGAGGGGCTGAAACAGAGGGCGAGAAACAGAGAGGCTGAAACAGAGGGGCTGAAACAGAGGGGCTGAAACAGAGGGCGAGAAACAGAGGGGGTGAAACAGATGGCGAGAAACAGAGGGGCTGAAACAGAGGGCGAGAAACAGAGGGGCTGAATCAGAGGGGCTGAAACCGAGGGCGAGAAACAGAGGGGCTAAAACAGAGGGCGAGAAACAGAGGGGCTGAAACAGAGGTGCTGAAACAGAGGGTGAGAAACAGAGGGGCTGAAACAGAGGGCGAGAAACAGAGGGGCTGAAACAGAGGGGCTGAAACAGAGGGGCTGATTCAGAGGGGCTGAAACAGAGGGGCTGAATCAGAGGGGCTGAAACAGAGGGGCTGAATCAGAGGGCGAGAAACAGAGCGGCTGAAACAGAGGGCGAGAAACAGAGGAGCAGAAACAGAGGGCGAGAAACAGAGGGGCTGATACAGAGGGGCTGAAACAGAGGGGCTGAAACAGAGGGCGAGAAACAGAGGAGCAGAAACAGAGGGCGAGAAACAGAGGGGCTGATACAGAGGGGCTGAAACAGAGATTGCGAAACAGAGGGGCTGAAACAGAGGGCGAGAAACAGAGGGGCTGAAACAGAGGGCGAGAAACAGAGGGGCTGAAACAGAGGGCAAGAAACAGAGGGGCTGAAACCGTGTGTCTGAAACAGAAGGGCTGAAACAGAGGGGCTGAAACAGAGGGCGAGAAACAGAGGGCCTGAATTAGAGGGGCTGAATCAGAGGGGCTGAAACAGAGGGGCTGAATCAGAGGGGCTGAAACAGAAGGCGAGAAGCAGAGGGGCAGAAACAGAGGGCGAGAAACAGAGGGGCTGAAACAGAGGGGCTGAAACAGAGGGCAAGAAACAGAGGGGCTGAAACAGAGGGGCTGAAACAAAGGGCGAGAAACAGAGTGGCTGAAACAGAGGGGCAGAAACAGAGGGGCTGAAACAGAGGGGCTGAATCGGAGGGGCTGAAACAGAGGGGCTGAAACAGAGGGACAGAAACAGAGGGCGAGAAACAGAGGGGCTGAATCAGAGGGGCTGAATCAGAGGGGCTGAAACAGAGGGGCTGAAACAGAGGGCGAGAAACTAAGGGACTGAATCAGAGGGGCTGAATCAGAGGGCCTGAAACAGAGGGGCTGAAACAGAGGGCGAGAAACTAAGGGACTGAATCAGAGGGGCTGAAACAGAGTGGCTGAAACAGACGGGCTGAAACAGAGAGCCTGAAACAGAGGGGCTGAAACAGAGGGGCTGAAATAGAGGGGCTGAAACAGAGGGGCTGAAACAGGGGGCGAGAAACTAAGGTACTGAATCAGAGGGGCTGAAACAGAGGGGCTGAAACAGACGGGCTGAAACAGAGAGCCTGAAACAGAGTGGCTTAAACAGAGGGGCTGAAATAGAGGGTCTGAAACAGAGGGGCTGAATCAGAGGGGCTGAAACAGAGGGGCTGAATCAGAGGGGCTGAAACAGAGGGGCTGAAACAGAGGGCGAGAAACAGAGAGGCTGAAACAGAGGGCAACAAACAGAGGGGCTGAAACAGAGGGCGAGAAACAGAGGGGCTGAAACAGAGGGGCTGAAACAGAGGGGCTGAAACAGAGGGCGAGAAACAGAGGGGCTGAAACAGATGGCGAGAAACAGAGGGGCTGAAACAGAGGGGCTGAAACAGAGGGCGAGAAACAGAGGGTCTGAAACAGAGGGCGAGAAACAGAGGGGCTGAAACAGAGGTGCTGAAACAGAGGGTGAGAAACAGAGGGTCTGAAACAGAGGGGCTGAAACAGACGGGCTGAAACAGACGGGCTGAAACAGAGAGCCTGAATCAGAGTGGCTGAAACAGAGGGGCTGAAATTGAGGGTATGAAACAGAGGGGCTGAATCAGAGGGGCTGAAACAGAGGGGCTGAATCAGTGGTGCTGAAACAGAGGGCGAGAAACAGAGGGGCTGAAACAGAGGGGCTGAATCAGAGGGGTTGAAACAGAGGGGCTGACAAAGAGGGCGAGAAACAGAGAGACTGAAACAGAGGGCGAGAAACAGAGGGGCTGAAACAGAGGGCGAGAAACAGAGGGGCTGAAACAGAGGGTCTGAAACAGAGGGGCTGAAACAGAGGGCGAGAAACAGAGGGGCTGAAACAGAGGGCGAGAAACAGAGGGGCTGAAACTGAGGGCGAGAAACAGAGAGGCTGAATCAGAGGGGCTGAAACAGAGGGCGAGAAACAGAGGGGCTGAAACAGAGGGCGAGAAACAGAGGGGCTGAAACAGAGGTGCTGAAACAGAGGGTGAGAAACAGAGGGGCTGAAACAGAGGGCGAGAAACAGAGGGGCTCGAACAGAGGGGCTGAAACAGAGTGGCTGATTCAGAGGGGCTGAAACAGAGGGGCTGAATCAGAGGGGCTGAAACAGAGGGCGAGAAACAGAGGGGCTGAAACAGAGGGCGAGAAACAGAGGAGCAGAAACAGAGGGCGAGAAACAGAGGGGCTGAAACAGAGGGGCTGAAACAGAGGGGCTGAAACAGAGGGGCTGAATCAGAGGGGCTGAAACAGAGGGGCTGAATCAGAGGGGCTGAAACAGAAGGCGAGAAACAGAGGGGCTGAAACAGAGGGCGAGAAACAGAGGGGCAGAAACAGAGGGCGAGAAACAGAGGGGCTGAAACAGAGGGGCTGAAACAGAGGGGCTGAAACAGAGGGCAAGAAACAGAGGGGCTGAAACAGAGGGCGAGAAACAGAGGGGCTGAAACAGAGGGGCTGAAACAGAGATTGCGAAACAGAGGGGCTGAAACAGAGGGCGAGAAACAGAGGGGCTGAAACAGAGGGCGAGAAACAGAGGGGCTGAAACAGAGGGCAAGAAACAGAGGGGCTGAAACCGAGTGTCTGAAACAGAAGGGCTGAAACAGAGGGGCTGAAACAGAGGGCGAGAAACAGAGGGGATGAATCAGAGGGGCTGAAACAGAAGGCGAGAAACAGAGGGGCTGAAACAGAGGGCGAGAAGCAGAGGGGCAGAAACAGAAGGCGAGAAACAGAGGGGCTGAAACAGAGGGGCTGAAATAGAGGGTCTGAAACAGAGGGGCTGAATCAGAGGGGCTGAAACAGAGGGGCTGAATCAGAGGGGCTGAAACAGAGGGCGAGAAACAGAGGGGCTGAAACAGAGGGGCTGAATCAGAGGGGCTGAAACAGAGGGGCTGAAACAGAGGGCGAGAAACAGAGAGGTTGAAACAGAGGGCGAGAAACAGAGGGGCTGAAACAGAGGGCGAGAAACAGAGAGGCTGAAACAGAGGGGCTGAAACAGAGGGGCTGAAACAGAGGGCGAGAAACAGAGGGGGTGAAACAGATGGCGAGAAACAGAGGGGCTGAAACAGAGGGCGAGAAACAGAGGGGCTGAATCAGAGGGGCTGAAACCGAGGGCGAGAAACAGAGGGGCTAAAACAGAGGGCGAGAAACAGAGGGGCTGAAACAGAGGTGCTGAAACAGAGGGTGAGAAACAGAGGGGCTGAAACAGAGGGCGAGAAACAGAGGGGCTGAAACAGAGGGGCTGAAACAGAGGGGCTGATTCAGAGGGGCTGAAACAGAGGGGCTGAATCAGAGGGGCTGAAACAGAGGGGCTGAATCAGAGGGCGAGAAACAGAGCGGCTGAAACAGAGGGCGAGAAACAGAGGAGCAGAAACAGAGGGCGAGAAACAGAGGGGCTGATACAGAGGGGCTGAAACAGAGGGGCTGAAACAGAGGGCGAGAAGCAGAGCGGCTGAAACAGAGGGCGAGAAACAGAGGAGCAGAAACAGAGGGCGAGAAACAGAGGGGCTGATACAGAGGGGCTGAAACAGAGAGTGCGAAATAGAGGGGCTGAAACAGAGGGCGAGAAACAGAGGGGCTGAAACAGAGGGCGAGAAACAGAGGGGCTGAAACAGAGGGCAAGAAACAGAGGGGCTGAAACCGAGTGTCTGAAACAGAAGGGCTGAAACAGAGGGGCTGAAACAGAGGGCGAGAAACAGAGGGCCTGAATCAGAGGGGCTGAATCAGAGGGGCTGAAACAGAGGGGCTGAATCAGAGGGGCTGAAACAGAAGGCGAGAAGCAGAGGGGCAGAAACAGAGGGCGAGAAACAGAGGGGCTGAAACAGAGGGGCTGAAACAGAGGGCAAGAAACAGAGGGGCTGAAACAGAGGGGCTGAAACAAAGGGCGAGAAACAGAGTGGCTGAAACAGAGGGGCAGAAACAGAGGGGCTGAAACAGAGGGGCTGAATCGGAGGGGCTGAAACAGAGGGGCTGAAACAGAGGGACAGAAACAGAGGGCGAGAAACAGAGGGGCTGAATCAGAGGGGCTGAATCAGAGGGGCTGAAACAGAGGGGCTGAAACAGAGGGCGAGAAACAGAGGGGCTGAATCAGAGGGGCTGAATCAGAGGGCCTGAAACAGAGGGGCTGAAACAGAGGGCGAGAAACTAAGGGACTGAATCAGAGGGGCTGAAACAGAGTGGCTGAAACAGACGGGCTGAAACAGAGAGCCTGAAACAGAGGGGCTGAAACAGAGGGGCTGAAATAGAGGGGCTGAAACAGAGGGGCTGAAACAGAGGGCGAGAAACTAAGGTACTGAATCAGAGGGGCTGAAACAGAGGGGCTGAAACAGACGGGCTGAAACAGAGAGCCTGAAACAGAGTGGCTTAAACAGAGGGGCTGAAATAGAGGGTCTGAAACAGAGGGGCTGAATCAGAGGGGCTGAAACAGAGGGGCTGAATCAGAGGGGCTGAAACAGAGGGGCTGAAACAGAGGGCGAGAAACAGAGAGGCTGAAACAGAGGGCAAGAAACAGAGGGGCTGAAACAGAGGGCGAGAAACAGAGGGGCTGAAACAGAGGGGCAGAAACAGAGGGGCTGAAACAGAGGGCGAGAAACAGAGGGGCTGAAACAGAGGGGCTGAAACAGAGGGGCTGAAACAGAGGGCGAGAAACAGAGGGGCTGAAACAGATGGCGAGAAACAGAGGGGCTGAAACAGAGGGGCTGAAACAGAGGGCGAGAAACAGAGGGTCTGAAACAGAGGGCGAGAAACAGAGGGGCTGAAACAGAGGTGCTGAAACAGAGGGTGAGAAACAGAGGGTCTGAAACAGAGGGGCTGAAACAGACGGGCTGAAACAGACGGGCTGAAACAGAGAGCCTGAATCAGAGTGGCTGAAACAGAGGGGCTGAAATTGAGGGTATGAAACAGAGGGGCTGAATCAGAGGGGCTGAAACAGAGGGGCTGAATCAGTGGTGCTGAAACAGAGGGCGAGAAACAGAGGGGCTGAAACAGAGGGGCTGAATCAGAGGGGTTGAAACAGAGGGGCTGACAAAGAGGGCGAGAAACAGAGAGACTGAAACAGAGGGCGAGAAACAGAGGGGCTGAAACAGAGGGCGAGAAACAGAGGGGCTGAAACAGAGGGTCTGAAACAGAGGGGCTGAAACAGAGGGCGAGAAACAGAGGGGCTGAAACAGAGGGCGAGAAACAGAGGGGCTGAAACTGAGGGCGAGAAACAGAGAGGCTGAATCAGAGGGGCTGAAACAGAGGGCGAGAAACAGAGGGGCTGAAACAGAGGGCGAGAAACAGAGGGGCTGAAACAGAGGTGCTGAAACAGAGGGTGAGAAACAGAGGGGCTGAAACAGAGGGCGAGAAACAGAGGGGCTCGAACAGAGGGGCTGAAACAGAGTGGCTGATTCAGAGGGGCTGAAACAGAGGGGCTGAATCAGAGGGGCTGAAACAGAGGGCGAGAAACAGAGGGGCTGAAACAGAGGGCGAGAAACAGAGGAGCAGAAACAGAGGGCGAGAAACAGAGGGGCTGAAACAGAGGGGCTGAAACAGAGGGGCTGAATCAGAGGGGCTGAAACAGAGGGGCTGAATCAGAGGGGCTGAAACAGGAGGCGAGAAACAGAGGGGCTGAAACAGAGGGCGAGAAACAGAGGGGCAGAAACAGAGGGCGAGAAACAGAGGGGCTGAAACAGAGGGGCTGAAACAGAGGGGCTGAAACAGAGGGCAAGAAACAGAGGGGCTGAAACAGAGGGCGAGAAACAGAGGGGCTGAAACAGAGGGGCTGAAACAGAGGGGCTGAGACAGAGGGCGAGAAACAGAGGGGCTGAAACAGATGTGGAGAAACAGAGGGGCTGAAACAGAGGGCGAGAAACAGAGAGGCTGAATCAGAGGGGCTGAAACAGAGGGCGAGAAACAGAGGGGCTGAAACAGAGGGCGAGAAACAGAGGGGCTGAAACAGAGGGCGAGAAACAGAGGGGCTGGAACAGAGGGGCTGAAACAGAGGGGCTGATTCAGAGGGGCTGAAACAGAGGGGCTGAATCAGAGGGGCTGAAACAGAGGGCGAGAAACAGAGGGGCTGAAACAGAGGGCGAGAAACAGAGGAGCAGAAACAGGGCGAGAAACAGAGGGGCTGAAACAGAGGGGCTGAAACAGAGAGTGCGAAACAGAGGGGCTGAAACAGAGGGCGAGAAACAGAGGGGCTGAAACAGAGGGCGAGAAACAGAGGGGCTGAAACAGAGGGCAAGAAACAGAGGGGCTGAAACAGAGGGCAAGAAACAGAGGGGCTGAAACCGAGTGTCTGAAACAGAAGGGCTGAAACAGAGGGGCTGAAACAGAGGGCGAGAAACAGAGGGGCTGAATCAGAGGGGCTGAATCAGAGGGGCTGAAACAGAGGGGCTGAATCAGAGGGGCTGAAACAGAAGGCGAGAAACAGAGGGGCTGAAACAGAGGGCGAGAAGCAGAGGGGCAGAAATAGAGGGCGAGAAACAGAGGGGCTGAAACAGAGGGGCTGAAACAGAGGGCAAGAAACAGAGGGGCTGAAACAGAGGGCGAGAAACAGAGGGGCTGAAACAGAGGGCGAGAAACAGAGTGACTGAAACAGAGGGGCAGAAACAGAGGGGCTGAAACAGAGGGGCTGAATCGGAGGGGCTGAAACAGAGGGGCTGAAACAGAGGGGCTGAAACAGAGGGCAAGAAACAGAGGGGCTGAAACAGAGGGGCTGAAACAGAGGGGCAGAAACAGAGGGCGAGAAACAGAGGGGCTGAATCAGAGGGGCTGAATCAGAGGGGCTGAAACAGAGGGGCTGAAACAGAGGGCGAGAAACAGAGGGGCTGAATCAGAGGGGCTGAATCAGAGGGGCTGAAACAGAGGGCGAGAAACTAAGGGACTGAATCAGAGGGGCTGAAACAGAGGGGCTGAAACAGACGGGCTGAAACAGAGAGCCTGAAACAGAGGGGCTGAAACAGAGGGGCTGAAATAGAGGGGCTGAAACAGAGGGGCTGAAACAGAGGGCGAGAAACTAAGGTACTGAATCAGAGGGGCTGAAACAGAGGGGCTGAAACAGACGGGCTGAAACAGAGAGCCTGAAACAGAGTGGCTGAAACAGAGGGTCTGAAACAGAGGGCGAGAAACAGAGGGGCTGAAACAGATGGCGAGAAACAGAGGGGCTGGAACAGAGGGCGAGAAACAGAGGGGCTGTATCAGAGGTGCTGAAACAGAGGGTGAGAAACAGAGGGGCTGAAACAGAGGGCGAGAAACAGAGGGGCTGGAACAGAGGGGCTGAAACAGAGGGGCTGATTCAGAGGGGCTGAAACAGAGGGGCTGAATCAGAGGGGCTGAAACAGAGGGCGAGAAACAGAGGGGCTGAAACAGAGGGCGAGAAACAGAGGAGCAGAAACAGAGGGCGAGAAACAGAGGGGCTGAAACAGAGGGGCTGAAACAGAGAGTGCGAAACAGAGGGGCTGAAACAGAGGGCGAGAAACAGAGGGGCTGAAACAGAGGGCGAGAAACAGAGGGGCTGAAACAGAGGGCAAGAAACAGAGGGGCTGAAACAGAGGGCAAGAAACAGAGGGGCTGAAACCGAGTGTCTGAAACAGAAGGGCTGAAACAGAGGGGCTGAAACAGAGGGCGAGAAACAGAGGGGCTGAATCAGAGGGGCTGAATCAGAGGGGCTGAAACAGAGGGCGAGAAACAGAGGGGCTGAAACAGAGGGCGAGAAGCAGAGGGGCAGAAATAGAGGGCGAGAAACAGAGGGGCTGAAACAGAGGGGCTGAAACAGAGGGCAAGAAACAGAGGGGCTGAAACAGAGGGCGAGAAACAGAGGGGCTGAAACAGAGGGCGAGAAACAGAGTGACTGAAACAGAGGGGCAGAAACAGAGGGGCTGAAACAGAGGGGCTGAATCGGAGGGGCTGAAACAGAGGGGCTGAAACAGAGGGGCTGAAACAGAGGGCAAGAAACAGAGGGGCTGAAACAGAGGGGCTGAAACAGAGGGGCAGAAACAGAGGGCGAGAAACAGAGGGGCTGAATCAGAGGGGCTGAATCAGAGGGGCTGAAACAGAGGGGCTGAAACAGAGGGCGAGAAACAGAGGGGCTGAATCAGAGGGGCTGAATCAGAGGGGCTGAAACAGAGGGCGAGAAACTAAGGGACTGAATCAGAGGGGCTGAAACAGAGGGGCTGAAACAGACGGGCTGAAACAGAGAGCCTGAAACAGAGGGGCTGAAACAGAGGGGCTGAAATAGAGGGGCTGAAACAGAGGGGCTGAAACAGAGGGCGAGAAACTAAGGTACTGAATCAGAGGGGCTGAAACAGAGGGGCTGAAACAGACGGGCTGAAACAGAGAGCCTGAAACAGAGTGGCTGAAACAGAGGGGCTGAAACAGAGGGCGAGAAACAGAGGGGCTGAAACAGATGGCGAGAAACAGAGGGGCTGGAACAGAGGGCGAGAAACAGAGGGGCTGTATCAGAGGTGCTGAAACAGAGGGTGAGAAACAGAGGGGCTGAAACAGAGGGCGAGAAACAGAGGGGCTGGAACAGAGGGGCTGAAACAGAGGGGCTGATTCAGAGGGGCTGAAACAGAGGGGCTGAATCAGAGGGGCTGAAACAGAGGGCGAGAAACAGAGGGGCTGAAACAGAGGGCGAGAAACAGAGGAGCAGAAACAGAGGGCGAGAAACAGAGGGGCTGAAACAGAGGGGCTGAAACAGAGAGTGCGAAACAGAGGGGCTGAAACAGAGGGCGAGAAACAGAGGGGCTGAAACAGAGGGCGAGAAACAGAGGGGCTGAAACAGAGGGCAAGAAACAGAGGGGCTGAAACAGAGGGCAAGAAACAGAGGGGCTGAAACCGAGTGTCTGAAACAGAAGGGCTGAAACAGAGGGGCTGAAACAGAGGGCGAGAAACAGAGGGGCTGAATCAGAGGGGCTGAATCAGAGGGGCTGAAACAGAGGGGCTGAATCAGAGGGGCTGAAACAGAAGGCGAGAAACAGAGGGGCTGAAACAGAGGGCGAGAAGCAGAGGGGCAGAAATAGAGGGCGAGAAACAGAGGGGCTGAAACAGAGGGGCTGAAACAGAGGGCAAGAAACAGAGGGGCTGAAACAGAGGGCGAGAAACAGAGGGGCTGAAACAGAGGGCGAGAAACAGAGTGACTGAAACAGAGGGGCAGAAACAGAGGGGCTGAAACAGAGGGGCTGAATCGGAGGGGCTGAAACAGAGGGGCTGAAACAGAGGGGCTGAAACAGAGGGCAAGAAACAGAGGGGCTGAAACAGAGGGGCTGAAACAGAGGGGCAGAAACAGAGGGCGAGAAACAGAGGGGCTGAATCAGAGGGGCTGAATCAGAGGGGCTGAAACAGAGGGGCTGAAACAGAGGGCGAGAAACAGAGGGGCTGAATCAGAGGGGCTGAATCAGAGGGGCTGAAACAGAGGGCGAGAAACTAAGGGACTGAATCAGAGGGGCTGAAACAGAGGGGCTGAAACAGACGGGCTGAAACAGAGAGCCTGAAACAGAGGGGCTGAAACAGAGGGGCTGAAATAGAGGGGCTGAAACAGAGGGGCTGAAACAGAGGGCGAGAAACTAAGGTACTGAATCAGAGGGGCTGAAACAGAGGGGCTGAAACAGACGGGCTGAAACAGAGAGCCTGAAACAGAGTGGCTGAAACAGAGGGGCTGAAACAGAGGGCGAGAAACAGAGGGGCTGAAACAGATGGCGAGAAACAGAGGGGCTGGAACAGAGGGCGAGAAACAGAGGGGCTGTATCAGAGGTGCTGAAACAGAGGGTGAGAAACAGAGGGGCTGAAACAGAGGGCGAGAAACAGAGGGGCTGAAACAGAGGGGCTGAATCGGAGGGGATGATTCAGAGGGGCTGAAACAGAGGGGCTGAATCAGAGGGGCTGAAACAGAGAACGAGAAACAGAGGGGCTGAAACAGAGGGCGAGAAACAGAGGAGCAGAAACAGAGGGCGAGAAACAGAGGGGCTGAAACAGAGAGTGCGAAACAGAGTGGCTCAAACAGAGGGCGAGAAACAGAGGGGCTGAAACAGAGGGCGAGAAACAGAGGGGCTGAAACAGAGGGCAAGAAACAGAGGGGCTGAAACCGAGTGGCTGAAACAGAAGGGCTGAAACAGAGGGGCTGAAACAGAGGGCGAGAAACAGAGGGGCTGAATCAGAGGGGCTGAATCAGAGGGGCTGAAACAGAGGGGCTGAATCAGAGGGGCTGAAACAGAAGGCGAGAAACAGAGGGGCTGAAACAGAGGGCGAGAAACAGACGGGCAGAAACAGAGGGCGAGAAACAGAGGGGCTGAAACAGACGGGCTGAAACAGAGGGCAAGAAACAGAGGGGCTGAAACAGAGGGCGAGAAACAGAGGGGCTGAAACAGAGGGGCTGAAACAGAGGGGCTGAAACAGAGGGCGAGAAACAGAGGGGCTGAAACAAAGGGCGAGAAACAGAGGGGCTGAAACAGAGGGGCAGAAACAGAGGGGCTGAAACAGAGGGGCTGAATCGGAGGGGCTGAAACAGAGGGGCTGAAACAGAGGGGCTGAAACAGAGGGCAAGAAACAGAGGGGCTGAAACAGAGGGGCTGAAACAGAGGGGCAGAAACAGAGGGCGAGAAAATGAGGGGCTGAATCAGACGGGTGAATCAGAGGGGCTGAAACAGAGGGGCTGAAACAGAGGGCGAAAAACAGAGGGGCTGAATCAGAGTGGCTGAATCAGAGGGGCTGAAACAGAGGGGCTGAAACAGAGGGCGAGAAACTAAGGGACTGAATCGGAGGGGCTGAAACAGAGGGGCTGAAACAGACGGGCTGAAACAGAGAGCCTGAAACAGAGGGGCTGAAACAGAGGGGCTGAAATAGAGGGGCTGAAACAGAGGGGCTGAATCAGAGGGGCTGAAACACAGGGGCTGAAACAGAGGGCGAGAAACAGAGAGGCTGAAACAGAGGGCGAGAAACAGAGGGGCTGAAACAGAGGGCAAGAAACAGAGGGGCTGAAACAGAGGGTGAGAAACAGAGGGCGAGAAACAGAGGGACTGAAACAGAGGGGCTGAAACAGAGGGGCTGAAACAGAGGGGCTGAAACAGAGGGCGAGAAACAGAGGGGCTGAAACAGAGGGGCTGAAACAGAGGGCGAGAAACAGAGGTGCTGAAACAGAGGGGCTGAATCAGAGGGGCTGAAACACAGGGGCTGAAACAGAGGGCGAGAAACAGAGAGGCTGAAACAGAGGGCGAGAAACAGAGGGGCTGAAACAGAGGGCAAGAAACAGAGGGGCTGAAACAGAGGGCGAGAAACAGATGGGCTGAAACAGAGGGGCTGAAACAGAGGGGCTGAAACAGAGGGGCTGAAACAGAGGGCGAGAAACAGAGGGGCTGAAACAGAGGGCAAGAAACAGAGGGGCTGAAACAGAGGGTGAGAAACAGAGGGCGAGAAACAGAGGGACTGAAACAGAGGGGCTGAAACAGAGGGGCTGAAACAGAGGGTGAGAAACAGAGGGGCTGAAACGGAGGGCAAGAAACAGAGGGGCTGAAACAGAGGGTGAGAAACAGAGGGGCTGAAACAGAGGGGCTGAAACAGTGGGGCTGAAACAGAGGGGCTCAAACAGAGGGCGAGAAATAAAGGGGCTGAAACAGAGGGCGAGAAACAGAGGGGCTGAAACAGAGGGTGAGAAACAGAGGGGCTGAAACAGAGGGCGAGAAACAGAGGGGCTGAAAGAGAGGGGCTGAAACAGAGGGGCAGAAACAGAGGGCAAGAAATAGAGGGGCTGAAAAGGAGGGCGAGAAACAGAGGGGCTGAAACAGAGGGTGAGAAACAGAGGGGCTGAATCAGAGGGGCTGAATCAGATGCCGAGAAACAGAGGGGCTGAAACAGAGGGCGAGAAACAGAGGGGCTGAAACATAGGGGCTGAAACAGAGGGTGAGAAACAGAGGGGCTGAAACAGAGGGCGAGAAACAGAGGGGCTGAAACAGAGGGGCTGAAACAGAGGGGCTGAATCAGAGTGGCTGATTCAGAGGGTCTGAAACAGAGGGGCTGAATCAGAGGGGCGGAAACTAAGGGCGAGATACAGAGGGGCAGAAACAGAGGGCAAGAAACAGAGGGGCTGAAACAGAGGGCGAGAAACAGACGGGCAGAAACAGAGGGCGAGAAACAGAGGGACTGAAACAGAGGGGCTGAAACAGAGAGCGCGAAACAGAGGGACTGAAACAGAGGGCGAGAAACAGAGGGGCTGAAACAGAGGGCGAGAAACAGAGGGGCTGAAACAGAGGGCGAGAAACAGAGGGGCTGAAACAGAGGGCCAGAAACAGACGGGCAGAAAAAGAGGGCGAGAAACAGAGGGACTGAAACAAAGGGGCTGAAACAGAGAGCGCGAAACAGAGGGACTGAAACAGAGGGCGAGAAACAGAGGGGCTGAAACAGAGGGCAAGAAACAGAGGGGCTGAAACAGAGGGCGAGAAACAGAGGGGCTGTAACAGAGGGCAAGAAACAGAGGGGCTGAAACAGAGTGGCTGAAACAGAGGGCGAGAAACAGAGGGGCTGAATCAGACAGGCTTAATCAGATGGGCTGAAACAGAGGTGCTGAAACAGAGGGCGAGAAACAGAGTGGCTGAAACAGAGGGCGAGAAACAGAGGGCGAGAAACAGAGAGGCTGAAAAAGTGGGGCTGAAACAAAGGGGCTGAAACAAAGCGCCTGATACAGAGGGCGAGAAACAGAGGGGCTGAAACAGAGGGCGAGAAACAGAGGGGCTGAAACAGAGGGGCTGACACAGACGGGCTGAAACAGTGGGGCTGAAACAGAGGGCGAGAAACAGAGAGGCTGAAACACAGGGCGAGAAACAGAGGGGCTGAAACAGAGGACGAGAAACAGAGGGGCTGAAACAGAGGGACTGAAACAGAGGGGCTGAAACAGGGGGGCTGAAACAGAGGGCGAGAAACAGAGTGGCTGAAACAGAGGGCGAGAAACAGAGTGGCTGAAACAGAGGGCAAGAAACAGAGGGGCTGAAACAGAGGGCGAGAAACAGAGGGGCTGAAACAGAGGGGCTGAAACAGAGGGCGAGAAACAGAGGGGCTGAAACAGAGAGCGAGAAACAGAGTGGCTGAAACAGAGGGCCAGAAACAGAGTGGCTGAAACAGAGGGCGAGAAACAGACTGGCTGAAACAGAGGGCAAGAAACAGAGGGGCTGAAACAGAGGGCGAGAAACAGAGGGGCTGAAACAGAGGGGCTGAAACAGAGGGGCGGAAACAGAGGGACTGAAACAGAGAGCGAGAAACAGAGGGGCTGAAACAGAGGGGCGGAAACAGAGGGGCTGAAACAGAGGGCGAGAAACATAGTGGCTGAAACAAAGGGGCTGAAACAGTGGGGCTAAAATAGAGGGGCTGAAACAGAGGGCGAGAAATAGAGGGGCTGAAACAGAGGGCGAGAAACCGGGAGGCTGAAACAGAGGGCGAGAAACAGAGGGGCTGAAACAGAGGGCGAGAAACAGAGGGGCTGAAACAGAGGGGCTGAAACAGAGGGGCTGAAACAGAGGGCGAGAAACAGAGGGGCTGAAACAGAGGGCGAGAAACAGGGGCTGAAACAGAGGGCGAGAAACAGAGGGGCTGAAACAGAGGGGCTGAAACAGAGGGGCTGAAACAGAGGGCGAGAAACAGAGGGGCTGAATCAGAGGGGCTGAAACAGAGGGCGAGAAACAGAGGGGCTGAAACAGATTGGCTGAAACAGAGGGGCTGAAACAGAGGGGCTGAAACAGAGGGCGAGAAACAGAGAGGCTGAAACAGAGGGCGAGAAACAGAGTGGCTGAAACAGAGGGCAAGAAAAAGAGGGGCTGAAACAGAGTGCGAGAAACTGAGGGGCTGAAACAGAGGGGCTGAAACAGAGGGGCTGAAACAGAGGGCGAGAAACAGAGGGGCTGAATCAGAGGGGCTGAATCAGTGGGGCTGAAACAGAGGGCCTGAATCAGAGGGGCGGAAACAGAAGGCGAGAAACAGAGGGGCTGAAAGAGAGGGCCTGAATCAGAGGGGCTGAAACAGAAGGCGAGAAACAGAGGGGCTGAAACAGAGGGCGAGAAAGAGAGGGGCAGAAACAGAGGGCGAGAAACAGTGGGGCTGAAACAGAGGGGCAGAAACAGAGGGCAAGAAACAGAGGGGCTGAAACAAAGGGCGAGAAACAGAGGGGCTGAAACAGAGGGCGAGAAACAGAGGGGCTGAAACAGAGGGCAAGAAACAGAGGGGCTGAAACAAAGGGCGAGAAACAGAGGGGCTGAAACAGAGGGCGAGAAACAGAGGGGCTGAAACAGAGGGCAAGAAACAGAGGCGCTGAAACCGAGTGTCTGAAACAGAAGGGCTGAAACAGAGGGGCTGAAACAGAGGGCGAGAAACAGAGGGGCTGAAACAGAAGTCGAGAAACAGACGGGCTGAAACAGAGGGCGAGAAAATGAGGGGCAGAAACAGAGGGCGAGAAACAGAGGGGCTGAAACAGACGGGCTGAAACAGAGGGCAAGAAACAGAGGGGCTGAAACAGAGGGCGAGAAACAGAGGTGCTGAAACAGAGGGGCTGAAACAGAGGGGCTGAAACAGAGGGCGAGAAACAGAGGGGCTGAAACAAAGGGCGAGAAACAGAGGGGCTGAAACAGAGGGGCAGAAACAGAGGGGCTGAAACAGAGGGGCTGAATCGGAGGGGCTGAAACAGAGGGGCTGAAACAGAGGGGCTGAAACAGAGGGCAAGAAACAGAGGGGCTGAAACAGAGGGGCTGAAACAGAGGGGCAGAAACAGAGGGCGAGAAACAGAGGGGCTGAATCAGAGGGACTGAATCAGAGGGGCTGAAACAGAGGGGCTGAAACAGAGGGCGAGAAACAGAGGGGCTGAATCAGAGGGGCTGAATCAGAGGGGCTGAAACAGAGGGCCTGAAACAGAGGGCGAGAAACTAAGGGACTGAATCAGAGGGGCTGAAACAGAGGGGCTGAAACAGAGGGGCTGAAACAGAGGGGCTGAAATAGAGGGGCGGAAACAGAGGGGCTGAAACAGAGGGCGAGAAACTAAGGTACTGAATCAGAGGGGCTGAAACAGAGTGGCTGAAACAGAGGGGCTGAAACAGACGGGCTGAAACAGAGAGCCTGAAACAGAGTGGCTGAAACAGAGGGGCTGAAATAGAGGGTCTGAAACAGAGGGGCTGAATCAGAGGGGCTGAAACAGAGGGGCTGAATCAGAGGGGCTGAAACAGAGGGGCTGAAACAGAGGGCGAGAAACAGAGAGGCTGAAACAGAGGGCGAGAAACAGAGGGGCTGAAACAGAGGGCGAGAAACAGAGGGGCTGAAACAGAGGGGCTGAAACAGAGGGGCTGAAACAGAGGGCGAGAAACAGAGGGGCTGAAACAGATGGCGAGAAACAGAGGGGCTGAAACAGAGGGCGAGAAACAGAGGGGCTGAAACAGAGGGCGAGAAACAGAGGGGCTGAAACAGAGGTGCTGAAACAGAGGGTGAGAAACAGAGGGGCTGAAACAGAGTGCGAGAAACAGAGGGCCAGAAACAGAGGGGCTGAAACAGAGGGGCTGATTCAGAGGGGCTGAAACAGAGGGGCTGAATCAGAGGGCCTGAAACAGAGGGCGAGAAACAGAGGGGCTGAAACAGAGGGCGAGAAACAGAGCGGCTGAAACAGAGGGCGAGAAACAGAGGGGCTGAAACAGAGGGGCTGAAACAGAGAGTGCGAAACAGTCGGGCTGAAACAGAGGGCGAGAAACAGAGGGGCTGAAACAGAGGGCGAGATACAGAGGGGCTGAAACAGAGGGCAAGAAACAGAGGGGCTGAATCAGAGGGGCTGAATCAGAGGGGCTGAAACAGAGGGGCTGAATCAGAGGTGCTGAAACAGAAGGCGAGAAACAGAGGGGCTGAAACAGAGGGCGAGAAACAGAGGGGCAGAAACAGAGGGCGAGAAACAGAGGGGCTGAAACAGAGGGGCTGAAACAGAGGGGCTGAAACAGAGGGCAAGAAACAGAGGGGCTGAATCAGAGGGGCTGAATCAGAGGGGCTGAAACAGAGGGGCTGAATCAGAGGGGCTGAAACAGAAGGCGAGAAACAGAGGGGCTGAAACAGAGGGCGAGAAACAGAGGGGCAGAAACAGAGGGCGAGAAACAGAGGGGCTGAAACAGAGGGGCTGAAACAGAGGGGCTGAAACAGAGGGCAAGAAACAGAGGGGCTGAAACAGAGGGCGAGAAACAGAGGGGCTGAAACAGAGGGGCTGAAACAGAGGGGCTGAAACAGAGGGCGAGAAACAGAGGGGCTGAAACAAAGGGCGAGAAACAGAGGGGCTGAAACAGAGAGGCAGAAACAGAGGGGCTGAAACAGAGGGGCTGAATCGGAGGGGCTGAAACAGAGGGGCTGAAACAGAGGGGCTGAAACAGAGGGCAAGAAACAGAGGGGCTGAAACAGAGGGGCTGAAACAGAGGGGCTGAAACAGAGGGCGAGAAACTTAGGGACTGAATCAGAGGGGCTGAAACAGAGGGGCTGAAACAGACGGGCTGAAACAGAGAGCCTGAAACAGAGGGGCTGAAACAGAGGGGCTGAAATAGAGGGGCTGAAACAGAGGGGCTGAATCAGAGGGGCTGAAACAGAGGGGCTGAATCAGAGGGGCTGAAACAGAGGACGAGAAACAGAGGGGCTGAAACAGAGGGGCTGAATCAGAGCGCTGAAACAGAGGGGCTGAAACAGAAGGCGAGAAACAGAGAGGCTGAAACAGAGGGCGAGAAACAGAGGGGCTGAAACAGAGGGCAAGAAACAGAGGGGCTGAAACAGAGGGCGAGAAACAGAGGGGCTGAAACAGAGGGGCTGAAACAGAGGGGCTGAAACAGAGGGGCTGAAACAGAGGGCGAGAAACAGAGGGGCTGAAACAGAGGGCGAGAAACAGAGGGGCTGAAACAGAGGGTGAGAAACAGTGGGCGAGAAACAGAGGGACTGAAACAGAGGGTCTGAAACAGAGGGGCTGAAACAGAGGGCGAGAAACAGAGGAGCTGAAACAGAGGGGCTGAAACAGAGGGGCTGAAATAGAGGGGCGGAAACAGAGGGGCTGAAACAGAGGGCGAGAAACTAAGGTACTGAATCAGAGGGGCTGAAACAGAGTGGCTGAAACAGAGGGGCTGAAACAGACGGGCTGAAACAGAGAGCCTGAAACAGAGTGGCTGAAACAGAGGGGCTGAAATAGAGGGTCTGAAACAGAGGGGCTGAATCAGAGGGGCTGAAACAGAGGGGCTGAATCAGAGGGGCTGAAACAGAGGGGCTGAAACAGAGGGCGAGAAACAGAGAGGCTGAAACAGAGGGCGAGAAACAGAGGGGCTGAAACAGAGGGCGAGAAACAGAGGGGCTGAAACAGAGGGGCTGAAACAGAGGGGCTGAAACAGAGGGCGAGAAACAGAGGGGCTGAAACAGATGGCGAGAAACAGAGGGGCTGAAACAGAGGGCGAGAAACAGAGGGGCTGAAACAGAGGGCGAGAAACAGAGGGGCTGAAACAGAGGTGCTGAAACAGAGGGTGAGAAACAGAGGGGCTGAAACAGAGTGCGAGAAACAGAGGGCCTGAAACAGAGGGGCTGAAACAGAGGGGCTGATTCAGAGGGGCTGAAACAGAGGGGCAGAAACAGAGGGGCTGAAACAGAGGGGCTGAATCGGAGGGGCTGAAACAGAGGGGCTGAAACAGAGGGGCTGAAACAGACGGGCTGAAACAGAGAGCCTGAAACAGAGTGGCTGAAACAGAGGGGCTGAAATAGAGGGTCTGAAACAGAGGGGCTGAATCAGAGCGGCTGAAACAGAGGGGCTGAATCAGAGGGGCTGAAACAGAGGGGCTGAAACAGAGGGCGAGAAACAGAGAGGCTGAAACAGAGGGCGAGAAACAGAGGGGCTGAAACAGAGGGCAAGAAACAGAGGGGCTGAAACAGAGGGCGAGAAACAGAGGGGCTGAAACAGAGGGGCTGAAACAGAGGGGCTGAAACAGAGGGGCTGAAACAGAGGGCGAGAAACAGAGGGGCTGAAACAGAGGGCGAGAAACAGAGGGGCTGAAACAGAGGGTGAGAAACAGTGGGCGAGAAACAGAGGGACTGAAACAGAGGGTCTGAAACAGAGGGGCTGAAACAGAGGGCGAGAAACAGAGGAGCTGAAACAGAGGGGCTGAAACAGAGGGGCTGAAATAGAGGGGCGGAAACAGAGGGGCTGAAACAGAGGGCGAGAAACTAAGGTACTGAATCAGAGGGGCTGAAACAGAGTGGCTGAAACAGAGGGGCTGAAACAGACGGGCTGAAACAGAGAGCCTGAAACAGAGTGGCTGAAACAGAGGGGCTGAAATAGAGGGTCTGAAACAGAGGGGCTGAATCAGAGGGGCTGAAACAGAGGGGCTGAATCAGAGGGGCTGAAACAGAGGGGCTGAAACAGAGGGCGAGAAACAGAGAGGCTGAAACAGAGGGCGAGAAACAGAGGGGCTGAAACAGAGGGCGAGAAACAGAGGGGCTGAAACAGAGGGGCTGAAACAGAGGGGCTGAAACAGAGGGCGAGAAACAGAGGGGCTGAAACAGATGGCGAGAAACAGAGGGGCTGAAACAGAGGGCGAGAAACAGAGGGGCTGAAACAGAGGGCGAGAAACAGAGGGGCTGAAACAGAGGTGCTGAAACAGAGGGTGAGAAACAGAGGGGCTGAAACAGAGTGCGAGAAACAGAGGGCCTGAAACAGAGGGGCTGAAACAGAGGGGCTGATTCAGAGGGGCTGAAACAGAGGGGCAGAAACAGAGGGGCTGAAACAGAGGGGCTGAATCGGAGGGGCTGAAACAGAGGGGCTGAAACAAAGGGGCTGAAACAGAGGGCAAGAAACAGAGGGGCTGAAACAGAGGGGCTGAAACAGAGGGGCAGAAACAGAGGGCGAGAAACAGAGGGGCTGAATCAGAGGGACTGAATCAGAGGGGCTGAAACAGAGGGGCTGAAACAGAGGGCGAGAAACAGAGGGGCTGAATCAGAGGGGCTGAATCAGAGGGGCTGAAACAGAGGGCCTGAAACAGAGGGCGAGAAACTAAGGGACTGAATCAGAGGGGCTGAAACAGAGGGGCTGAAACAGAGGGGCTGAAACAGAGGGGCTGAAATAGAGGGGCGGAAACAGAGGGGCTGAAACAGAGGGCGAGAAACTAAGGTACTGAATCAGAGGGGCTGAAACAGAGTGGCTGAAACAGAGGGGCTGAAACAGACGGGCTGAAACAGAGAGCCTGAAACAGAGTGGCTGAAACAGAGGGGCTGAAATAGAGGGTCTGAAACAGAGGGGCTGAATCAGAGGGGCTGAAACAGAGGGGCTGAATCAGAGGGGCTGAAACAGAGGGGCTGAAACAGAGGGCGAGAAACAGAGAGGCTGAAACAGAGGGCGAGAAACAGAGGGGCTCAAACAGAGGGCGAGAAACAGAGGGGCTGAAACAGAGGGGCTGAAACAGAGGGGCTGAAACAGAGGGCGAGAAACAGAGGGGCTGAAACAGATGGCGAGAAACAGAGGGGCTGAAACAGAGGGCGAGAAACAGAGGGGCTGAAACAGAGGGCGAGAAAGAGAGGAGCTGAAACAGAGGTGCTGAAACAGAGGGTGAGAAACAGAGGGGCTGAAACAGAGTGCGAGAAACAGAGGGCCTAAAACAGAGGGGCTGAAACAGAGGGGCTGATTCAGAGGGGCTGAAACAGAGGGGCTGAATCAGAGGGGCTGAAACAGAGGGCGAGAAACAGAGGGGCTGAAACAGAGGGCGAGAAACAGAGCGGCTGAAACAGAGGGCGAGAAACAGAGGGGCTGAAACAGAGTGGCTGAAACAGAGAGTGCGAAACAGTCGGGCTGAAACAGAGGGCGAGAAACAGAGGGGCTGAAACAGAGGGCGAGATACAGAGGGGCTGAAACAGAGGGCAAGAAACAGAGGGGCTGAAACCGAGTGGATGAAACAGAAGGGCTGAAACAGAGGGGCTGATACAGAGGGCGAGAAACAGAGGGGCTGAATCAGAGGGGCTGAATCAGAGGGGCTGAAACAGAGGGGCTGAAACAGAGGGGCTGAAACAGAAGGCGAGAAACAGAGGGGCTGAAACAGAGGGCGAGAAACAGAGGGGCAGAAACAGAGGGCGAGAAACAGAGGGGCTGAAACAGAGGGGCTGAAACAGAGGGGCTGAAACAGAGGGCAAGAAACAGAGGGGCTGAAACAGAGGGCGAGAAACAGAGGGGCTGAAACAGAGGGGCTGAAACAGAGGGGCTGAAACAGAGGGCGAGAAACAGAGGGGCTGAAACAAAGGGCGAGAAACAGAGGGGCTGAAACAGAGGGGCAGAAACAGAGGGGCTGAAACAGAGGGGCTGAATCGGAGGGGCTGAAACAGAGGGGCTGAAACAGAGGGGCTGAAACAGAGGGCAAGAAACAGAGGGGCTGAAACAGAGGGGCTGAAACAGAGGGGCAGAAACAGAGGGCGAGAAACAGAGGGGCTGAATCAGAGGGACTGAATCAGAGGGGCTGAAACAGAGGGGCTGAAACAGAGGGCGAGAAACAGAGGGGCTGAATCAGAGGGGCTGAATCAGAGGGGCTGAAACAGAGGGCCTGAAACAGAGGGCGAGAAACTAAGGGACTGAATCAGAGGGGCTGAAACAGAGGGGCTGAAACAGAGGGGCTGAAACAGAGGGGCTGAAATAGAGGGGCGGAAACAGAGGGGCTGAAACAGAGGGCGAGAAACTAAGGTACTGAATCAGAGGGGCTGAAACAGAGTGGCTGAAACAGAGGGGCTGAAACAGACGGGCTGAAACAGAGAGCCTGAAACAGAGTGGCTGAAACAGAGGGGCTGAAATAGAGGGTCTGAAACAGAGGGGCTGAATCAGAGGGGCTGAAACAGAGGGGCTGAATCAGAGGGGCTGAAACAGAGGGGCTGAAACAGAGGGCGAGAAACAGAGAGGCTGAAACAGAGGGCGAGAAACAGAGGGGCTGAAACAGAGGGCGAGAAACAGAGGGGCTGAAACAGAGGGGCTGAAACAGAGGGGCTGAAACAGAGGGCGAGAAACAGAGGGGCTGAAACAGATGGCGAGAAACAGAGGGGCTGAAACAGAGGGCGAGAAACAGAGGGGCTGAAACAGAGGTGCTGAAACAGAGGGTGAGAAACAGAGGGGCTGAAACAGAGTGCGAGAAACAGAGGGCCAGAAACAGAGGGGCTGAAACAGAGGGGCTGATTCAGAGGGGCTGAAACAGAGGGGCTGAATCAGAGGGCCTGAAACAGAGGGCGAGAAACAGAGGGGCTGAAACAGAGGGCGAGAAACAGAGCGGCTGAAACAGAGGGCGAGAAACAGAGGGGCTGAAACAGAGGGGCTGAAACAGAGAGTGCGAAACAGTCGGGCTGAAACAGAGGGCGAGAAACAGAGGGGCTGAAACAGAGGGCGAGATACAGAGGGGCTGAAACAGAGGGCAAGAAACAGAGGGGCTGAATCAGAGGGGCTGAATCAGAGGGGCTGAAACAGAGGGGCTGAATCAGAGGTGCTGAAACAGAAGGCGAGAAACAGAGGGGCTGAAACAGAGGGCGAGAAACAGAGGGGCAGAAACAGAGGGCGAGAAACAGAGGGGCTGAAACAGAGGGGCTGAAACAGAGGGGCTGAAACAGAGGGCAAGAAACAGAGGGGCTGAATCAGAGGGGCTGAATCAGAGGGGCTGAAACAGAGGGGCTGAATCAGAGGGGCTGAAACAGAAGGCGAGAAACAGAGGGGCTGAAACAGAGGGCGAGAAACAGAGGGGCAGAAACAGAGGGCGAGAAACAGAGGGGCTGAAACAGAGGGGCTGAAACAGAGGGGCTGAAACAGAGGGCAAGAAACAGAGGGGCTGAAACAGAGGGCGAGAAACAGAGGGGCTGAAACAGAGGGGCTGAAACAGAGGGGCTGAAACAGAGGGCGAGAAACAGAGGGGCTGAAACAAAGGGCGAGAAACAGAGGGGCTGAAACAGAGAGGCAGAAACAGAGGGGCTGAAACAGAGGGGCTGAATCGGAGGGGCTGAAACAGAGGGGCTGAAACAGAGGGGCTGAAACAGAGGGCAAGAAACAGAGGGGCTGAAACAGAGGGGCTGAAACAGAGGGGCTGAAACAGAGGGCGAGAAACTTAGGGACTGAATCAGAGGGGCTGAAACAGAGGGGCTGAAACAGACGGGCTGAAACAGAGAGCCTGAAACAGAGGGGCTGAAACAGAGGGGCTGAAATAGAGGGGCTGAAACAGAGGGGCTGAATCAGAGGGGCTGAAACAGAGGGGCTGAATCAGAGGGGCTGAAACAGAGGACGAGAAACAGAGGGGCTGAAACAGAGGGGCTGAATCAGAGCGCTGAAACAGAGGGGCTGAAACAGAAGGCGAGAAACAGAGAGGCTGAAACAGAGGGCGAGAAACAGAGGGGCTGAAACAGAGGGCAAGAAACAGAGGGGCTGAAACAGAGGGCGAGAAACAGAGGGGCTGAAACAGAGGGGCTGAAACAGAGGGGCTGAAACAGAGGGGCTGAAACAGAGGGCGAGAAACAGAGGGGCTGAAACAGAGGGCGAGAAACAGAGGGGCTGAAACAGAGGGTGAGAAACAGTGGGCGAGAAACAGAGGGACTGAAACAGAGGGTCTGAAACAGAGGGGCTGAAACAGAGGGCGAGAAACAGAGGAGCTGAAACAGAGGGGCTGAAACAGAGGGGCTGAAATAGAGGGGCGGAAACAGAGGGGCTGAAACAGAGGGCGAGAAACTAAGGTACTGAATCAGAGGGGCTGAAACAGAGTGGCTGAAACAGAGGGGCTGAAACAGACGGGCTGAAACAGAGAGCCTGAAACAGAGTGGCTGAAACAGAGGGGCTGAAATAGAGGGTCTGAAACAGAGGGGCTGAATCAGAGGGGCTGAAACAGAGGGGCTGAATCAGAGGGGCTGAAACAGAGGGGCTGAAACAGAGGGCGAGAAACAGAGAGGCTGAAACAGAGGGCGAGAAACAGAGGGGCTGAAACAGAGGGCGAGAAACAGAGGGGCTGAAACAGAGGGGCTGAAACAGAGGGGCTGAAACAGAGGGCGAGAAACAGAGGGGCTGAAACAGATGGCGAGAAACAGAGGGGCTGAAACAGAGGGCGAGAAACAGAGGGGCTGAAACAGAGGGCGAGAAACAGAGGGGCTGAAACAGAGGTGCTGAAACAGAGGGTGAGAAACAGAGGGGCTGAAACAGAGTGCGAGAAACAGAGGGCCTGAAACAGAGGGGCTGAAACAGAGGGGCTGATTCAGAGGGGCTGAAACAGAGGGGCAGAAACAGAGGGGCTGAAACAGAGGGGCTGAATCGGAGGGGCTGAAACAGAGGGGCTGAAACAGAGGGGCTGAAACAGACGGGCTGAAACAGAGAGCCTGAAACAGAGTGGCTGAAACAGAGGGGCTGAAATAGAGGGTCTGAAACAGAGGGGCTGAATCAGAGCGGCTGAAACAGAGGGGCTGAATCAGAGGGGCTGAAACAGAGGGGCTGAAACAGAGGGCGAGAAACAGAGAGGCTGAAACAGAGGGCGAGAAACAGAGGGGCTGAAACAGAGGGCAAGAAACAGAGGGGCTGAAACAGAGGGCGAGAAACAGAGGGGCTGAAACAGAGGGGCTGAAACAGAGGGGCTGAAACAGAGGGGCTGAAACAGAGGGCGAGAAACAGAGGGGCTGAAACAGAGGGCGAGAAACAGAGGGGCTGAAACAGAGGGTGAGAAACAGTGGGCGAGAAACAGAGGGACTGAAACAGAGGGTCTGAAACAGAGGGGCTGAAACAGAGGGCGAGAAACAGAGGAGCTGAAACAGAGGGGCTGAAACAGAGGGGCTGAAATAGAGGGGCGGAAACAGAGGGGCTGAAACAGAGGGCGAGAAACTAAGGTACTGAATCAGAGGGGCTGAAACAGAGTGGCTGAAACAGAGGGGCTGAAACAGACGGGCTGAAACAGAGAGCCTGAAACAGAGTGGCTGAAACAGAGGGGCTGAAATAGAGGGTCTGAAACAGAGGGGCTGAATCAGAGGGGCTGAAACAGAGGGGCTGAATCAGAGGGGCTGAAACAGAGGGGCTGAAACAGAGGGCGAGAAACAGAGAGGCTGAAACAGAGGGCGAGAAACAGAGGGGCTGAAACAGAGGGCGAGAAACAGAGGGGCTGAAACAGAGGGGCTGAAACAGAGGGGCTGAAACAGAGGGCGAGAAACAGAGGGGCTGAAACAGATGGCGAGAAACAGAGGGGCTGAAACAGAGGGCGAGAAACAGAGGGGCTGAAACAGAGGGCGAGAAACAGAGGGGCTGAAACAGAGGTGCTGAAACAGAGGGTGAGAAACAGAGGGGCTGAAACAGAGTGCGAGAAACAGAGGGCCTGAAACAGAGGGGCTGAAACAGAGGGGCTGATTCAGAGGGGCTGAAACAGAGGGGCAGAAACAGAGGGGCTGAAACAGAGGGGCTGAATCGGAGGGGCTGAAACAGAGGGGCTGAAACAAAGGGGCTGAAACAGAGGGCAAGAAACAGAGGGGCTGAAACAGAGGGGCTGAAACAGAGGGGCAGAAACAGAGGGCGAGAAACAGAGGGGCTGAATCAGAGGGACTGAATCAGAGGGGCTGAAACAGAGGGGCTGAAACAGAGGGCGAGAAACAGAGGGGCTGAATCAGAGGGGCTGAATCAGAGGGGCTGAAACAGAGGGCCTGAAACAGAGGGCGAGAAACTAAGGGACTGAATCAGAGGGGCTGAAACAGAGGGGCTGAAACAGAGGGGCTGAAACAGAGGGGCTGAAATAGAGGGGCGGAAACAGAGGGGCTGAAACAGAGGGCGAGAAACTAAGGTACTGAATCAGAGGGGCTGAAACAGAGTGGCTGAAACAGAGGGGCTGAAACAGACGGGCTGAAACAGAGAGCCTGAAACAGAGTGGCTGAAACAGAGGGGCTGAAATAGAGGGTCTGAAACAGAGGGGCTGAATCAGAGGGGCTGAAACAGAGGGGCTGAATCAGAGGGGCTGAAACAGAGGGGCTGAAACAGAGGGCGAGAAACAGAGAGGCTGAAACAGAGGGCGAGAAACAGAGGGGCTCAAACAGAGGGCGAGAAACAGAGGGGCTGAAACAGAGGGGCTGAAACAGAGGGGCTGAAACAGAGGGCGAGAAACAGAGGGGCTGAAACAGATGGCGAGAAACAGAGGGGCTGAAACAGAGGGCGAGAAACAGAGGGGCTGAAACAGAGGGCGAGAAAGAGAGGAGCTGAAACAGAGGTGCTGAAACAGAGGGTGAGAAACAGAGGGGCTGAAACAGAGTGCGAGAAACAGAGGGCCTAAAACAGAGGGGCTGAAACAGAGGGGCTGATTCAGAGGGGCTGAAACAGAGGGGCTGAATCAGAGGGGCTGAAACAGAGGGCGAGAAACAGAGGGGCTGAAACAGAGGGCGAGAAACAGAGCGGCTGAAACAGAGGGCGAGAAACAGAGGGGCTGAAACAGAGTGGCTGAAACAGAGAGTGCGAAACAGTCGGGCTGAAACAGAGGGCGAGAAACAGAGGGGCTGAAACAGAGGGCGAGATACAGAGGGGCTGAAACAGAGGGCAAGAAACAGAGGGGCTGAAACCGAGTGGATGAAACAGAAGGGCTGAAACAGAGGGGCTGATACAGAGGGCGAGAAACAGAGGGGCTGAATCAGAGGGGCTGAATCAGAGGGGCTGAAACAGAGGGGCTGAAACAGAGGGGCTGAAACAGAAGGCGAGAAACAGAGGGGCTGAAACAGAGGGCGAGAAACAGAGGGGCAGAAACAGAGGGCGAGAAACAGAGGGGCTGAAACAGAGGGGCTGAAACAGAGGGGCTGAAACAGAGGGCAAGAAACAGATGGGCTGAAACAGAGGGCGAGAAACAGAGGGGCTGAAACAGAGGGGCTGAAACAGAGGGGCTGAAACAGAGGGCGAGAAACAGAGGGGCTGAAACAAAGGGCGAGAAACAGAGGGGCTGAAACAGAGGGGCAGAAACAGAGGGGCTGAAACAGAGGGGCTGAATCGGAGGGGCTGAAACAGAGGGGCTGAAACAGAGGGGCTGAAACAGAGGGCAAGAAACAGAGGGGCTGAAACAGAGGGGCTGAAACAGAGGGGCAGAAACAGAGGGCGAGAAACAGAGGGGCTGAATCAGAGGGACTGAATCAGAGGGGCTGAAACAGAGGGGCTGAAACAGAGGGCGAGAAACAGAGGGGCTGAATCAGAGGGGCTGAATCAGAGGGGCTGAAACAGAGGGCCTGAAACAGAGGGCGAGAAACTAAGGGACTGAATCAGAGGGGCTGAAACAGAGGGGCTGAAACAGAGGGGCTGAAACAGAGGGGCTGAAATAGAGGGGCGGAAACAGAGGGGCTGAAACAGAGGGCGAGAAACTAAGGTACTGAATCAGAGGGGCTGAAACAGAGTGGCTGAAACAGAGGGGCTGAAACAGACGGGCTGAAACAGAGAGCCTGAAACAGAGTGGCTGAAACAGAGGGGCTGAAATAGAGGGTCTGAAACAGAGGGGCTGAATCAGAGGGGCTGAAACAGAGGGGCTGAATCAGAGGGGCTGAAACAGAGGGGCTGAAACAGAGGGCGAGAAACAGAGAGGCTGAAACAGAGGGCGAGAAACAGAGGGGCTGAAACAGAGGGCGAGAAACAGAGGGGCTGAAACAGAGGGGCTGAAACAGAGGGGCTGAAACAGAGGGCGAGAAACAGAGGGGCTGAAACAGATGGCGAGAAACAGAGGGGCTGAAACAGAGGGCGAGAAACAGAGGGGCTGAAACAGAGGGCGAGAAACAGAGGGGCTGAAACAGAGGTGCTGAAACAGAGGGTGAGAAACAGAGGGGCTGAAACAGAGTGCGAGAAACAGAGGGCCAGAAACAGAGGGGCTGAAACAGAGGGGCTGATTCAGAGGGGCTGAAACAGAGGGGCTGAATCAGAGGGGCTGAAACAGAGGGCGAGAAACAGAGGGGCTGAAACAGAGGGCGAGAAACAGAGCGGCTGAAACAGAGGGGCTGAAACAGAGTGTGCGAAACAGTCGGGCTGAAACAGAGGGCGAGAAACAGAGGGGCTGAAACAGAGGGCGAGATACAGAGGGGCTGAAACAGAGGGCAAGAAACAGAGGGGCTGAATCAGAGGGGCTGAATCAGAGGGGCTGAAACAGAGGGGCTGAATCAGAGGTGCTGAAACAGAAGGCGAGAAACAGAGGGGCTGAAACAGAGGGCGAGAAACAGAGGGGCAGAAACAGAGGGCGAGAAACAGAGGGGCTGAAACAGAGGGGCTGAAACAGAGGGGCTGAAACAGAGGGCAAGAAACAGAGGGGCTGAATCAGAGGGGCTGAATCAGAGGGGCTGAAACAGAGGGGCTGAATCAGAGGGGCTGAAACAGAAGGCGAGAAACAGAGGGGCTGAAACAGAGGGCGAGAAACAGAGGGGCAGAAACAGAGGGCGAGAAACAGAGGGGCTGAAACAGAGGGGCTGAAACAGAGGGGCTGAAACAGAGGGCAAGAAACAGAGGGGCTGAAACAGAGGGCGAGAAACAGAGGGGCTGAAACAGAGGGGCTGAAACAGAGGGGCTGAAACAGAGGGCGAGAAACAGAGGGGCTGAAACAAAGGGCGAGAAACAGAGGGGCTGAAACAGAGAGGCAGAAACAGAGGGGCTGAAACAGAGGGGCTGAATCGGAGGGGCTGAAACAGAGGGGCTGAAACAGAGGGGCTGAAACAGAGGGCAAGAAACAGAGGGGCTGAAACAGAGGGGCTGAAACAGAGGGGCTGAAACAGAGGGCGAGAAACTTAGGGACTGAATCAGAGGGGCTGAAACAGAGGGGCTGAAACAGACGGGCTGAAACAGAGAGCCTGAAACAGAGGGGCTGAAACAGAGGGGCTGAAATAGAGGGGCTGAAACAGAGGGGCTGAATCAGAGGGGCTGAAACAGAGGGGCTGAATCAGAGGGGCTGAAACAGAGGACGAGAAACAGAGGGGCTGAAACAGAGGGGCTGAATCAGAGCGCTGAAACAGAGGGGCTGAAACAGAAGGCGAGAAACAGAGAGGCTGAAACAGAGGGCGAGAAACAGAGGGGCTGAAACAGAGGGCAAGAAACAGAGGGGCTGAAACAGAGGGCGAGAAACAGAGGGGCTGAAACAGAGGGGCTGAAACAGAGGGGCTGAAACAGAGGGGCTGAAACAGAGGGCGAGAAACAGAGGGGCTGAAACAGAGGGCGAGAAACAGAGGGGCTGAAACAGAGGGTGAGAAACAGTGGGCGAGAAACAGAGGGACTGAAACAGAGGGTCTGAAACAGAGGGGCTGAAACAGAGGGCGAGAAACAGAGGAGCTGAAACAGAGGGGCTGAAACAGAGGGGCTGAAATAGAGGGGCGGAAACAGAGGGGCTGAAACAGAGGGCGAGAAACTAAGGTACTGAATCAGAGGGGCTGAAACAGAGTGGCTGAAACAGAGGGGCTGAAACAGACGGGCTGAAACAGAGAGCCTGAAACAGAGTGGCTGAAACAGAGGGGCTGAAATAGAGGGTCTGAAACAGAGGGGCTGAATCAGAGGGGCTGAAACAGAGGGGCTGAATCAGAGGGGCTGAAACAGAGGGGCTGAAACAGAGGGCGAGAAACAGAGAGGCTGAAACAGAGGGCGAGAAACAGAGGGGCTGAAACAGAGGGCGAGAAACAGAGGGGCTGAAACAGAGGGGCTGAAACAGAGGGGCTGAAACAGAGGGCGAGAAACAGAGGGGCTGAAACAGATGGCGAGAAACAGAGGGGCTGAAACAGAGGGCGAGAAACAGAGGGGCTGAAACAGAGGGCGAGAAACAGAGGGGCTGAAACAGAGGTGCTGAAACAGAGGGTGAGAAACAGAGGGGCTGAAACAGAGTGCGAGAAACAGAGGGCCTGAAACAGAGGGGCTGAAACAGAGGGGCTGATTCAGAGGGGCTGAAACAGAGGGGCAGAAACAGAGGGGCTGAAACAGAGGGGCTGAATCGGAGGGGCTGAAACAGAGGGGCTGAAACAGAGGGGCTGAAACAGACGGGCTGAAACAGAGAGCCTGAAACAGAGTGGCTGAAACAGAGGGGCTGAAATAGAGGGTCTGAAACAGAGGGGCTGAATCAGAGGGGCTGAAACAGAGGGGCTGAATCAGAGGGGCTGAAACAGAGGGGCTGAAACAGAGGGCGAGAAACAGAGAGGCTGAAACAGAGGGCGAGAAACAGAGGGGCTGAAACAGAGGGCAAGAAACAGAGGGGCTGAAACAGAGGGCGAGAAACAGAGGGGCTGAAACAGAGGGGCTGAAACAGAGGGGCTGAAACAGAGGGGCTGAAACAGAGGGCGAGAAACAGAGGGGCTGAAACAGAGGGCGAGAAACAGAGGGGCTGAAACAGAGGGTGAGAAACAGTGGGCGAGAAACAGAGGGACTGAAACAGAGGGTCTGAAACAGAGGGGCTGAAACAGAGGGCGAGAAACAGAGGAGCTGAAACAGAGGGGCTGAAACAGAGGGGCTGAAATAGAGGGGCGGAAACAGAGGGGCTGAAACAGAGGGCGAGAAACTAAGGTACTGAATCAGAGGGGCTGAAACAGAGTGGCTGAAACAGAGGGGCTGAAACAGACGGGCTGAAACAGAGAGCCTGAAACAGAGTGGCTGAAACAGAGGGGCTGAAATAGAGGGTCTGAAACAGAGGGGCTGAATCAGAGGGGCTGAAACAGAGGGGCTGAATCAGAGGGGCTGAAACAGAGGGGCTGAAACAGAGGGCGAGAAACAGAGAGGCTGAAACAGAGGGCGAGAAACAGAGGGGCTGAAACAGAGGGCGAGAAACAGAGGGGCTGAAACAGAGGGGCTGAAACAGAGGGGCTGAAACAGAGGGCGAGAAACAGAGGGGCTGAAACAGATGGCGAGAAACAGAGGGGCTGAAACAGAGGGCGAGAAACAGAGGGGCTGAAACAGAGGGCGAGAAACAGAGGGGCTGAAACAGAGGTGCTGAAACAGAGGGTGAGAAACAGAGGGGCTGAAACAGAGTGCGAGAAACAGAGGGCCTGAAACAGAGGGGCTGAAACAGAGGGGCTGATTCAGAGGGGCTGAAACAGAGGGGCAGAAACAGAGGGGCTGAAACAGAGGGGCTGAATCGGAGGGGCTGA
Source organism: Chiloscyllium punctatum (assembly GCF_047496795.1). Classification (NCBI taxonomy): domain Eukaryota; kingdom Metazoa; phylum Chordata; class Chondrichthyes; order Orectolobiformes; family Hemiscylliidae; genus Chiloscyllium; species Chiloscyllium punctatum. The sequence continues at coordinate 4,123,727 of NC_092787.1, forward strand.
AACAGAGGGGCTGAAACAAAGGGGCTGAAACAGAGGGCAAGAAACAGAGGGGCTGAAACAGAGGGGCTGAAACAGAGGGGCAGAAACAGAGGGCGAGAAACAGAGGGGCTGAATCAGAGGGACTGAATCAGAGGGGCTGAAACAGAGGGGCTGAAACAGAGGGCGAGAAACAGAGGGGCTGAATCAGAGGGGCTGAATCAGAGGGGCTGAAACAGAGGGCCTGAAACAGAGGGCGAGAAACTAAGGGACTGAATCAGAGGGGCTGAAACAGAGGGGCTGAAACAGAGGGGCTGAAACAGAGGGGCTGAAATAGAGGGGCGGAAACAGAGGGGCTGAAACAGAGGGCGAGAAACTAAGGTACTGAATCAGAGGGGCTGAAACAGAGTGGCTGAAACAGAGGGGCTGAAACAGACGGGCTGAAACAGAGAGCCTGAAACAGAGTGGCTGAAACAGAGGGGCTGAAATAGAGGGTCTGAAACAGAGGGGCTGAATCAGAGGGGCTGAAACAGAGGGGCTGAATCAGAGGGGCTGAAACAGAGGGGCTGAAACAGAGGGCGAGAAACAGAGAGGCTGAAACAGAGGGCGAGAAACAGAGGGGCTCAAACAGAGGGCGAGAAACAGAGGGGCTGAAACAGAGGGGCTGAAACAGAGGGGCTGAAACAGAGGGCGAGAAACAGAGGGGCTGAAACAGATGGCGAGAAACAGAGGGGCTGAAACAGAGGGCGAGAAACAGAGGGGCTGAAACAGAGGGCGAGAAAGAGAGGAGCTGAAACAGAGGTGCTGAAACAGAGGGTGAGAAACAGAGGGGCTGAAACAGAGTGCGAGAAACAGAGGGCCTAAAACAGAGGGGCTGAAACAGAGGGGCTGATTCAGAGGGGCTGAAACAGAGGGGCTGAATCAGAGGGGCTGAAACAGAGGGCGAGAAACAGAGGGGCTGAAACAGAGGGCGAGAAACAGAGCGGCTGAAACAGAGGGCGAGAAACAGAGGGGCTGAAACAGAGTGGCTGAAACAGAGAGTGCGAAACAGTCGGGCTGAAACAGAGGGCGAGAAACAGAGGGGCTGAAACAGAGGGCGAGATACAGAGGGGCTGAAACAGAGGGCAAGAAACAGAGGGGCTGAAACCGAGTGGATGAAACAGAAGGGCTGAAACAGAGGGGCTGATACAGAGGGCGAGAAACAGAGGGGCTGAATCAGAGGGGCTGAATCAGAGGGGCTGAAACAGAGGGGCTGAAACAGAGGGGCTGAAACAGAAGGCGAGAAACAGAGGGGCTGAAACAGAGGGCGAGAAACAGAGGGGCAGAAACAGAGGGCGAGAAACAGAGGGGCTGAAACAGAGGGGCTGAAACAGAGGGGCTGAAACAGAGGGCAAGAAACAGAGGGGCTGAAACAGAGGGCGAGAAACAGAGGGGCTGAAACAGAGGGGCTGAAACAGAGGGGCTGAAACAGAGGGCGAGAAACAGAGGGGCTGAAACAAAGGGCGAGAAACAGAGGGGCTGAAACAGAGAGGCAGAAACAGAGGGGCTGAAACAGAGGGGCTGAATCGGAGGGGCTGAAACAGAGGGGCTGAAACAGAGGGGCTGAAACAGAGGGCAAGAAACAGAGGGGCTGAAACAGAGGGGCTGAAACAGAGGGGCAGAAACAGAGGGCGAGAAACAGAGGGGCTGAAACAGAGGGGCTGAAACAGAGGGCGAGAAACAGAGGGGCTGAATCAGAGGGGCTGAAACAGAGGGGCTGAAACAGAGGGCGAGAAACTTAGGGACTGAATCAGAGGGGCTGAAACAGAGGGGCTGAAACAGACGGGCTGAAACAGAGAGCCTGAAACAGAGGGGCTGAAACAGAGGGGCTGAAATAGAGGGGCTGAAACAGAGGGGCTGAATCAGAGGGGCTGAAACAGAGGGGCTGAATCAGAGGGGCTGAAACAGAGGACGAGAAACAGAGGGGCTGAAACAGAGGGGCTGAATCAGAGGGCTGAAACAGAGGGGCTGAAACAGAAGGCGAGAAACAGAGAGGCTGAAACAGAGGGCGAGAAACAGAGGGGCTGAAACAGAGGGCAAGAAACAGAGGGGCTGAAACAGAGGGCGAGAAACAGAGGGGCTGAAACAGAGGGGCTGAAACAGAGGGGCTGAAACAGAGGGGCTGAAACAGAGGGCGAGAAACAGAGGGGCTGAAACAGAGGGCGAGAAACAGAGGGGCTGAAACAGAGGGTGAGAAACAGAGGGCGAGAAACAGAGGGACTGAAACAGAGGGTCTGAAACAGAGGGGCTGAAACAGAGGGCGAGAAACAGAGGAGCTGAAACAGAGGGGCTGAAACAGAGGGGCTGAAATAGAGGGGCGGAAACAGAGGGGCTGAAACAGAGGGCGAGAAACTAAGGTACTGAATCAGAGGGGCTGAAACAGAGTGGCTGAAACAGAGGGGCTGAAACAGACGGGCTGAAACAGAGAGCCTGAAACAGAGTGGCTGAAACAGAGGGGCTGAAATAGAGGGTCTGAAACAGAGGGGCTGAATCAGAGGGGCTGAAACAGAGGGGCTGAATCAGAGGGGCTGAAACAGAGGGGCTGAAACAGAGGGCGAGAAACAGAGAGGCTGAAACAGAGGGCGAGAAACAGAGGGGCTGAAACACAGGGCGAGAAACAGAGGGGCTGAAACAGAGGGGCTGAAACAGAGGGCGAGAAACAGAGGGGCTGAAACAGATGGCGAGAAACAGAGGGGCTGAAACAGAGGGCGAGAAACAGAGGGGCTGAAACAGAGGGCGAGAAACAGAGGGGCTGAAACAGAGGTGCTGAAACAGAGGGTGAGAAACAGAGGGGCTGAAACAGAGTGCGAGAAACAGAGGGCCTGAAACAGAGGGGCTGAAACAGAGGGGCTGATTCAGAGGGGCTGAAACAGAGGGGCTGAATCAGAGGGGCTGAAACAGAGGGCGAGAAACAGAGGGGCTGAAACAGAGGGCGAGAAACAGAGCGGCTGAAACAGAGGGCGAGAAACAGAGGGGCTGAAACAGAGGGGCTGAAACAGAGAGTGCGAAACAGTCGGGCTGAAACAGAGGGCGAGAAACAGAGGGGCTGAAACAGAGGGCGAGATACAGAGGGGCTGAAACAGAGGGCAAGAAACAGAGGGGCTGAAACCGAGTGGATGAAACAGAAGGGCTGAAACAGAGGGGCTGATACAGAGGGCGAGAAACAGAGGGGCTGAATCAGAGGGGCTGAATCAGAGGGGCTGAAACAGAGGGGCTGAATCAGAGGGGCTGAAACAGAGGGGCTGAAACAGAGGTGCTGAAACAGAGGGTGAGAAACAGAGGGGCTGAAACAGAGGGCGAGAAACAGAGGGGCTGGAACAGAGGGGCTGAAACAGAGGGGCTGATTCAGAGGGGCTGAAACAGAGGGGCTGAATCAGAGGGGCTGAAACAGAGGGCGAGAAACAGAGGGGCTGAAACAGAGGGCGAGAAACAGAGGAGCAGAAACAGAGGGCGAGAAACAGAGGGGCTGAAACAGAGGGGCTGAAACAGAGAGTGCGAAACAGAGGGGCTGAAACAGAGGGCGAGAAACAGAGGGGCTGAAACAGAGGGCGAGAAACAGAGGCGCTGAAACAGAGGGCAAGAAACAGAGGGGCTGAAACAGAGGGCAAGAAACAGAGGGGCTGAAACCGAGTGTCTGAAACAGAAGGGCTGAAACAGAGGGGCTGAAACAGAGGGCGAGAAACAGAGGGGCTGAATCAGAGGGGCTGAATCAGAGGGGCTGAAACAGAGGGGCTGAATCAGAGGGGCTGAAACAGAAGGCGAGAAACAGAGGGGCTGAAACAGAGGGCGAGAAGCAGAGGGGCAGAAACAGAGGGCGAGAAACAGAGGGGCTGAAACAGAGGGGCTGAAACAGAGGGCAAGAAACAGAGGGGCTGAAACAGAGGGCGAGAAACAGAGGGGCTGAAACAGAGGGCGAGAAACAGAGTGACTGAAACAGAGGGGCAGAAACAGAGGGGCTGAAACAGAGGGGCTGAATCGGAGGGGCTGAAACAGAGGGGCTGAAACAGAGGGGCTGAAACAGAGGGCAAGAAACAGAGGGGCTGAAACAGAGGGGCTGAAACAGAGGGGCAGAAACAGAGGGCGAGAAACAGAGGGGCTGAATCAGAGGGGCTGAATCAGAGGGGCTGAAACAGAGGGGCTGAAACAGAGGGCGAGAAACAGAGGGGCTGAATCAGAGGGGCTGAATCAGAGGGGCTGAAACAGAGGGGCTGAAACAGAGGGCGAGAAACTAAGGGACTGAATCAGAGGGGCTGAAACAGAGGGGCTGAAACAGACGGGCTGAAACAGAGAGCCTGAAACAGAGGGGCTGAAACAGAGGGGCTGAAATAGAGGGGCGGAAACAGAGGGGCTGAAACAGAGGGCGAGAAACTAAGGTACTGAATCAGAGGGGCTGAAACAGAGGGGCTGAAACAGACGGGCTGAAACAGAGAGCCTGAAACAGAGTGGCTGAAACAGAGGGGCTGAAATAGTGGGTCTGAAACAGAGGGGCTGAATCAGAGGGGCTGAAACAGAGGGGCTGAATCAGAGGGCGAGAAACAGAGGGGCTAAAACAGAGGGGCTGAAACAGAGGGGCTGAAACAGAGGGCGAGAAACAGAGGGGCTGAAACAGATGGCGAGAAACAGAGGGGCTGAAACAGAGGGCGAGAAACAGAGGGGCTGAATCAGAGGTGCTGAAACAGAGGGTGAGAAACAGAGGGGCTGAAACAGAGGGCGAGAAACAGAGGGGCTGAAACAGAGGGGCTGAATCGGAGGGGATGATTCAGAGGGGCTGAAACAGAGGGGCTGAATCAGAGGGGCTGAAACAGAGGGCGAGAAACAGAGGGGCTGAAACAGAGGGCGAGAAACAGAGGAGCAGAAACAGAGGGCGAGAAACAGAGGGGCTGAAACAGAGAGTGCGAAACAGAGTGGCTCAAACAGAGGGCGAGAAACAGAGGGGCTGAAACAGAGGGCGAGAAACAGAGGGGCTGAAACAGAGGGCAAGAAACAGAGGGGCTGAAACCGAGTGGCTGAAACAGAAGGGCTAAAACAGAGGGGCTGAAACAGAGGGCGAGAAACAGAGGGGCTGAATCAGAGGGGCTGAATCAGAGGGGCTGAAACAGAGGGGCTGAATCAGAGGGGCTGAAACAGAAGGCGAGAAACAGAGGGGCTGAAACAGAGGGCGAGAAACAGACGGGCAGAAACAGAGGGCGAGAAACAGAGGGGCTGAAACAGAGGGGCTGAAACAGAGGGCAAGAAACAGAGGGGCTGAAACAGAGGGCGAGAAACAGAGGGGCTGAAACAGAGGGGCTGAAACAGAGGGGCTGAAACAGAGGGCGAGAAACAGAGGGGCTGAAACAAAGGGCGAGAAACAGAGGGGCTGAAACAGAGGGGCAGAAACAGAGGGGCTGAAACAGAGGGGCTGAATCGGAGGGGCTGAAACAGAGGGGCTGAAACAGAGGGGCTGAAACAGAGGGCAAGAAACAGAGGGGCTGAAACAGAGGGGCTGAAACAGAGGGGCAGAAACAGAGGGCGAGAAAAAGAGGGGCTGAATCAGAGGGCGAAAAACAGAGGGGCTGAATCAGAGTGGCTGAATCAGAGGGGCTGAAACAGAGGGGCTGAAACAGAGGGCGAAAAACAGAGGGGCTGAATCAGAGTGGCTGAATCAGAGGGGCTGAAACAGAGGGGCTGAAACAGAGGGCGAGAAACTAAGGGACTGAATCGGAGGGGCTGAAACAGAGGGGCTGAAACAGACGGGCTGAAACAGAGAGCCTGAAACAGAGGGGCTGAAACAGAGGGGCTGAAATAGAGGGGCTGAAACAGAGGGGCTGAATCAGAGGGGCTGAAACAGAGGGCGAGAAACAGAGGGGCTGAAACAGAGGGCGAGAAACAGAGGTGCTGAAACAGAGGGGCTGAATCAGAGGGGCTGAAACACAGGGGCTGAAACAGAGGGCGAGAAACAGAGAGGCTGAAACAGAGGGCGAGAAACAGAGGGGCTGAAACAGAGGGCAAGAAACAGAGGGGCTGAAACAGAGGGCGAGAAACAGATGGGCTGAAACAGAGGGGCTGAAACAGAGGGGCTGAAACAGAGGGGCTGAAACAGAGGGCGAGAAACAGAGGGGCTGAAACAGAGGGCAAGAAACAGAGGGGCTGAAACAGAGGGTGAGAAACAGAGGGCGAGAAACAGAGGGACTGAAACAGAGGGGCTGAAACAGAGGGGCTGAAACAGAGGGTGAGAAACAGAGGGGCTGAAACAGAGGGCAAGAAACAGAGGGGCTGAAACAGAGGGTGAGAAACAGAGGGGCTGAAACAGAGGGGCTGAAACAGTGGGGCTGAAACAGAGGGGCTCAAACAGAGGGCGAGAAATAAAGGGGCTGAAACAGAGGGCGAGAAACAGAGGGGCTGAAACAGAGGGTGAGAAACAGAGGGGCTGAAACAGAGGGCGAGAAACAGAGGGGCTGAAAGAGAGGGGCTGAAACAGAGGGGCAGAAACAGAGGGCAAGAAATAGAGGGGCTGAAAAGGAGGGCGAGAAACAGAGGGGCTGAAACAGATGGTGAGAAACAGAGGGGCTGAATCAGAGGGGCTGAAACAGATGCCGAGAAACAGAGGGGCTGAAACAGAGGGCGAGAAACAGAGGGGCTGAAACAGAGGGGCTGAATCGGAGGGGCTGAAACAGAGGGGCTGAAACAGAGGGGCTGAAACAGAGGGCAAGAAACAGAGGGGCTGAAACAGAGGGGCTGAAACAGAGGGGCAGAAACAGAGGGCGAGAAACAGAGGGGCTGAATCAGAGGGACTGAATCAGAGGGGCTGAAACAGAGGGGCTGAAACAGAGGGCGAGAAACAGAGGGGCTGAATCAGAGGGGCTGAATCAGAGGGGCTGAAACAGAGGGCCTGAAACAGAGGGCGAGAAACTAAGGGACTGAATCAGAGGGGCTGAAACAGAGGGGCTGAAACAGAGGGGCTGAAACAGAGGGGCTGAAATAGAGGGGCGGAAACAGAGGGGCTGAAACAGAGGGCGAGAAACTAAGGTACTGAATCAGAGGGGCTGAAACACAGTGGCTGAAACAGAGGGGCTGAAACAGACGGGCTGAAACAGAGAGCCTGAAACAGAGTGGCTGAAACAGAGGGGCTGAAATAGTGGGTCTGAAACAGAGGGGCTGAATCAGAGGGGCTGAAACAGAGGGGCTGAATCAGAGGGCGAGAAACAGAGGGGCTAAAACAGAGGGGCTGAAACAGAGGGGCTGAAACAGAGGGCGAGAAACAGAGGGGCTGAAACAGATGGCGAGAAACAGAGGGGCTGAAACAGAGGGCGAGAAACAGAGGGGCTGAATCAGAGGTGCTGAAACAGAGGGTGAGAAACAGAGGGGCTGAAACAGAGGGCGAGAAACAGAGGGGCTGAAACAGAGGGGCTGAATCGGAGGGGATGATTCAGAGGGGCTGAAACAGAGGGGCTGAATCAGAGGGGCTGAAACAGAGGGCGAGAAACAGAGGGGCTGAAACAGAGGGCGAGAAACAGAGGAGCAGAAACAGAGGGCGAGAAACAGAGGGGCTGAAACAGAGAGTGTGAAACAGAGTGGCTCAAACAGAGGGCGAGAAACAGAGGGGCTGAAACAGAGGGCGAGAAACAGAGGGGCTGAAACAGAGGGCAAGAAACAGAGGGGCTGAAACCGAGTGGCTGAAACAGAAGGGCTGAAACAGAGGGGCTGAAACAGAGGGCGAGAAACAGTGGGGCTGAATCAGAGTGGCTGAATCAGAGGGGCTGAAACAGAGGGGCTGAATCAGAGGGGCTGAAACAGAAGGCGAGAAACAGAGGGGCTGAAACAGAGGGCGAGAAACAGACGGGCAGAAACAGAGGGCGAGAAACAGAGGGGCTGAAACAGAGGGGCTGAAACAGAGGGCAAGAAACAGAGGGGCTGAAACAGAGGGCGAGAAACAGAGGGGCTGAAACAGAGGGGCTGAAACAGAGGGGCTGAAACAGAGGGCGAGAAACAGAGGGGCTGAAACAAAGGGCGAGAAACAGAGGGGCTGAAACAGAGGGGCAGAAACAGAGGGGCTGAAACAGAGGGGCTGAATCGGAGGGGCTGAAACAGAGGGGCTGAAACAGAGGGGCTGAAACAGAGGGCAAGAAACAGAGGGGCTGAAACAGAGGGGCTGAAACAGAGGGGCAGAAACAGAGGGCGAGAAAAAGAGGGGCTGAATCAGACGGGTGAATCAGAGGGGCTGAAACAGAGGGGCTGAAACAGAGGGCGAAAAACAGAGGGGCTGAATCAGAGTGGCTGAATCAGAGGGGCTGAAACAGAGGGGCTGAAACAGAGGGCGAGAAACTAAGGGACTGAATCGGAGGGGCTGAAACAGAGGGGCTGAAACAGACGGGCTGAAACAGAGAGCCTGAAACAGAGGGGCTGAAACAGAGGGGCTGAAATAGAGGGGCTGAAACAGAGGGGCTGAATCAGAGGGGCTGAAACAGAGGGCGAGAAACAGAGGGGCTGAAACAGAGGGCGAGAAACAGAGGTGCTGAAACAGAGGGGCTGAATCAGAGGGGCTGAAACACAGGGGCTGAAACAGAGGGCGAGAAACAGAGAGGCTGAAACAGAGGGCGAGAAACAGAGGGGCTGAAACAGAGGGCAAGAAACAGAGGGGCTGAAACAGAGGGCGAGAAACAGATGGGCTGAAACAGAGGGGCTGAAACAGAGGGGCTGAAACAGAGGGGCTGAAACAGAGGGCGAGAAACAGAGGGGCTGAAACAGAGGGCAAGAAACAGAGGGGCTGAAACAGAGGGTGAGAAACAGAGGGCGAGAAACAGAGGGACTGAAACAGAGGGGCTGAAACAGAGGGGCTGAAACAGAGGGTGAGAAACAGAGGGGCTGAAACAGAGGGCAAGAAACAGAGGGGCTGAAACAGAGGGTGAGAAACAGAGGGGCTGAAACAGAGGGGCTGAAACAGTGGGGCTGAAACAGAGGGGCTCAAACAGAGGGCGAGAAATAAAGGGGCTGAAACAGAGGGCGAGAAACAGAGGGGCTGAAACAGAGGGTGAGAAACAGAGGGGCTGAAACAGAGGGCGAGAAACAGAGGGGCTGAAAGAGAGGGGCTGAAACAGAGGGGCAGAAACAGAGGGCAAGAAATAGAGGGGCTGAAAAGGAGGGCGAGAAACAGAGGGGCTGAAACAGATGGTGAGAAACAGAGGGGCTGAATCAGAGGGGCTGAAACAGATGCCGAGAAACAGAGGGGCTGAAACAGAGGGCGAGAAACAGAGGGGCTGAAACAGAGGGGCTGAATCGGAGGGGCTGAAACAGAGGGGCTGAAACAGAGGGGCTGAAACAGAGGGCAAGAAACAGAGGGGCTGAAACAGAGGGGCTGAAACAGAGGGGCAGAAACAGAGGGCGAGAAACAGAGGGGCTGAATCAGAGGGACTGAATCAGAGGGGCTGAAACAGAGGGGCTGAAACAGAGGGCGAGAAACAGAGGGGCTGAATCAGAGGGGCTGAATCAGAGGGGCTGAAACAGAGGGCCTGAAACAGAGGGCGAGAAACTAAGGGACTGAATCAGAGGGGCTGAAACAGAGGGGCTGAAACAGAGGGGCTGAAACAGAGGGGCTGAAATAGAGGGGCGGAAACAGAGGGGCTGAAACAGAGGGCGAGAAACTAAGGTACTGAATCAGAGTGGCTGAAACAGAGTGGCTGAAACAGAGGGGCTGAAACAGACGGGCTGAAACAGAGAGCCTGAAACAGAGTGGCTGAAACAGAGGGGCTGAAATAGAGGGTCTGAAACAGAGGGGCTGAATCAGAGGGGCTGAAACAGAGGGGCTGAATCAGAGGGGCTGAAACAGAGGGGCTGAAACAGAGGGCGAGAAACAGAGAGGCTGAAACAGAGGGCGAGAAACAGAGGGGCTGAAACAGAGGGCGAGAAACAGAGGGGCTGAAACAGAGGGGCTGAAACAGAGGGGCTGAAACAGAGGGCGAGAAACAGAGGGGCTGAAACAGATGGCGAGAAACAGAGGGGCTGAAACAGAGGGCGAGAAACAGAGGGGCTGAAACAGAGGGCGAGAAAGAGAGGAGCTGAAACAGAGGTGCTGAAACAGAGGGTGAGAAACAGAGGGGCTGAAACAGAGTGCGAGAAACAGAGGGCCTGAAACAGAGGGGCTGAAACAGAGGGGCTGATTCAGAGGGGCTGAAACAGAGGGGCTGAATCAGAGGGGCTGAAACAGAGGGCGAGAAACAGAGGGGCTGAAACAGAGGGCGAGAAACAGAGCGGCTGAAACAGAGGGCGAGAAACAGAGGGGCTGAAACAGAGGGGCTGAAACAGAGAGTGCGAAACAGTCGGGCTGAAACAGAGGGCGAGAAACAGAGGGGCTGAAACAGAGGGCGAGATACAGAGGGGCTGAAACAGAGGGCAAGAAACAGAGGGGCTGAAACCGAGTGGATGAAACAGAAGGGCTGAAACAGAGGGGCTGATACAGAGGGCGAGAAACAGAGGGGCTGAATCAGAGGGGCTGAATCAGAGGGGCTGAAACAGAGGGGCTGAAACAGAGGGGCTGAAACAGAAGGCGAGAAACAGAGGGGCTGAAACAGAGGGCGAGAAACAGAGGGGCAGAAACAGAGGGCGAGAAACAGAGGGGCTGAAACAGAGGGGCTGAAACAGAGGGGCTGAAACAGAGGGCAAGAAACAGAGGGGCTGAAACAGAGGGCGAGAAACAGAGGGGCTGAAACAGAGGGGCTGAAACAGAGGGGCTGAAACAGAGGGCGAGAAACAGAGGGGCTGAAACAAAGGGCGAGAAACAGAGGGGCTGAAACAGAGAGGCAGAAACAGAGGGGCTGAAACAGAGGGGCTGAATCGGAGGGGCTGAAACAGAGGGGCTGAAACAGAGGGGCTGAAACAGAGGGCAAGAAACAGAGGGGCTGAAACAGAGGGGCTGAAACAGAGGGGCAGAAACAGAGGGCGAGAAACAGAGGGGCTGAAACAGAGGGGCTGAAGCAGAGGGCGAGAAACAGAGGGGCTGAATCAGAGGGGCTGAAACAGAGGGGCTGAAACAGAGGGCGAGAAAATTAGGGACTGAATCAGAGGGGCTGAAACAGAGGGGCTGAAACAGACGGGCTGAAACAGAGAGCCTGAAACAGAGGGGCTGAAACAGAGGGGCTGAAATAGAGGGGCTGAAACAGAGGAGCTGAATCAGAGGGGCTGAAACAGAGGGGCTGAATCAGAGGGGCTGAAACAGAGGACGAGAAACAGAGGGGCTGAAACAGAGGGGCTGAATCAGAGGGCTGAAACAGAGGGGCTGAAACAGAAGGCGAGAAACAGAGAGGCTGAAACAGAGGGCGAGAAACAGAGGGGCTGAAACAGAGGGCAAGAAACAGAGGGGCTGAAACAGAAGGCGAGAAACAGAGGGGCTGAAACAGAGGGGCTGAAACAGAGGGGCTGAAACAGAGGGGCTGAAACAGAGGGCGAGAAACAGAGGGGCTGAAACAGAGGGCGAGAAACAGAGGGGCTGAAACAGAGGGTGAGAAACAGAGGGCGAGAAACAGAGGGACTGAAACAGAGGGTCTGAAACAGAGGGGCTGAAACAGAGGGCGAGAAACAGAGGAGCTGAAACAGAGGGGCTGAAACAGAGGGGCTGAAATAGAGGGGCGGAAACAGAGGGGCTGAAACAGAGGGCGAGAAACTAAGGTACTGAATCAGAGGGGCTGAAACAGAGTGGCTGAAACAGAGGGGCTGAAACAGACGGGCTGAAACAGAGAGCCTGAAACAGAGTGGCTGAAACAGAGGGGCTGAAATAGAGGGTCTGAAACAGAGGGGCTGAATCAGAGGGGCTGAAACAGAGGGGCTGAATCAGAGGGGCTGAAACAGAGGGGCTGAAACAGAGGGCGAGAAACAGAGAGGCTGAAACAGAGGGCGAGAAACAGAGGGGCTGAAACAGAGGGCGAGAAACAGAGGGGCTGAAACAGAGGGGCTGAAACAGAGGGGCTGAAACAGAGGGCGAGAAACAGAGGGGCTGAAACAGATGGCGAGAAACAGAGGGGCTGAAACAGACGGCGAGAAACAGAGGGGCTGAAACAGAGGGCGAGAAACAGAGGGGCTGAAACAGAGGTGCTGAAACAGAGGGTGAGAAACAGAGGGGCTGAAACAGAGTGCGAGAAACAGAGGGCCTGAAACAGAGGGGCTGAAACAGAGGGGCTGATTCAGAGGGGCTGAAACAGAGGGGCTGAATCAGAGGGGCTGAAACAGAGGGCGAGAAACAGAGGGGCTGAAACAGAGGGCGAGAAACAGAGCGGCTGAAACAGAGGGCGAGAAACAGAGGGGCTGAAACAGAGGGGCTGAAACAGAGAGTGCGAAACAGTCGGGCTGAAACAGAGGGCGAGAAACAGAGGGGCTGAAACAGAGGGCGAGATACAGAGGGGCTGAAACAGAGGGCAAGAAACAGAGGGGCTGAAACCGAGTGGATGAAACAGAAGGGCTGAAACAGAGGGGCTGATACAGAGGGCGAGAAACAGAGGGGCTGAATCAGAGGGGCTGAATCAGAGGGGCTGAAACAGAGGGGCTGAATCAGAGGGGCTGAAACAGAGGGGCTGAAACAGAGGTGCTGAAACAGAGGGTGAGAAACAGAGGGGCTGAAACAGAGGGCGAGAAACAGAGGGGCTGGAACAGAGGGGCTGAAACAGAGGGGCTGATTCAGAGGGGCTGAAACAGAGGGGCTGAATCAGAGGGGCTGAAACAGAGGGCGAGAAACAGAGGGGCTGAAACAGAGGGCGAGAAACAGAGGAGCAGAAACAGAGGGCGAGAAACAGAGGGGCTGAAACAGAGGGGCTGAAACAGAGAGTGCGAAACAGAGGGGCTGAAACAGAGGGCGAGAAACAGAGGGGCTGAAACAGAGGGCGAGAAACAGAGGGGCTGAAACAGAGGGCAAGAAACAGAGGGGCTGAAACAGAGGGCAAGAAACAGAGGGGCTGAAACCGAGTGTCTGAAACAGAAGGGCTGAAACAGAGGGGCTGAAACAGAGGGCGAGAAACAGAGGGGCTGAATCAGAGGGGCTGAATCAGAGGGGCTGAAACAGAGGGGCTGAATCAGAGGGGCTGAAACAGAAGGCGAGAAACAGAGGGGCTGAAACAGAGGGCGAGAAGCAGAGGGGCAGAAACAGAGGGCGAGAAACAGAGGGGCTGAAACAGAGGGCAAGAAACAGAGGGGCTGAAACAGAGGGCGAGAAACAGAGGGGCTGAAACAGAGGGCGAGAAACAGAGTGACTGAAACAGAGGGGCAGAAACAGAGGGGCTGAAACAGAGGGGCTGAATCGGAGGGGCTGAAACAGAGGGGCTGAAACAGAGGGGCTGAAACAGAGGGCAAGAAACAGAGGGGCTGAAACAGAGGGGCTGAAACAGAGGGGCAGAAACAGAGGGCGAGAAACAGAGGGGCTGAATCAGAGGGGCTGAATCAGAGGGGCTGAAACAGAGGGGCTGAAACAGAGGGCGAGAAACAGAGGGGCTGAATCAGAGGGGCTGAATCAGAGGGGCTGAAACAGAGGGGCTGAAACAGAGGGCGAGAAACTAAGGGACTGAATCAGAGGGGCTGAAACAGAGGGGCTGAAACAGACGGGCTGAAACAGAGAGCCTGAAACAGAGGGGCTGAAACAGAGGGGCTGAAATAGAGGGGCTGAAACAGAGGGGCTGAAACAGAGGGCGAGAAACTAAGGTACTGAATCAGAGGGGCTGAAACAGAGGGGCTGAAACAGACGGGCTGAAACAGAGAGCCTGAAACAGAGGGGCTGAATCAGAGGGGCTGAAACAGAGGGGCTGAATCAGAGGGCGAGAAACAGAGGGGCTAAAACAGAGGGGCTGAAACAGAGGGGCTGAAACAGAGGGCGAGAAACAGAGGGGCTGAAACAGATGGCGAGAAACAGAGGGGCTGAAACAGAGAGCGAGAAACAGAGGGGCTGAATCAGAGGTGCTGAAACAGAGGGTGAGAAACAGAGGGGCTGAAACAGAGGGCGAGAAACAGAGGGGCTGAAACAGAGGGGCTGAATCGGAGGGGATGATTCAGAGGGGCTGAAACAGAGGGGCTGAATCAGAGGGGCTGAAACAGAGGGCGAGAAACAGAGGGGCTGAAACAGAGGGCGAGAAACAGAGGAGCAGAAACAGAGGGCGAGAAACAGAGGGGCTGAAACAGAGAGTGCGAAACAGAGTGGCTCAAACAGAGGGCGAGAAACAGAGGGGCTGAAACAGAGGGCGAGAAACAGAGGGGCTGAAACAGAGGGCAAGAAACAGAGGGGCTGAAACCGAGTGGCTGAAACAGAAGGGCTGAAACAGAGGGGCTGAAACAGAGGGCGAGAAACAGAGGGGCTGAATCAGAGGGGCTGAATCAGAGGGGCTGAAACAGAGGGGCTGAATCAGAGGGGCTGAAACAGAAGGCGAGAAACAGAGGGGCTGAAACAGAGGGCGAGAAACAGACGGGCAGAAACAGAGGGCGAGAAACAGAGGGGCTGAAACAGAGGGGCTGAAACAGAGGGCAAGAAACAGAGGGGCTGAAACAGAGGGCGAGAAACAGAGGGGCTGAAACAGAGGGGCTGAAACCGAGGGGCTGAAACAGAGGGCGAGAAACAGAGGGGCTGAAACAAAGGGCGAGAAACAGAGGGGCTGAAACAGAGGGGCAGAAACAGAGGGGCTGAAACAGAGGGGCTGAATCGGAGGGGCTGAAACAGAGGGGCTGAAACAGAGGGGCTGAAACAGAGGGCAAGAAACAGAGGGGCTGAAACAGAGGGGCTGAAACAGAGGGGCAGAAACAGAGGGCGAGAAAAAGAGGGGCTGAATCAGACGGGTGAATCAGAGGGGCTGAAACAGAGGGGCTGAAACAGAGGGCGAAAAACAGAGGGGCTGAATCAGAGTGGCTGAATCAGAGGGGCTGAAACAGAGGGGCTGAAACAGAGGGCGAGAAACTAAGGGACTGAATCGGAGGGGCTGAAACAGAGGGGCTGAAACAGACGGGCTGAAACAGAGAGCCTGAAACAGAGGGGCTGAAACAGAGGGGCTGAAATAGAGGGGCTGAAACAGAGGGGCTGAATCAGAGGGGCTGAAACAGAGGGCGAGAAACAGAGGGGCTGAAACAGAGGGCGAGAAACAGAGGTGCTGAAACAGAGGGGCTGAATCAGAGGGGCTGAAACACAGGGGCTGAAACAGAGGGCGAGAAACAGAGAGGCTGAAACAGAGGGCGAGAAACAGAGGGGCTGAAACAGAGGGCAAGAAACAGAGGGGCTGAAACAGAGGGCGAGAAACAGATGGGCTGAAACAGAGGGGCTGAAACAGAGGGGCTGAAACAGAGGGGCTGAAACAGAGGGCGAGAAACAGAGGGGCTGAAACAGAGGGCTAGAAACAGAGGGGCTGAAACAGAGGGTGAGAAACAGAGGGCGAGAAACAGAGGGACTGAAACAGAGGGGCTGAAACAGAGGGGCTGAAACAGAGGGTGAGAAACAGAGGGGCTGAAACAGAGGGCAAGAAACAGAGGGGCTGAAACAGAGGGTGAGAAACAGAGGGGCTGAAACAGAGGGGCTGAAACAGTGGGGCTGAAACAGAGGGGCTCAAACAGAGGGCGAGAAATAAAGGGGCTGAAACAGAGGGCGAGAAACAGAGGGGCTGAATCAGAGGGGCTGAAACAGAGGGGCTGAAACAGAGGGCGAGAAACAGAGGGGCTGAAAGAGAGGGGCTGAAACAGAGGGGCAGAAACAGAGGGCAAGAAATAGAGGGGCTGAAAAGGAGGGCGAGAAACAGAGGGGCTGAAACAGATGGTGAGAAACAGAGGGGCTGAATCAGAGGGGCTGAAACAGATGCCGAGAAACAGAGGGGCTGAAACAGAGGGCGAGAAACAGAGGGGCTGAAACATAGGGGCTGAAACAGAGGGTGAGAAACAGAGGGGCTGAAACAGAGGGCGAGAAACAGAGGGGCTAAAACAGAGGGGCTGAAACAGAGGGGCTGAATCAGAGTGGCTGATTCAGAGGGTCTGAAACAGAGGGGCTGAATCAGAGGGGCGGAAACTAAGGGCGAGATACAGAGGGGCAGAAACAGAGGGCAAGAAACAGAGGGGCTGAAACAGAGGGCGAGAAACAGACGGGCAGAAACAGAGGGCGAGAAACAGAGGGACTGAAACAGAGGGGCTGAAACAGAGAGCGCGAAACAGAGGGACTGAAACAGAGGGCGAGAAACAGAGGGGCTGAAACAGAGGGCGAGAAACAGAGGGGCTGAAACAGAGGGCGAGAAACAGAGGGGCTGAAACAGAGGGCCAGAAACAGACGGGCAGAAAAAGAGGGCGAGAAACAGAGGGACTGAAACAAAGGGGCTGAAACAGAGAGCGCGAAACAGAGGGACTGAAACAGAGGGCGAGAAACAGAGGGGCTGAAACAGAGGGCAAGAAACAGAGGGGCTGAAACAGAGGGCGAGAAACAGAGGGGCTGTAACAGAGGGCAAGAAACAGAGGGGCTGAAACAGAGTGGCTGAAACAGAGGGCGAGAAACAGAGGGGCTGAATCAGACAGGCTTAATCAGATGGGCTGAAACAGAGGTGCTGAAACAGAGGGCGAGAAACAGAGTGGCTGAAACAGAGGGCGAGAAACAGAGGGGCTGAAACAGAGGGGCTGAATCGGAGGGGCTGAAACAGAGGGGCTGAAACAGAGGGGCTGAAACAGAGGGCAAGAAACAGAGGGGCTGAAACAGAGGGGCTGAAACAGAGGGGCTGAAACAGACGGGCTGAAACAGAGAGCCTGAAACAGAGGGGCTGAAACAGAGGGGCTGAAATAGAGGGGCTGAAACAGAGGGGCTGAAACAGAGGGCGAGAAACTAAGGTACTGAATCAGAGGGGCTGAAACAGAGGGGCTGAAACAGACGGGCTGAAACAGAACCTGAAACAGAGGGGCTGAATCAGAGGGGCTGAAACAGAGGGGCTGAATCAGAGGGCGAGAAACAGAGGGGCTAAAACAGAGGGGCTGAAACAGAGGGGCTGAAACAGAGGGCGAGAAACAGAGGGGCTGAAACAGATGGCGAGAAACAGAGGGGCTGAAACAGAGAGCGAGAAACAGAGGGGCTGAATCAGAGGTGCTGAAACAGAGGGTGAGAAACAGAGGGGCTGAAACAGAGGGCGAGAAACAGAGGGGCTGAAACAGAGGGGCTGAATCGGAGGGGATGATTCAGAGGGGCTGAAACAGAGGGGCTGAATCAGAGGGGCTGAAACAGAGGGCGAGAAACAGAGGGGCTGAAACAGAGGGCGAGAAACAGAGGAGCAGAAACAGAGGGCGAGAAACAGAGGGGCTGAAACAGAGAGTGCGAAACAGAGTGGCTCAAACAGAGGGCGAGAAACAGAGGGGCTGAAACAGAGGGCGAGAAACAGAGGGGCTGAAACAGAGGGCAAGAAACAGAGGGGCTGAAACCGAGTGGCTGAAACAGAAGGGCTGAAACAGAGGGGCTGAAACAGAGGGCGAGAAACAGAGGGGCTGAATCAGAGGGGCTGAATCAGAGGGGCTGAAACAGAGGGGCTGAATCAGAGGGGCTGAAACAGAAGGCGAGAAACAGAGGGGCTGAAACAGAGGGCGAGAAACAGACGGGCAGAAACAGAGGGCGAGAAACAGAGGGGCTGAAACAGAGGGGCTGAAACAGAGGGCAAGAAACAGAGGGGCTGAAACAGAGGGCGAGAAACAGAGGGGCTGAAACAGAGGGGCTGAAACCGAGGGGCTGAAACAGAGGGCGAGAAACAGAGGGGCTGAAACAAAGGGCGAGAAACAGAGGGGCTGAAACAGAGGGGCAGAAACAGAGGGGCTGAAACAGAGGGGCTGAATCGGAGGGGCTGAAACAGAGGGGCTGAAACAGAGGGGCTGAAACAGAGGGCAAGAAACAGAGGGGCTGAAACAGAGGGGCTGAAACAGAGGGGCAGAAACAGAGGGCGAGAAAAAGAGGGGCTGAATCAGACGGGTGAATCAGAGGGGCTGAAACAGAGGGGCTGAAACAGAGGGCGAAAAACAGAGGGGCTGAATCAGAGTGGCTGAATCAGAGGGGCTGAAACAGAGGGGCTGAAACAGAGGGCGAGAAACTAAGGGACTGAATCGGAGGGGCTGAAACAGAGGGGCTGAAACAGACGGGCTGAAACAGAGAGCCTGAAACAGAGGGGCTGAAACAGAGGGGCTGAAATAGAGGGGCTGAAACAGAGGGGCTGAATCAGAGGGGCTGAAACAGAGGGCGAGAAACAGAGGGGCTGAAACAGAGGGCGAGAAACAGAGGTGCTGAAACAGAGGGGCTGAATCAGAGGGGCTGAAACACAGGGGCTGAAACAGAGGGCGAGAAACAGAGAGGCTGAAACAGAGGGCGAGAAACAGAGGGGCTGAAACAGAGGGCAAGAAACAGAGGGGCTGAAACAGAGGGCGAGAAACAGATGGGCTGAAACAGAGGGGCTGAAACAGAGGGGCTGAAACAGAGGGGCTGAAACAGAGGGCGAGAAACAGAGGGGCTGAAACAGAGGGCTAGAAACAGAGGGGCTGAAACAGAGGGTGAGAAACAGAGGGCGAGAAACAGAGGGACTGAAACAGAGGGGCTGAAACAGAGGGGCTGAAACAGAGGGTGAGAAACAGAGGGGCTGAAACAGAGGGCAAGAAACAGAGGGGCTGAAACAGAGGGTGAGAAACAGAGGGGCTGAAACAGAGGGGCTGAAACAGTGGGGCTGAAACAGAGGGGCTCAAACAGAGGGCGAGAAATAAAGGGGCTGAAACAGAGGGCGAGAAACAGAGGGGCTGAAACAGAGGGTGAGAAACAGAGGGGCTGAAACAGAGGGCGAGAAACAGAGGGGCTGAAAGAGAGGGGCTGAAACAGAGGGGCAGAAACAGAGGGCAAGAAATAGAGGGGCTGAAAAGGAGGGCGAGAAACAGAGGGGCTGAAACAGATGGTGAGAAACAGAGGGGCTGAATCAGAGGGGCTGAAACAGATGCCGAGAAACAGAGGGGCTGAAACAGAGGGCGAGAAACAGAGGGGCTGAAACATAGGGGCTGAAACAGAGGGTGAGAAACAGAGGGGCTGAAACAGAGGGCGAGAAACAGAGGGGCTAAAACAGAGGGGCTGAAACAGAGGGGCTGAATCAGAGTGGCTGATTCAGAGGGTCTGAAACAGAGGGGCTGAATCAGAGGGGCGGAAACTAAGGGCGAGATACAGAGGGGCAGAAACAGAGGGCAAGAAACAGAGGGGCTGAAACAGAGGGCGAGAAACAGACGGGCAGAAACAGAGGGCGAGAAACAGAGGGACTGAAACAGAGGGGCTGAAACAGAGAGCGCGAAACAGAGGGACTGAAACAGAGGGCGAGAAACAGAGGGGCTGAAACAGAGGGCGAGAAACAGAGGGGCTGAAACAGAGGGCGAGAAACAGAGGGGCTGAAACAGAGGGCCAGAAACAGACGGGCAGAAAAAGAGGGCGAGAAACAGAGGGACTGAAACAAAGGGGCTGAAACAGAGAGCGCGAAACAGAGGGACTGAAACAGAGGGCGAGAAACAGAGGGGCTGAAACAGAGGGCAAGAAACAGAGGGGCTGAAACAGAGGGCGAGAAACAGAGGGGCTGTAACAGAGGGCAAGAAACAGAGGGGCTGAAACAGAGTGGCTGAAACAGAGGGCGAGAAACAGAGGGGCTGAATCAGACAGGCTTAATCAGATGGGCTGAAACAGAGGTGCTGAAACAGAGGGCGAGAAACAGAGTGGCTGAAACAGAGGGCGAGAAACAGAGGGCGAGAAACAGAGAGGCTGAAAAAGTGGGGCTGAAACAAAGGGGCTGAAACAAAGCGCCTGATACAGAGGGCGAGAAACAGAGGGGCTGAAACAGAGGGCGAGAAACAGAGGGGCTGAAACAGAGGGGCTGACACAGACGGGCTGAAACAGTGGGGCTGAAACAGAGGGCGAGAAACAGAGAGGCTGAAACACAGGGCGAGAAACAGAGGGGCTGAAACAGAGGACGAGAAACAGAGGGGCTGAAACAGAGGGACTGAAACAGAGGGGCTGAAACAGGGGGGCTGAAACAGAGGGCGAGAAACAGAGTGGCTGAAACAGAGGGCGAGAAACAGAGTGGCTGAAACAGAGGGCAAGAAACAGAGGGGCTGAAACAGAGGGCGAGAAACAGAGGGGCTGAAACAGAGGGGCTGAAACAGAGGGCGAGAAACAGAGGGACTGAAACAGAGAGCGAGAAACAGAGGGGCTGAAACAGAGGGGCGGAAACAGAGGGGCTGAAACAGAGGGCGAGAAACATAGTGGCTGAAACAAAGGGGCTGAAACAGTGGGGCTAAAATAGAGGGGCTGAAACAGAGGGCGAGAAATAGAGGGGCTGAAACAAAGGGCGAGAAACCGGGAGGCTGAAACAGAGGGCGAGAAACAGAGGGGCTGAAAGAGAGGGCGAGAAACAGAGGGGCTGAAACAGAGGGGCTGAAACAGAGGGCGAGAAACAGAGGGGCTGAAACAGAGGGCGAGAAACAGGGGCTGAAACAGAGGGCGAGAAACAGAGGGGCTGAAACAGAGGGGCTGAAACAGAGGGGCTGAAACAGAGGGCGAGAAACAGAGGGGCTGAATCAGAGGGGCTGAAACAGAGGGCGAGAAACAGAGGGGCTGAAACAGATTGGCTGAAACAGAGGGGCTGAAACAGAGGGGCTGAAACAGAGGGCGAGAAACAGAGAGGCTGAAACAGAGGGCGAGAAACAGAGTGGCTGAAACAGAGGGCAAGAAACAGAGGGGCTGAAACAGAGGGCGAGAAACTGAGGGGCTGAAACAGAGGGGCTGAAACAGAGGGGCTGAAACAGAGGGCGAGAAACAGAGGGGCTGAATCAGAGGGGCTGAATCAGTGGGGCTGAAACAGAGGGCCTGAATCAGAGGGGCGGAAACAGAAGGCGAGAAACAGAGGGGCTGAAAGAGAGGGCCTGAATCAGAGGGGCTGAAACAGAAGGCGAGAAACAGAGGGGCTGAAACAGAGGGCGAGAAAGAGAGGGGCAGAAACAGAGGGCGAGAAACAGTGGGGCTGAAACAGAGGGGCAGAAACAGAGGGCAAGAAACAGAGGGGCTGAAACAGAGGGCGAGAAAAAGAGGGGCTGAAACAGAGGGCAAGAAACAGAGGGGCTGAAACAGAGGGCGAGAAACAGACGGGCAGAAACAGAGGGCGAGAAACAGAGGGACTGAAACAGAGGGGCTGAAACAGAGAGCGCGAAACAGAGGGACTGAAACAGAGGGCGAGAAACAGAGGGGCTGAAACAGAGGGCGAGAAACAGAGGGGCTGAAACAGAGGGCGAGAAACAGAGGGGCTGAAACAGAGGGCCAGAAACAGACGGGCAGAAAAAGAGGGCGAGAAACAGAGGGACTGAAACAAAGGGGCTGAAACAGAGAGCGCGAAACAGAGGGACTGAAACAGAGGGCGAGAAACAGAGGGGCTGAAACAGAGGGCAAGAAACAGAGGGGCTGAAACAGAGGGCGAGAAACAGAGGGGCTGTAACAGAGGGCAAGAAACAGAGGGGCTGAAACAGAGTGGCTGAAACAGAGGGTGAGAAACAGAGGGGCTGAATCAGACAGGCTTAATCAGATGGGCTGAAACAGAGGTGCTGAAACAGAGGGCGAGAAACAGAGTGGCTGAAACAGAGGGCGAGAAACAGAGGGCGAGAAACAGAGAGGCTGAAAAAGTGGGGCTGAAACAAAGGGGCTGAAACAAAGCGCCTGATACAGAGGGCGAGAAACAGAGGGGCTGAAACAGAGGGCGAGAAACAGAGGGGCTGAAACAGAGGGGCTGACACAGACGGGCTGAAACAGTGGGGCTGAAACAGAGGGCGAGAAACAGAGAGGCTGAAACACAGGGCGAGAAACAGAGGGGCTGAAACAGAGGACGAGAAACAGAGGGGCTGAAACAGAGGGACTGAAACAGAGGGGCTGAAACAGGGGGGCTGAAACAGAGGGCGAGAAACAGAGTGGCTGAAACAGAGGGCGAGAAACAGAGTGGCTGAAACAGAGGGCAAGAAACAGAGGGGCTGAAACAGAGGGCGAGAAACAGAGGGGCTGAAACAGAGGGGCTGAAACAGAGGGCGAGAAACAGAGGGGCTGAAACAGAGAGCGAGAAACAGAGTGGCTGAAACAGAGGGCCAGAAACAGAGTGGCTGAAACAGAGGGCGAGAAACAGAGTGGCTGAAACAGAGGGCAAGAAACAGAGGGGCTGAAACAGAGGGCGAGAAACAGAGGGGCTGAAACAGAGGGGCTGAAACAGAGGGGCGGAAACAGAGGGACTGAAACAGAGAGCGAGAAACAGAGGGGCTGAAACAGAGGGGCGGAAACAGATGGCGAGAAACAGAGGGGCGAGAAACATAGTGGCTGAAACAAAGGGGCTGAAACAGTGGGGCTAAAATAGAGGGGCTGAAACAGAGGGCGAGAAATAGAGGGGCTGAAACAGAGGGCGAGAAACCGGGAGGCTGAAACAGAGTGCGAGAAACAGAGGGGCTGAAACAGAGGGCGAGAAACAGAGGGGCTGAAACAGAGGGGCTGAAACAGAGGGGCTGAAACAGAGGGCGAGAAACAGAGGGGCTGAAACAGAGGGCGAGAAACAGGGGCTGAAACAGAGGGCGAGAAACAGAGGGGCTGAAACAGAGGGGCTGAAACAGAGGGGCTGAAACAGAGGGCGAGAAACAGAGGGGCTGAATCAGAGGGGCTGAAACAGAGGGCGAGAAACAGAGGGGCTGAAACAGATTGGCTGAAACAGAGGGGCTGAAACAGAGGGGCTGAAACAGAGGGCGAGAAACAGAGAGGCTGAAACAGAGGGCGAGAAACAGAGTGGCTGAAACAGAGGGCAAGAAACAGAGGGGCTGAAACAGAGGGCGAGAAACTGAGGGGCTGAAACAGAGGGGCTGAAACAGAGGGGCTGAAACAGAGGGCGAGAAACAGAGGTGCTGAATCAGAGGGGCTGAATCAGTGGGGCTGAAACAGAGGGCCAGAATCAGAGGGGCGGAAACAGAAGGCGAGAAACAGAGGGGCTGAAAGAGAGGGCCTGAATCAGAGGGGCTGAAACAGAAGGCGAGAAACAGAGGGGCTGAAACAGAGGGCGAGAAAGAGAGGGGCAGAAACAGAGGGCGAGAAACAGTGGGGCTGAAACAGAGGGGCAGAAACAGAGGGCAAGAAACAGAGGGGCTGAAACAGAGGGCGAGAAACAGAGGGGCTGAAACAGAGGGGCTGAAGCAGAGGGGCTGAAACAGAGGGCGAGAAACAGAGGGGCTGAAACAAAGGGCGAGAAACAGAGGGGCTGAAACAGAGGGGCAGAAACAGAGGGGCTGAAACAGAGGGGCTGAAACAGAGGGCGAGAAACAGAGGGGCTGAAACAGAGGGCGAGAAACAGAGGGGCTGAAACAGAGGGCAAGATACAGAGGCGCTGAAACCGAGTGTCTGAAACAGAAGGGCTGAAACAGAGGGGCTGAAACAGAGGGCGAGAAACAGAGGGGCTGAAACAGAAGGCGAGAAACAGACGGGCTGAAACAGAGGGCGAGAAAATGAGGGGCAGAAACAGAGGGCGAGAAACAGAGGGGCTGAAACAGACGGGCTGAAACAGAGGGCAAGAAACAGAGGGGCTGAAACAGAGGGCGAGAAACAGAGGGGCTGAAACAGAGGGGCTGAAACAGAGGGGCTGAAACAGAGGGCGAGAAACAGAGGGGCTGAAACAAAGGGCGAGAAACAGAGGGGCTGAAACAGAGGGGCAGAAACAGAGGGGCTGAAACAGAGGGGCTGAATCGGAGGGGCTGAAACAGAGGGGCTGAAACAGAGGGGCTGAAACAGAGGGCAAGAAACAGAGGGGCTGAAACAGAGGGGCTGAAACAGAGGGGCAGAAACAGAGGGCGAGAAACAGAGGGGCTGAATCAGAGGGACTGAATCAGAGGGGCTGAAACAGAGGGGCTGAAACAGAGGGCGAGAAACAGAGGGGCTGAATCAGAGGGGCTGAATCAGAGGGGCTGAAACAGAGGGCCTGAAACAGAGGGCGAGAAACTAAGGGACTGAATCAGAGGGGCTGAAACAGAGGGGCTGAAACAGAGGGGCTGAAACAGAGGGGCTGAAATAGAGGGGCGGAAACAGAGGGGCTGAAACAGAGGGCGAGAAACTAAGGTACTGAATCAGAGGGGCTGAAACAGAGTGGCTGAAACAGAGGGGCTGAAACAGACGGGCTGAAACAGAGAGCCTGAAACAGAGTGGCTGAAACAGAGGGGCTGAAATAGAGGGTCTGAAACAGAGGGGCTGAATCAGAGGGGCTGAAACAGAGGGGCTGAATCAGAGGGGCTGAAACAGAGGGGCTGAAACAGAGGGCGAGAAACAGAGAGGCTGAAACAGAGGGCGAGAAACAGAGGGGCTGAAACAGAGGGCGAGAAACAGAGGGGCTGAAACAGAGGGGCTGAAACAGAGGGGCTGAAACAGAGGGCGAGAAACAGAGGGGCTGAAACAGATGGCGAGAAACAGAGGGGCTGAAACAGAGGGCGAGAAACAGAGGGGCTGAAACAGAGGGCGAGAAACAGAGGGGCTGAAACAGAGGTGCTGAAACAGAGGGTGAGAAACAGAGGGGCTGAAACAGAGTGCGAGAAACAGAGGGCCTGAAACAGAGGGGCTGAAACAGAGGGGCTGATTCAGAGGGGCTGAAACAGAGGGGCTGAATCAGAGGGGCTGAAACAGAGGGCGAGAAACAGAGGGGCTGAAACAGAGGGCGAGAAACAGAGCGGCTGAAACAGAGGGCGAGAAACAGAGGGGCTGAAACAGAGGGGCTGAAACAGAGAGTGCGAAACAGTCGGGCTGAAACAGAGGGCGAGAAACAGAGGGGCTGAAACAGAGGGCGAGATACAGAGGGGCTGAAACAGAGGGCAAGAAACAGAGGGGCTGAAACCGAGTGGATGAAACAGAAGGGCTGAAACAGAGGGGCTGAAACAGAGGGCGAGAAACAGAGGGGCTGAATCAGAGGGGCTGAATCAGAGGGGCTGAAACAGAGGGGCTGAATCAGAGGGGCTGAAACAGAAGGCGAGAAACAGAGGGGCTGAAACAGAGGGCGAGAAACAGAGGGGCAGAAACAGAGGGCGAGAAACAGAGGGGCTGAAACAGAGGGGCTGAAACAGAGGGGCTGAAACAGAGGGCAAGAAACAGAGGGGCTGAAACAGAGGGCGAGAAACAGAGGGGCTGAAACAGAGGGGCTGAAACAGAGGGGCTGAAACAGAGGGCGAGAAACAGAGGGGCTGAAACAAAGGGCGAGAAACAGAGGGGCTGAAACAGAGAGGCAGAAACAGAGGGGCTGAAACAGAGGGGCTGAATCGGAGGGGCTGAAACAGAGGGGCTGAAACAGAGGGGCTGAAACAGAGGGCAAGAAACAGAGGGGCTGAAACAGAGGGGCTGAAACAGAGGGGCAGAAACAGAGGGCGAGAAACAGAGGGGCTGAAACAGAGGGGCTGAAACAGAGGGCGAGAAACAGAGGGGCTGAATCAGAGGGGCTGAAACAGAGGGGCTGAAACAGAGGGCGAGAAACTTAGGGACTGAATCAGAGGGGCTGAAACAGAGGGGCTGAAACAGACGGGCTGAAACAGAGAGCCTGAAACAGAGGGGCTGAAACAGAGGGGCTGAAATAGAGGGGCTGAAACAGAGGGGCTGAATCAGAGGGGCTGAAACAGAGGGGCTGAATCAGAGGGGCTGAAACAGAGGACGAGAAACAGAGGGGCTGAAACAGAGGGGCTGAATCAGAGGGCTGAAACAGAGGGGCTGAAACAGAAGGCGAGAAACAGAGAGGCTGAAACAGAGGGCGAGAAACAGAGGGGCTGAAACAGAGGGCAAGAAACAGAGGGGCTGAAACAGAGGGCGAGAAACAGAGGGGCTGAAACAGAGGGGCTGAAACAGAGGGGCTGAAACAGAGGGGCTGAAACAGAGGGCGAGAAACAGAGGGGCTGAAACAGAGGGCGAGAAACAGAGGGGCTGAAACAGAGGGTGAGAAACAGAGGGCGAGAAACAGAGGGACTGAAACAGAGGGTCTGAAACAGAGGGGCTGAAACAGAGGGCGAGAAACAGAGGAGCTGAAACAGAGGGGCTGAAACAGAGGGGCTGAAATAGAGGGGCGGAAACAGAGGGGCTGAAACAGAGGGCGAGAAACTAAGGTACTGAATCAGAGGGGCTGAAACAGAGTGGCTGAAACAGAGGGGCTGAAACAGACGGGCTGAAACAGAGAGCCTGAAACAGAGTGGCTGAAACAGAGGGGCTGAAATAGAGGGTCTGAAACAGAGGGGCTGAATCAGAGGGGCTGAAACAGAGGGGCTGAATCAGAGGGGCTGAAACAGAGGGGCTGTAACAGAGGGCGAGAAACAGAGAGGCTGAAACAGAGGGCGAGAAACAGAGGGGCTGAAACAGAGGGCGAGAAACAGAGGGGCTGAAACAGAGGGGCTGAAACAGAGGGCGAGAAACAGAGGGGCTGAAACAGATGGCGAGAAACAGAGGGGCTGAAACAGAGGGCGAGAAACAGAGGGGCTGAAACAGAGGGCGAGAAACAGAGGGGCTGAAACAGAGGTGCTGAAACAGAGGGTGAGAAACAGAGGGGCTGAAACAGAGTGCGAGAAACAGAGGGCCTGAAACAGAGGGGCTGAAACAGAGGGGCTGATTCAGAGGGGCTGAAACAGAGGGGCAGAAACAGAGGGGCTGAAACAGAGGGGCTGAATCGGAGGGGCTGAAACAGAGGGGCTGAAACAGAGGGGCTGAAACAGAGGGCAAGAAACAGAGGGGCTGAAACAGAGGGGCTGAAACAGAGGGGCAGAAACAGAGGGCGAGAAACAGAGGGGCTGAATCAGAGGGACTGAATCAGAGGGGCTGAAACAGAGGGGCTGAAACAGAGGGCGAGAAACAGAGGGGCTGAATCAGAGGGGCTGAATCAGAGGGGCTGAAACAGAGGGCCTGAAACAGAGGGCGAGAAACTAAGGGACTGAATCAGAGGGGCTGAAACAGAGGGGCTGAAACAGAGGGGCTGAAACAGAGGGGCTGAAATAGAGGGGCGGAAACAGAGGGGCTGAAACAGAGGGCGAGAAACTAAGGTACTGAATCAGAGGGGCTGAAACAGAGTGGCTGAAACAGAGGGGCTGAAACAGACGGGCTGAAACAGAGAGCCTGAAACAGAGTGGCTGAAACAGAGGGGCTGAAATAGAGGGTCTGAAACAGAGGGGCTGAATCAGAGGGGCTGAAACAGAGGGGCTGAATCAGAGGGGCTGAAACAGAGGGGCTGAAACAGAGGGCGAGAAACAGAGAGGCTGAAACAGAGGGCGAGAAACAGAGGGGCTGAAACAGAGGGCGAGAAACAGAGGGGCTGAAACAGAGGGGCTGAAACAGAGGGGCTGAAACAGAGGGCGAGAAACAGAGGGGCTGAAACAGAGGGCGAGAAACAGAGGGGCTGAAACAGAGGGCGAGAAACAGAGGGGCTGAAACAGAGGGCGAGAAAGAGAGGAGCTGAAACAGAGGTGCTGAAACAGAGGGTGAGAAACAGAGGGGCTGAAACAGAGTGCGAGAAACAGAGGGCCTGAAACAGAGGGGCTGAAACAGAGGGGCTGATTCAGAGGGGCTGAAACAGAGGGGCTGAATCAGAGGGGCTGAAACAGAGGGCGAGAAACAGAGGGGCTGAAACAGAGGGCGAGAAACAGAGCGGCTGAAACAGAGGGCGAGAAACAGAGGGGCTGAAACAGAGGGGCTGAAACAGAGAGTGCGAAACAGTCGGGCTGAAACAGAGGGCGAGAAACAGAGGGGCTGAAACAGAGGGCGAGATACAGAGGGGCTGAAACAGAGGGCAAGAAACAGAGGGGCTGAAACCGAGTGGATGAAACAGAAGGGCTGAAACAGAGGGGCTGATACAGAGGGCGAGAAACAGAGGGGCTGAATCAGAGGGGCTGAATCAGAGGGGCTGAAACAGAGGGGCTGAATCAGAGGGGCTGAAACAGAAGGCGAGAAACAGAGGGGCTGAAACAGAGGGCGAGAAACAGAGGGGCAGAAACAGAGGGCGAGAAACAGAGGGGCTGAAACAGAGGGGCTGAAACAGAGGGGCTGAAACAGAGGGCAAGAAACAGAGGGGCTGAAACAGAGGGCGAGAAACAGAGGGGCTGAAACAGAGGGGCTGAAACAGAGGGGCTGAAACAGAGGGCGAGAAACAGAGGGGCTGAAACAAAGGGCGAGAAACAGAGGGGCTGAAACAGAGAGGCAGAAACAGAGGGGCTGAAACAGAGGGGCTGAATCGGAGGGGCTGAAACAGAGGGGCTGAAACAGAGGGGCTGAAACAGAGGGCAAGAAACAGAGGGGCTGAAACAGAGGGGCTGAAACAGAGGGGCAGAAACAGAGGGCGAGAAACAGAGGGGCTGAATCAGAGGGGCTGAATCAGAGGGGCTGAATCAGAGGGGCTGAAACAGAGGGGCTGAAACAGAGGGCGAGAAACTTAGGGACTGAATCAGAGGGGCTGAAACAGAGGGGCTGAAACAGACGGGCTGAAACAGAGAGCCTGAAACAGAGGGGCTGAAACAGAGGGGCTGAAATAGAGGGGCTGAAACAGAGGGGCTGAATCAGAGGGGCTGAAACAGAGGGGCTGAATCAGAGGGGCTGAAACAGAGGACGAGAAACAGAGGGGCTGAAACAGAGGGGCTGAATCAGAGGGCTGAAACAGAGGGGCTGAAACAGAAGGCGAGAAACAGAGAGGCTGAAACAGAGGGCGAGAAACAGAGGGGCTGAAACAGAGGGCAAGAAACAGAGGGGCTGAAACAGAGGGCGAGAAACAGAGGGGCTGAAACAGAGGGGCTGAAACAGAGGGGCTGAAACAGAGGGGCTGAAACAGAGGGCGAGAAACAGAGGGGCTGAAACAGAGGGCGAGAAACAGAGGGGCTGAAACAGAGGGTGAGAAACAGAGGGCGAGAAACAGAGGGACTGAAACAGAGGGTCTGAAACAGAGGGGCTGAAACAGAGGGCGAGAAACAGAGGAGCTGAAACAGAGGGGCTGAAACAGAGGGGCTGAAATAGAGGGGCGGAAACAGAGGGGCTGAAACAGAGGGCGAGAAACTAAGGTACTGAATCAGAGGGGCTGAAACAGAGTGGCTGAAACAGAGGGGCTGAAACAGACGGGCTGAAACAGAGAGCCTGAAACAGAGTGGCTGAAACAGAGGGGCTGAAATAGAGGGTCTGAAACAGAGGGGCTGAATCAGAGGGGCTGAAACAGAGGGGCTGAATCAGAGGGGCTGAAACAGAGGGGCTGAAACAGAGGGCGAGAAACAGAGAGGCTGAAACAGAGGGCGAGAAACAGAGGGGCTGAAACAGAGGGCGAGAAACAGAGGGGCTGAAACAGAGGGGCTGAAACAGAGGGGCTGAAACAGAGGGCGAGAAACATAGGGGCTGAAACAGATGGCGAGAAACAGAGGGGCTGAAACAGAGGGCGAGAAACAGAGGGGCTGAAACAGAGGGCGAGAAACAGAGGGGCTGAAACAGAGGTGCTGAAACAGAGGGTGAGAAACAGAGGGGCTGAAACAGAGTGCGAGAAACAGAGGGCCTGAAACAGAGGGGCTGAAACAGAGGGGCTGATTCAGAGGGGCTGAAACAGAGGGGCTGAATCAGAGGGGCTGAAACAGAGGGCGAGAAACAGAGGGGCTGAAACAGAGGGCGAGAAACAGAGGGGCTGAAACAGAGGGGCTGAAACAGAGAGTGCGAAACAGTCGGGCTGAAACAGAGGGCGAGAAACAGAGGGGCTGAAACAGAGGGCGAGATACAGAGGGGCTGAAACAGAGGGCAAGAAACAGAGGGGCTGAAACCGAGTGGATGAAACAGAAGGGCTGAAACAGAGGGGCTGATACAGATGGCGAGAAACAGAGGGGCTGAATCAGAGGGGCTGAATCAGAGGGGCTGAAACAGAGGGGCTGAATCAGAGGGGCTGAAACAGAGGGGCTGAAACAGAGGTGCTGAAACAGAGGGTGAGAAACAGAGGGGCTGAAACAGAGGGCGAGAAACAGAGGGGCTGGAACAGAGGGGCTGAAACAGAGGGGCTGATTCAGAGGGGCTGAAACAGAGGGGCTGAATCAGAGGGGCTGAAACAGAGGGCGAGAAACAGAGGGGCTGAAACAGAGGGCGAGAAACAGAGGAGCAGAAACAGAGGGCGAGAAACAGAGGGGCTGAAACAGAGGGGCTGAAACAGAGAGTGCGAAACAGAGGGGCTGAAACAGAGGGCGAGAAACAGAGGGGCTGAAACAGAGGGCGAGAAACATAGGGGCTGAAACAGAGTGCAAGAAACAGAGGGGCTGAAACAGAGGGCAAGAAACAGAGGGGCTGAAACCGAGTGTCTGAAACAGAAGGGCTGAAACAGAGGGGCTGAAACAGAGGGCGAGAAACAGAGGGGCTGAATCAGAGGGGCTGAATCAGAGGGGCTGAAACAGAGGGGCTGAATCAGAGGGGCTGAAACAGAAGGCGAGAAACAGAGGGGCTGAAACAGAGGGCGAGAAGCAGAGGGGCAGAAACAGAGGGCGAGAAACAGAGGGGCTGAAACAGAGGGGCTGAAACAGAGGGCAAGAAACAGAGGGGCTGAAACAGAGGGCGAGAAACAGAGGGGCTGAAACAGAGGGCGAGAAACAGAGTGACTGAAACAGAGGGGCAGAAACAGAGGGGCTGAAACAGAGGGGCTGAATCGGAGGGGCTGAAACAGAGGGGCTGAAACAGAGGGGCTGAAACAGAGGGCAAGAAACAGAGGGGCTGAAACAGAGGGGCTGAAACAGAGGGGCAGAAACAGAGGGCGAGAAACAGAGGGGCTGAATCAGAGGGGCTGATTCAGAGGGGTTGAAACAGAGGGGCTGAAACAGAGGGCGAGAAACAGAGGGGCTGAATCAGAGGGGCTGAATCAGAGGGGCTGAAACAGAGGGGCTGAAACAGAGGGCGAGAAACTAAGGGACTGAATCAGAGGGGCTGAAACAGAGGGGCTGAAACAGACGGGCTGAAACAGAGAGCCTGAAACAGAGGGGCTGAAACAGAGGGGCTGAAATAGAGGGGCTGAAACAGAGGGGCTGAAACAGAGGGCGAGAAACTAAGGTACTGAATCAGAGGGGCTGAAACAGAGGGGCTGAAACAGACGGGCTGAAACAGAGAGCCTGAAACAGAGTGGCTGAAACAGAGGGGCTGAAATAGTGGGTCTGAAACAGAGGGGCTGAATCAGAGGGGCTGAAACAGAGGGGCTGAATCAGAGGGCGAGAAACAGAGGGGCTAAAACAGAGGGGCTGAAACAGAGGGGCTGAAACAGAGGGCGAGAAACAGAGGGGCTGAAACAGATGGCGAGAAACAGAGGGGCTGAAACAGAGGGCGAGAAACAGAGGGGCTGAATCAGAGGTGCTGAAACAGAGGGTGAGAAACAGAGGGGCTGAAACAGAGGGCGAGAAACAGAGGGGCTGAAACAGAGGGGCTGAATCGGAGGGGATGATTCAGAGGGGCTGAAACAGAGGGGCTGAATCAGAGGGGCTGAAACAGAGGGCGAGAAACAGAGGGGCTGAAACAGAGGGCGAGAAACAGAGGAGCAGAAACAGAGGGCGAGAAACAGAGGGGCTGAAACAGAGAGTGCGAAACAGAGTGGCTCAAACAGAGGGCGAGAAACAGAGGGGCTGAAACAGAGGGCGAGAAACAGAGGGGCTGAAACAGAGGGCAAGAAACAGAGGGGCTGAAACCGAGTGGCTGAAACAGAAGGGCTGAAACAGAGGGGCTGAAACAGAGGGCGAGAAACAGAGGGGCTGAATCAGAGGGGCTGAATCAGAGGGGCTGAAACAGAAGGCGAGAAACAGAGGGGCTGAAACAGAGGGCGAGAAACAGACGGGCAGAAACAGAGGGCGAGAAAGAGAGGGGCTGAAACAGAGGGGCTGAAACAGAGGGCAAGAAACAGAGGGGCTGAAACAGAGGGCGAGAAACAGAGGGGCTGAAACAGAGGGGCTGAAACAGAGGGGCTGAAACAGAGGGCGAGAAACAGAGGGGCTGAAACAAAGGGCGAGAAACAGAGGGGCTGAAACAGAGGGGCAGAAACAGAGGGGCTGAAACAGAGGGGCTGAATCGGAGGGGCTGAAACAGAGGGGCTGAAACAGAGGGGCTGAAACAGAGGGCAAGAAACAGAGGGGCTGAAACAGAGGGGCTGAAACAGAGGGGCAGAAACAGAGGGCGAGAAAAAGAGGGGCTGAATCAGACGGGTGAATCAGAGGGGCTGAAACAGAGGGGCTGAAACAGAGGGCGAAAAACAGAGGGGCTGAATCAGAGTGGCTGAATCAGAGGGGCTGAAACAGAGGGGCTGAAACAGAGGGCGAGAAACTAAGGGACTGAATCGGAGGGGCTGAAACAGAGGGGCTGAAACAGACGGGCTGAAACAGAGAGCCTGAAACAGAGGGGCTGAAACAGAGGGGCTGAAATAGAGGGGCTGAAACAGAGGGGCTGAATCAGAGGGGCTGAAACAGAGGGCGAGAAACAGAGGGGCTAAAACAGAGGGCGAGAAACAGAGGTGCTGAAACAGAGGGGCTGAATCAGAGGGGCTGAAACACAGGGGCTGAAACAGAGGGCGAGAAACAGAGAGGCTGAAACAGAGGGCGAGAAACAGAGGGGCTGAAACAGAGGGCAAGAAACAGAGGGGCTGAAACAGAGGGCGAGAAACAGATGGGCTGAAACAGAGGGGCTGAAACAGAGGGGCTGAAACAGAGGGGCTGAAACAGAGGGCGAGAAACAGAGGGGCTGAAACAGAGGGCAAGAAACAGAGGGGCTGAAACAGAGGGTGAGAAACAGAGGGCGAGAAACAGAGGGACTGAAACAGAGGGGCTGAAACAGAGGGGCTGAAACAGAGGGTGAGAAACAGAGGGGCTGAAACAGAGGGCGAGAAACAGAGGGGCTGAAACAGAGGGTGAGAAACAGAGGGGCTGAAACAGAGGGGCTGAAACAGTGGGGCTGAAACAGAGGGGCTCAAACAGAGGGCGAGAAATAAAGGGGCTGAAACAGAGGGCGAGAAACAGAGGGGCTGAAACAGAGGGTGAGAAACAGAGGGGCTGAAACAGAGGGCGAGAAACAGAGGGGCTGAAAGAGAGGGGCTGAAACAGAGGGGCAGAAACAGAGGGCAAGAAATAGAGGGGCTGAAAAGGAGGGCGAGAAACAGAGGGGCTGAAACAGAGGGTGAGAAACAGAGGGGCTGAATCAGAGGGGCTGAAACAGATGCCGAGAAACAGAGGGGCTGAAACAGAGGGCGAGAAACAGAGGGGCTGAAACATAGGGGCTGAAACAGAGGGTGAGAAACAGAGGGGCTGAAACAGAGGGCGAGAAACAGAGGGGCTGAAACAGAGGGTCTGAAACAGAGGGGCTGAATCAGAGTGGCTGATTCAGAGGGTCTGAAACAGAGGGGCGGAAACTAAGGACGAGATACAGAGGGGCAGAAACAGAGGGCAAGAAACAGAGGGGCTGAAACAGAGGGCGAGAAACAGACGGGCAGAAACAGAGGGCGAGAAACAGAGGGACTGAAACAGAGGGGCTGAAACAGAGAGCGCGAAACAGAGGGACTGAAACAGAGGGCGAGAAACAGAGGGGCTGAAACAGAGGGCGAGAAACAGAGGGGCTGAAACAGAGGGCGAGAAACAGAGGGGCTGAAACAGAGGGCCAGAAACAGACGGGCAGAAAAAGAGGGCGAGAAACAGAGGGACTGAAACAAAGGGGCTGAAACAGAGAGCGCGAAACAGAGGGACTGAAACAGAGGGCGAGAAACAGAGGGGCTGAAACAGAGGGCAAGAAACAGAGGGGCTGAAACAGAGGGCGAGAAACAGAGGGGCTGTAACAGAGGGCAAGAAACAGAGGGGCTGAAACAGAGTGGCTGAAACAGAGGGTGAGAAACAGAGGGGCTGAATCAGACAGGCTTAATCAGATGGGCTGAAACAGAGGTGCTGAAACAGAGGGCGAGAAACAGAGTGGCTGAAACAGAGGGCGAGAAACAGAGGGCGAGAAACAGAGAGGCTGAAAAAGTGGGGCTGAAACAAAGGGGCTGAAACAAAGCGCCTGATACAGAGGGCGAGAAACAGAGGGGCTGAAACAGAGGGCGAGAAACAGAGGGGCTGAAACAGAGGGGCTGACACAGACGGGCTGAAACAGTGGGGCTGAAACAGAGGGCGAGAAACAGAGAGGCTGAAACACAGGGCGAGAAACAGAGGGGCTGAAACAGAGGACGAGAAACAGAGGTGCTGAAACAGAGGGACTGAAACAGAGGGGCTGAAACAGGGGGGCTGAAACAGAGGGCGAGAAACAGAGTGGCTGAAACAGAGGGCGAGAAACAGAGTGGCTGAAACAGAGGGCAAGAAACAGAGGGGCTGAAACAGAGGGCGAGAAACAGAGGGGCTGAAACAGAGGGGCTGAAACAGAGGGCGAGAAACAGAGGGGCTGAAACAGAGAGCGAGAAACAGAGTGGCTGAAACAGAGGGCCAGAAACAGAGTGGCTGAAACAGAGGGCGAGAAACAGAGTGGCTGAAACAGAGGGCAAGAAACAGAGGGGCTGAAACAGAGGGCGAGAAACAGAGGGGCTGAAACAGAGGGGCTGAAACAGAGGGTCGGAAACAGAGGGACTGAAACAGAGAGCGAGAAACAGAGGGGCTGAAACAGAGGGGCGGAAACAGAGGGGCTGAAACAGAGGGCGAGAAACATAGTGGCTGAAACAAAGGGGCTGAAACAGTGGGGCTAAAATAGAGGGGCTGAAACAGAGGGCGAGAAATAGAGGGGCTGAAACAGAGGGCGAGAAACCGGGAGGCTGAAACAGAGGGCGAGAAACAGAGGGGCTGAAACAGAGGGCGAGAAACAGAGGGGCTGAAACAGAGGGGCTGAAACAGAGGGGCTGAAACAGAGGGCGAGAAACAGAGGGGCTGAAACAGAGGGGCTGAAACAGAGGGGCTGAAACAGAGGGCGAGAAACAGGGGCTGAAACAGAGGGCGAGAAACAGAGGGGCTGAAACAGAGGGGCTGAAACAGAGGGGCTGAAACAGAGGGCGAGAAACAGAGGGGCTGAATCAGAGGGGCTGAAACAGAGGGCGAGAAACAGAGGGGCTGAAACAGATTGGCTGAAACAGAGGGGCTGAAACAGAGGGGCTGAAACAGAGGGCGAGAAACAGAGAGGCTGAAACAGAGGGCGAGAAACAGAGTGGCTGAAACAGAGGGCAAGAAACAGAGGGGCTGAAACAGAGGGCGAGAAACTGAGGGGCTGAAACAGAGGGGCTGAAACAGAGGGGCTGAAACAGAGGGCGAGAAACAGAGGGGCTGAATCAGAGGGGCTGAATCAGTGGGGCTGAAACAGAGGGCCTGAATCAGAGGGGCGGAAACAGAAGGCGAGAAACAGAGGGGCTGAAAGAGAGGGCCTGAATCAGAGGGGCTGAAACAGAAGGCGAGAAACAGAGGGGCTGAAACAGAGGGCGAGAAAGAGAGGGGCAGAAACAGAGGGCGAGAAACAGTGGGGCTGAAACAGAGGGGCAGAAACAGAGGGCAAGAAACAGAGGGGCTGAAACAGAGGGCGAGAAACAGAGGGGCTGAAACAGAGGGGCTGAAGCAGAGGGGCTGAAACAGAGGGCGAGAAACAGAGGGGCTGAAACAAAGGGCGAGAAACAGAGGGGCTGAAACAGAGGGGCAGAAACAGAGGGGCTGAAACAGAGGGGCTGAAACAGAGGGCGAGAAACAGAGGGGCTGAAACAGAGGGCGAGAAACAGAGGGGCTGAAACAGAGGGCAAGAAACAGAGGCGCTGAATCCGAGTGTCTCAAACAGAAGGGCTGAAACAGAGGGGCTGAAACAGAGGGCGAGAAACAGAGGGGCTGAAACAGAAGGCGAGAAACAGACGGGCTGAAACAGAGGGCGAGAAAATGAGGGGCAGAAACAGAGGGCGAGAAACAGAGGGGCTGAAACAGACGGGCTGAAACAGAGGGCAAGAAACAGAGGGGCTGAAACAGAGGGCGAGAAACAGAGGTGCTGAAACAGAGGGGCTGAAACAGAGGGGCTGAAACAGAGGGCGAGAAACAGAGGGGCTGAAACAAAGGGCGAGAAACAGAGGGGCTGAAACAGAGGGGCAGAAACAGAGGGGCTGAAACAGAGGGGCTGAATCGGAGGGGCTGAAACAGAGGGGCTGAAACAGAGGGGCTGAAACAGAGGGCAAGAAACAGAGGGGCTGAAACAGAGGGGCTGAAACAGAGGGGCAGAAACAGAGGGCGAGAAACAGAGGGGCTGAATCAGAGGGACTGAATCAGAGGGGCTGAAACAGAGGGGCTGAAACAGAGGGCGAGAAACAGAGGGGCTGAATCAGAGGGGCTGAATCAGAGGGGCTGAAACAGAGGGCCTGAAACAGAGGGCGAGAAACTAAGGGACTGAATCAGAGGGGCTGAAACAGAGGGGCTGAAACAGAGGGGCTGAAACAGAGGGGCTGAAATAGAGGGGCGGAAACAGAGGGGCTGAAACAGAGGGCGAGAAACTAAGGTACTGAATCAGAGGGGCTGAAACAGAGTGGCTGAAACAGAGGGGCTGAAACAGACGGGCTGAAACAGAGAGCCTGAAACAGAGTGGCTGAAACAGAGGGGCTGAAATAGAGGGTCTGAAACAGAGGGGCTGAATCAGAGGGGCTGAATCAGAGGGGCTGAAACAGAGGGCGAGAAACAGAGAGGCTGAAACAGAGGGCGAGAAACAGAGGGGCTGAAACAGAGGGCGAGAAACAGAGGGGCTGAAACAGAGGGGCTGAAACAGAGGGGCTGAAACAGAGGGCGAGAAACAGAGGGGCTGAAACAGATGGCGAGAAACAGAGGGGCTGAAACAGAGGGCGAGAAACAGAGGGGCTGAAACAGAGGGCGAGAAACAGAGGGGCTGAAACAGAGGTGCTGAAACAGAGGGTGAGAAACAGAGGGGCTGAAACAGAGTGCGAGAAACAGAGGGCCTGAAACAGAGGGGCTGAAACAGAGGGGCTGATTCAGAGGGGCTGAAACAGAGGGGCTGAATCAGAGGGGCTGAAACAGAGGGCGAGAAACAGAGGGGCTGAAACAGAGGGCGAGAAACAGAGCGGCTGAAACAGAGGGCGAGAAACAGAGGGGCTGAAACAGAGAGTGCGAAACAGTCGGGCTGAAACAGAGGGCGAGAAACAGAGGGGCTGAAACAGAGGGCGAGATACAGAGGGGCTGAAACAGAGGGCAAGAAACAGAGGGGCTGAAACCGAGTGGATGAAACAGAAGGGCTGAAACAGAGGGGCTGATACAGAGGGCGAGAAACAGAGGGGCTGAATCAGAGGGGCTGAATCAGAGGGGCTGAAACAGAGGGGCTGAATCAGAGGGGCTGAAACAGAAGGCGAGAAACAGAGGGGCTGAAACAGAGGGCGAGAAACAGAGGGGCAGAAACAGAGGGCGAGAAACAGAGGGGCTGAAACAGAGGGGCTGAAACAGAGGGGCTGAAACAGAGGGCAAGAAACAGAGGGGCTGAAATAGAGGGCGAGAAACAGAGGGGCTGAAACAGAGGGGCTGAAACAGAGGGGCTGAAACAGAGGGCGAGAAACAGAGGGGCTGAAACAAAGGGCGAGAAACAGAGGGGCTGAAACAGAGAGGCAGAAACAGAGGGGCTGAAACAGAGGGGCTGAATCGGAGGGGCTGAAACAGAGGGGCTGAAACAGAGGGGCTGAAACAGAGGGCAAGAAACAGAGGTGCTGAAACAGAGGGGCTGAAACAGAGGGGCAGAAACAGAGGGCGAGAAACAGAGGGGCTGAAACAGAGGGGCTGAAACAGAGGGTGAGAAACAGAGGGGCTGAATCAGAGGGGCTGAAACAGAGGGGCTGAAACAGAGGGCGAGAAACTTAGGGACTGAATCAGAGGGGCTGAAACAGAGGGGCTGAAACAGACGGGCTGAAACAGAGAGCCTGAAACAGAGGGGCTGAAACAGAGGGGCTGAAATAGAGGGGCTGAAACAGAGGGGCTGAATCAGAGGGGCTGAAACAGAGGGGCTGAATCAGAGGGGCTGAAACAGAGGACGAGAAACAGAGGGGCTGAAACAGAGGGGCTGAATCAGAGGGCTGAAACAGAGGGGCTGAAACAGAAGGCGAGAAACAGAGAGGCTGAAACAGAGGGCGAGAAACAGAGGGGCTGAAACAGAGGGCAAGAAACAGAGGGTCTGAAACAGAGGGCGAGAAACAGAGGGGCTGAAACAGAGGGGCTGAAACAGAGGGGCTGAAACAGAGGGGCTGAAACAGAGGGCGAGAAACAGAGGGGCTGAAACAGAGGGCGAGAAACAGAGGGGCTGAAACAGAGGGTGAGAAACAGAGGGCGAGAAACAGAGGGACTGAAACAGAGGGTCTGAAACAGAGGGGCTGAAACAGAGGGCGAGATACAGAGGAGCTGAAACAGAGGGGCTGAAACAGAGGGGCTGAAATAGAGGGGCGGAAACAGAGGGGCTGAAACAGAGGGCGAGAAACTAAGGTACTGAATCAGAGGGGCTGAAACAGAGTGGCTGAAACAGAGGGGCTGAAACAGACGGGCTGAAACAGAGAGCCTGAAACAGAGTGGCTGAAACAGAGGGGCTGAAATAGAGGGTCTGAAACAGAGGGGCTGAATCAGAGGGGCTGAAACAGAGGGGCTGAATCAGAGGGGCTGAAACAGAGGGGCTGAAACAGAGGGCGAGAAACAGAGAGGCTGAAACAGAGGGCGAGAAACAGAGGGGCTGAAACAGAGGGCGAGAAACAGAGGGGCTGAAACAGAGGGGCTGAAACAGAGGGGCTGAAACAGAGGGCGAGAAACAGAGGGGCTGAAACAGATGGCGAGAAACAGAGGGGCTGAAACAGAGGGCGAGAAACAGAGGGGCTGAAACAGAGGGCGAGAAACAGAGGGGCTGAAACAGAGGGGCTGAAACAGAGGGGCTGATTCAGAGGGGCTGAAACAGAGGGGCAGAAACAGAGGGGCTGAAACAGAGGAGCTGAATCGGAGGGGCTGAAACAGAGGGGCTGAAACAGAGGGGCTGAAACAGAGGGCAAGAAACAGAGGGGCTGAAACAGAGGGGCTGAAACAGAGGGGCAGAAACAGAGGGCGAGAAACAGAGGGGCTGAATCAGAGGGACTGAATCAGAGGGGCTGAAACAGAGGGGCTGAAACAGAGGGGCTGAAACAGAGGGGCAGAAACAGAGGGGCTGAAACAGAGGGCAAGAAACAGAGGGGCTGAAACAGAGGGGCTGAAACAGAGGGGCAGAAACAGAGGGCGAGAAACAGAGGGGCTGAATCAGAGGGACTGAATCAGAGGGGCTGAAACAGAGGGGCTGAAACAGAGGGCGAGAAACAGAGGGGCTGAATCAGAGGGGCTGAATCAGAGGGGCTGAAACAGAGGGCCTGAAACAGAGGGCGAGAAACTAAGGGACTGAATCAGAGGGGCTGAAACAGAGGGGCTGAAACAGAGGGGCTGAAACAGAGGGGCTGAAATAGAGGGGCGGAAACAGAGGGGCTGAAACAGAGGGCGAGAAACTAAGGTACTGAATCAGAGGGGCTGAAACAGAGTGGCTGAAACAGAGGGGCTGAAACAGACGGGCTGAAACAGTGAGCCTGAAACAGAGTGGCTGAAACAGAGGGGCTGAAATAGAGGGTCTGAAACAGAGGGGCTGAATCAGAGGGGCTGAAACAGAGGGGCTGAATCAGAGGGGCTGAAACAGAGGGGCTGAAACAGAGGGCGAGAAACAGAGAGGCTGAAACAGAGGGCGAGAAACAGAGGGGCTGAAACAGAGGCGAGAAACAGAGGGGCTGAAACAGAGGGGCTGAAACAGAGGGGCTGAAACAGAGGGCGAGAAACAGAGGGGCTGAAACAGAGGTGCTGAAACAGAGGGTGAGAAACAGAGGGCGAGAAACAGAGGGGCTGAAACAGAGGGCGAGAAACAGAGCGGCTGAAACAGAGGGGCTGAAACAGAGGGGCTGAATCAGAGGGGCTGAAACAGAGGGCGAGAAACAGAGGGGCTGAAACAGAGGGCGAGAAACAGAGCGGCTGAAACAGAGGGCGAGAAACAGAGGGGCTGAAACAGAGGGGCTGAAACAGAGAGTGCGAAACAGTCGGGCTGAAACAGAGGGCGAGAAACAGAGGGGCTGAAACAGAGGGCGAGATACAGAGGGGCTGAAACAGAGGGCAAGAAACAGAGGGGCTGAAACCGAGTGGATGAAACAGAAGGGCTGAAACAGAGGGGCTGATACAGAGGGCGAGAAACAGAGGGGCTGAATCAGAGGGGCTGAATCAGAGGGGCTGAAACAGAAGGCGAGAAACAGAGGGGCTGAAACAGAGGGCGAGAAACAGAGGGGCAGAAACAGAGGGCGAGAAACAGAGGGGCAGAAACAGAGGGCGAGAAACAGAGGGGCTGAAACAGAGGGGCTGAAACAGAGGGGCTGAAACAGAGGGCAAGAAACAGAGGGGCTGAAACAGAGGGCGAGAAACAGAGGGGCTGAAACAGAGGGGCTGAAACTGAGGGGCTGAAACAGAGGGCGAGAAACAGAGGGGCTGAAACAAAGGGCGAGAAACAGAGGGGCTGAAACAGAGAGGCAGAAACAGAGGGGCTGAAACAGAGGGGCTGAATCGGAGGGGCTGAAACAGAGGGGCTGAAACAGAGGGGCTGAAACAGAGGGCAAGAAACAGAGGGGCTGAAACAGAGGGGCTGAAACAGAGGGGCAGAAACAGAGGGCGAGAAACAGAGGGGCTGAAACAGAGGGGCTGAAACAGAGGGCGAGAAACAGAGGGGCTGAATCAGAGGGGCTGAAACAGAGGGGCTGAAACAGAGGGCGAGAAACTTAGGGACTGAATCAGAGGGGCTGAAACAGAGGGGCTGAAACAGATGGGCTGAAACAGAGAGCCTGAAACAGAGGGGCTGAAACAGAGGGGCTGAAATAGAGGGGCTGAAACAGAGGGGCTGAATCAGAGGGGCTGAAACAGAGGGGCTGAATCAGAGGGGCTGAAACAGAGGACGAGAAACAGAGGGGCTGAAACAGAGGGGCTGAATCAGAGGGCTGAAACAGAGGGGCTGAAACAGAAGGCGAGAAACAGAGAGGCTGAAACAGAGGGCAAGAAACAGAGGGGCTGAAACAGAGGGCGAGAAACAGATGGGCTGAAACAGAGGGGCTGAAACAGAGGGGCTGAAACAGAGGGGCTGAAACAGAGGGCGAGAAACAGAGGGGCTGAAACAGAGGGCGAGAAACAGAGGGGCTGAAACAGAGGGTGAGAAACAGAGGGCGAGAAACAGAGGGACTGAAACAGAGGGTCTGAAACAGAGGGGCTGAAACAGAGGGCGAGAAACAGAGGAGCTGAAACAGAGGGGCTGAAACAGAGGGGCTGAAATAGAGGGGCGGAAACAGAGGGGCTGAAACAGAGGGCGAGAAACTAAGGTACTGAATCAGAGGGGCTGAAACAGAGTGGCTGAAACAGAGGGGCTGAAACAGACGGGCTGAAACAGAGAGCCTGAAACAGAGTGGCTGAAACAGAGGGGCTGAAATAGAGGGTCTGAAACAGAGGGGCTGAATCAGAGGGGCTGAAACAGAGGGGCTGAATCAGAGGGGCTGAAACAGAGGGGCTGAAACAGAGGGCGAGAAACAGAGAGGCTGAAACAGAGGGCGAGAAACAGAGGGGCTGAAACAGAGGGCGAGAAACAGAGGGGCTGAAACAGAGGGGCTGAAACAGAGGGGCTGAAACAGAGGGCGAGAAACAGAGGGGCTGAAACAGATGGCGAGAAACAGAGGGGCTGAAACAGAGGGCGAGAAACAGAGGGGCTGAAACAGAGGGCGAGAAACAGAGGGGCTGAATCAGAGGGGCTGAATCAGAGGGGCTGAAACAGAGGGTGAGAAACAGAGGGGCTGAAACAGAGTGCGAGAAACAGAGGGCCTGAAACAGAGGGGCTGAAACAGAGGGGCTGATTCAGAGGGGCTGAAACAGAGGGGCTGAATCAGAGGGGCTGAAACAGAGGGCGAGAAACAGAGGGGCTGAAACAGAGGGCGAGAAACAGAGCGGCTGAAACAGAGGGCGAGAAACAGAGGGGCTGAAACAGAGGGGCTGAAACAGAGAGTGCGAAACAGTCGGGCTGAAACAGAGGGCGAGAAACAGAGGGGCTGAAACAGAGGGCGAGATACAGAGGGGCTGAAACAGAGGGCAAGAAACAGAGGGGCTGAAACCGAGTGGATGAAACAGAAGGGCTGAAACAGAGGGGCTGATACAGAGGGCGAGAAACAGAGGGGCTGAATCAGAGGGGCTGAATCAGAGGGGCTGAAACAGAGGGGCTGAATCAGAGGGGCTGAAACAGAAGGCGAGAAACAGAGGGGCTGAAACAGAGGGCGAGAAACAGAGGGGCAGAAACAGAGGGCGAGAAACAGAGGGGCTGAAACAGAGGGGCTGAAACAGAGGGGCTGAAACAGAGGGCAAGAAACAGAGGGGCTGAAACAGAGGGCGAGAAACAGAGGGGCTGAAACAGAGGGGCTGAAACAGAGGGGCTGAAACAGAGGGCGAGAAACAGAGGGGCTGAAACAAAGGGCGAGAAACAGAGGGGCTGAAACAGAGAGGCAGAAACAGAGGGGCTGAAACAGAGGGGCTGAATCGG
This sequence comes from Chiloscyllium punctatum, assembly GCF_047496795.1. Taxonomy (NCBI): domain Eukaryota; kingdom Metazoa; phylum Chordata; class Chondrichthyes; order Orectolobiformes; family Hemiscylliidae; genus Chiloscyllium; species Chiloscyllium punctatum. The sequence continues at coordinate 4,166,274 of NC_092787.1, forward strand.
AGGGGCTGAAACAGAGGGGCTGAAACAGAGGGGCTGAAACAGAGGGCAAGAAACAGAGGGGCTGAAACAGAGGGGCTGAAACAGAGGGGCAGAAACAGAGGGCGAGAAACAGAGGGGCTGAAACAGAGGGGCTGAAACAGAGGGCGAGAAACAGAGGGGCTGAATCAGAGGGGCTGAAACAGAGGGACTGAAACAGAGGGCGAGAAACTTAGGGACTGAATCAGAGGGGCTGAAACAGAGGGGCTGAAACAGACGGGCTGAAACAGAGAGCCTGAAACAGAGGGGCTGAAACAGATTGGCTGAAATAGAGGGGCTGAAACAGAGGGGCTGAATCAGAGGGGCTGAAACAGAGGGGCTGAATCAGAGGGGTTGAAACAGAGGACGAGAAACAGAGGGGCTGAAACAGAGGGGCTGAATCAGAGGGCTGAAACAGAGGGGCTGAAACAGAAGGCGAGAAACAGAGAGGCTGAAACAGAGGGCGAGAAACAGAGGGGCTGAAACAGAGGGCAAGAAACAGAGGGGCTGAAACAGAGGGCAAGAAACAGAGGGGCTGAAACAGAGGGGCTGAAACAGAGGGGCTGAAACAGAGGGGCTGAAACAGAGGGCGAGAAACAGAGGGGCTGAAACAGAGGGCGAGAAACAGAGGGGCTGAAACAGAGGGTGAGAAACAGAGGGCGAGAAACAGAGGGACTGAAACAGAGGGTCTGAAACAGAGGGGCTGAAACAGAGGGCGAGAAACAGAGGAGCTGAAACAGAGGGCGAGAAACAGAGGGGCTGAAACAGAGGGCGAGAAACAGAGGGGCTGAAACAGAGTGGCTGAAACAGTGGGGCTGAAACAGAGGGGCTGAAACAGAGGGCGAGAAATAAAGGGGCTGAAACGGAGGGCGAGAAACAGAGGGGATGAAACAGAGGGCTAGAATCAGAGGGGCTGAAACAGAGGGCGAGAAACAGAGGGGCTGAAACAGAGGGGCTGAAACAGAGGGGCTGAAACAGAGGGCAAGAAATAGAGGGGCTGAAAAAGAGGGCGAGAAACAGAGGGGCTGAAACAGAGGGTGAGAAACAGAGGGGCTGAATCAGAGGGGCTGAAACAGATGCCGAGAATCAGAGGGGCTGAAACAGAGGGCGAGAAACAGAGGGGCTGAAACAGAGGGGCTGAAACAGAGGGTGAGATACAGGGGGGCTGAAACAGAGGGCGTTAAACAGAGGGGCTGAAACAGAGGGGCTGAAACAGAGGGGCTGAATCAGAGTGGCTGATTCAGAGGGTCTGAAAGAGAGGGGCTGAATCAGAGGGGCGGAAAAAGAGGGTGAGAAACAGAGGGGCAGAAACAGAGGGCAAGAAACAGAGGGACTGAAACAGAGAGGCTGAAACAGAGAGCGCGAAACAGAGGGACTGAAACAGAGGGCGAGAAACAGAGGGGCTGAATCAGAGGGGCTGAAACAGATGCCGAGAATCAGAGGGGCTGAAACAGAGGGCGAGAAACAGAGGGGCTGAAACAGAGGGGCTGAAACAGAGGGTGAGATTCAGAGGGGCTGAAACAGAGGGCGTTAAACAGTGGGGCTGAAACAGAGGGGCTGAAACAGAGGGGCTGAATCAGAGTGGCTGATTCAGAGGGTCTGAAACAGAGGGGCTGAATCAGAGGGGCGGAAAAAGAGGGTGAGAAACAGAGGGGCAGAAACAGAGGGACTGAAACAGAGAGGCTGAAACAGAGAGCGCGAAACAGAGGGACTGAAACAGAGGGCGAGAAACAGAGGGGCTGAAACAGAGGGCAAGAAACAGAGGGGCTGAAACAGAGGGCGAGAAACAGAGGGGCTGAAACAGAGGGCAAGAAACAGAGGGGCTGAAACAGAGTGGCTGAAACAGAGGGCGAGAAACAGAGGGGCTGAATCAGACAGGCTGAATCAGTTGGGCTGAAACAGAGGGGCTGAAACAGAGGGCGAGAAACAGAGGGGCTGAAACAGAGGGGCTGAATCAGAGGGGCTGAAACACAGGGGCTGAAACAGAGGGCGAGAAACAGAGAGGCTGAAACAGAGGGCGAGAAACAGAGGGGCTGAAACAGAGGGCAAGAAACAGAGGGGCTGAAACAGAGGGCGAGAAACAGATGGGCTGAAACAGAGGGGCTGAAACAGAGGGGCTGAAACAGAGGGGCTGAAACAGAGGGCGAGAAACAGAGGGGCTGAAACAGAGGGCAAGAAACAGAGGGGCTGAAACAGAGGGTGAGAAACAGAGGGCGAGAAACAGAGGGACTGAAACAGAGGGGCTGAAACAGAGGGGCTGAAACAGAGGGTGAGAAACAGAGGGGCTGAAACAGAGGGCGAGAAACAGAGGGGCTGAAACAGAGGGTGAGAAACAGAGGGGCTGAAACAGAGGGGCTGAAACAGTGGGGCTGAAACAGAGGGGCTCAAACAGAGGGCGAGAAATAAAGGGGCTGAAACAGAGGGCGAGAAACAGAGGGGCTGAAACAGAGGGTGAGAAACAGAGGGGCTGAAACAGAGGGCGAGAAACAGAGGGGCTGAAAGAGAGGGGCTGAAACAGAGGGGCAGAAACAGAGGGCAAGAAATAGAGGGGCTGAAAAGGAGGGCGAGAAACAGAGGGGCTGAAACATAGGGGCTGAAACAGAGGGTGAGAAACAGAGGGGCTGAAACAGAGGGCGAGAAACAGAGGGGCTGAAACAGAGGGGCTGAAACAGAGGGGCTGAATCAGAGTGGCTGATTCAGAGGGTCTGAAACAGAGGGGCTGAATCAGAGGGGCGGAAACTAAGGGCGAGATACAGAGGGGCAGAAACAGAGGGCAAGAAACAGAGGGGCTGAAACAGAGGGCGAGAAACAGACGGGCAGAAACAGAGGGCGAGAAACAGAGGGACTGAAACAGAGGGGCTGAAACAGAGAGCGCGAAACAGAGGGACTGAAACAGAGGGCGAGAAACAGAGGGGCTGAAACAGAGGGCGAGAAACAGAGGGGCTGAAACAGAGGGCGAGAAACAGAGGGGCTGAAACAGAGGGCCAGAAACAGACGGGCAGAAAAAGAGGGCGAGAAACAGAGGGACTGAAACAAAGGGGCTGAAACAGAGAGCGCGAAACAGAGGGACTGAAACAGAGGGCGAGAAACAGAGGGGCTGAAACAGAGGGCAAGAAACAGAGGGGCTGAAACAGAGGGCGAGAAACAGAGGGGCTGTAACAGAGGGCAAGAAACAGAGGGGCTGAAACAGAGTGGCTGAAACAGAGGGCGAGAAACAGAGTTGCTGAAACAGAAGGCGAGAAACAGATGGCGAGAAACAGAGAGGCTGAAAAAGTGGGGCTGAAACAAAGGGGCTGAAACAAAGCGCCTGATACAGAGGGCGAGAAACAGAGGGGCTGAAACAGAGGGCGAGAAACAGAGGGGCTGAAACAGAGGGGCTGACACAGACGGGCTGAAACAGTGGGGCTGAAACAGAGGGCGAGAAACAGAGAGGCTGAAACACAGGGCGAGAAACAGAGGGGCTGAAACAGAGGACGAGAAACAGAGGGGCTGAAACAGAGGGACTGAAACAGAGGGGCTGAAACAGGGGGGCTGAAACAGAGGGCGAGAAACAGAGTGGCTGAAACAGAGGGCGAGAAACAGAGTGGCTGAAACAGAGGGCAAGAAACAGAGGGGCTGAAACAGAGGGCGAGAAACAGAGGGGCTGAAACAGAGGGGCTGAAACAGAGGGCGAGAAACAGAGGGGCTGAAACAGAGAGCGAGAAACAGAGTGGCTGAAACAGAGGGCCAGAAACAGAGTGGCTGAAACAGAGGGCGAGAAACAGAGTGGCTGAAACAGAGGGCAAGAAAAAGAGGGGCTGAAACAGAGGGCGAGAAACAGAGGGGCTGAAACAGAGGGGCTGAAACAGAGGGGCGGAAACAGAGGGACTGAAACAGAGAGCGAGAAACAGAGGGGCTGAAACAGAGGGGCGGAAACAGAGGGGCTGAAACAGAGGGCGAGAAACATAGTGGCTGAAACAAAGGGGCTGAAACAGTGGGGCTAAAATAGAGGGGCTGAAACAGAGGGCGAGAAATAGAGGGGCTGAAACAGAGGGCGAGAAACCGGGAGGCTGAAACAGAGGGCGAGAAACAGAGGGGCTGAAACAGAGGGCGAGAAACAGAGGGGCTGAAACAGAGGGGCTGAAACAGAGGGGCTGAAACAGAGGGCGAGAAACAGAGGGGCTGAAACAGAGGGCGAGAAACAGGGGCTGAAACAGAGGGCGAGAAACAGAGGGGCTGAAACAGAGGGTCTGAAACAGAGGGGCTGAAACAGAGGGCGAGAAACAGAGGGGCTGAATCAGAGGGGCTGAAACAGAGGGCGAGAAACAGAGGGGCTGAAACAGATTGGCTGAAACAGAGAGGCTGAAACAGAGGGGCTGAAACAGAGGGCGAGAAACAGAGAGGCTGAAACAGAGGGCGAGAAACAGAGTGGCTGAAACAGAGGGCAAGAAACAGAGGGGCTGAAACAGAGGGCGAGAAACTGAGGGGCTGAAACAGAGGGGCTGAAACAGAGGGGCTGAAACAGAGGGCGAGAAACAGAGGGGCTGAATCAGAGGGGCTGAATCAGAGGGGCTGAAACAGAGGGCCTGAATCAGAGGGGCGGAAACAGAAGGCGAGAAACAGAGGGGCTGAAAGAGAGGGCCTGAATCAGAGGGGCTGAAACAGAAGGCGAGAAACAGAGGGGCTGAAACAGAGGGCGAGAAAGAGAGGGGCAGAAACAGAGGGCGAGAAACAGTGGGGCTGAAACAGAGGGGCAGAAACAGAGGGCAAGAAACAGAGGGGCTGAAACAGAGGGCGAGAAACAGAGGGGCTGAAACAGAGGGGCTGAAGCAGAGGGGCTGAAACAGAGGGCGAGAAACAGAGGGGCTGAAACAAAGGGCGAGAAACAGAGGGGCTGAAACAGAGGGGCAGAAACAGAGGGGCTGAAACAGAGGGGCTGAAACAGAGGGCGAGAAACAGAGGGGCTGAAACAGAGGGCGAGAAACAGAGGGGCTGAAACAGAGGGCAAGAAACAGAGGCGCTGAAACCGAGTGTCTGAAACAGAAGGGCTGAAACAGAGGGGCTGAAACAGAGGGCGAGAAACAGAGGGGCTGAAACAGAAGGCAAGAAACAGACGGGCTGAAACAGAGGGCGAGAAAATGAGGGGCAGAAACAGAGGGCGAGAAACAGAGGGGCTGAAACAGACGGGCTGAAACAGAGGGCAAGAAACAGAGGGGCTGAAACAGAGGGCGAGAAACAGAGGTGCTGAAACAGAGGGGCTGAAACAGAGGGGCTGAAACAGAGGGCGAGAAACAGAGGGGCTGAAACAAAGGGCGAGAAACAGAGGGGCTGAAACAGAGGGGCAGAAACAGAGGGGCTGAAACAGAGGGGCTGAATCGGAGGGGCTGAAACAGAGGGGCTGAAACAGAGGGGCTGAAACAGAGGGCAAGAAACAGAGGGGCTGAAACAGAGGGGCTGAAACAGAGGGGCAGAAACAGAGGGCGAGAAACAGAGGGGCTGAATCAGAGGGACTGAATCAGAGGGGCTGAAACAGAGGGGCTGAAACAGAGGGCGAGAAACAGAGGGGCTGAATCAGAGGGGCTGAATCAGAGGGGCTGAAACAGAGGGCCTGAAACAGAGGGCGAGAAACTAAGGGACTGAATCAGAGGGGCTGAAACAGAGGGGCTGAAACAGAGGGGCTGAAACAGAGGGGCTGAAATAGAGGGGCGGAAACAGAGGGGCTGAAACAGAGGGCGAGAAACTAAGGTACTGAATCAGAGGGGCTGAAACAGAGTGGCTGAAACAGAGGGGCTGAAACAGACGGGCTGAAACAGAGAGCCTGAAACAGAGTGGCTGAAACAGAGGGGCTGAAATAGAGGGTCTGAAACAGAGGGGCTGAATCAGAGGGGCTGAAACAGAGGGGCTGAATCAGAGGGGCTGAAACAGAGGGGCTGAAACAGAGGGCGAGAAACAGAGAGGCTGAAACAGAGGGCGAGAAACAGAGGGGCTGAAACAGAGGGCGAGAAACAGAGGGGCTGAAACAGAGGGGCTGAAACAGAGGGGCTGAAACAGAGGGCGAGAAACAGAGGGGCTGAAACAGATGGCGAGAAACAGAGGGGCTGAAACTGAGGGCGAGAAACAGAGGGGCTGATCAGAGGGGCTGAATCAGAGGGGCTGAAACAGAGGGGCTGAAACAGAGGGCGAGAAACTAAGGGACTGAATCAGAGGTGCTGAAACAGTGGGGCTGAAACAGACGGGCTGAAACAGAGAGCCTGAAACAGAGGGGCTGAAACAGAGGGGCTGAAATAGAGGGGCTGAAATAGAGGTGCTGAAACAGAGGTCGAGAAACTAAGGTACTGAATCAGAGGGGCTGAAACAGACGGGCTGAATCAGAGGGGCTGAAACAGAGGGGCTGAATCAGAGGGGCTGAAACAGAGGGGCTGAAACAGAGGGCGAGAAACAGAGGGGCTGAAACAGAGGGCGAGAAACAGAGGGGCTGAAACAGAGGGCGAGAAACAGAGGGGCTGAAACAGAGGGGCTGAAACAGAGGGGCTGAAACAGAGGGCGAGAAACAGAGGGGCTGAAACAGAGGGCGAGAAACAGAGGGGCTGAAACAGAGGTGCTGAAACAGAGGGTGAGAAACAGAGGGGCTGAAACAGAGTGCGAGAAACAGAGGGCCTGAAACAGAGGGGCTGAAACAGAGGGGCTGATTCAGAGGGGCTGAAACAGAGGGGCTGAATCAGAGGGGCTGAAACAGAGGGCGAGAAACAGAGGGGCTGAAACAGAGGGCGAGAAACAGAGCGGCTGAAACAGAGGGCGAGAAACAGAGGGGCTGAAACAGAGGGGCTGAAACAGAGAGTGCGAAACAGTCGGGCTGAAACAGAGGGCGAGAAACAGAGGGGCTGAAACAGAGGGCGAGATACAGAGGGGCTGAAACAGAGGGGCTGAAACCGAGTGGATGAAACAGAAGGGCTGAAACAGAGGGGCTGATACAGAGGGCGAGAAACAGAGGGGCTGAATCAGAGGGGCTGAATCAGAGGGGCTGAAACAGAGGGGCTGAATCAGAGGGGCTGAAACAGAAGGCGAGAAACAGAGGGGCTGAAACAGAGGGCGAGAAACAGAGGGGCAGAAACAGAGGGCGAGAAACAGAGGGGCTGAAACAGAGGGGCTGAAACAGAGGGGCTGAAACAGAGGGCAAGAAACAGAGGGGCTGAAACAGAGGGCGAGAAACAGAGGGGCTGAAACAGAGGGGCTGAAACAGAGGGGCTGAAACAGAGGGCGAGAAACAGAGGGGCTGAAACAAAGGGCGAGAAACAGAGGGGCTGAAACTGAGAGGCAGAAACAGAGGGGCTGAAACAGAGGGGCTGAATCGGAGGGGCTGAAACAGAGGGGCTGAAACAGAGGGGCTGAAACAGAGGGGCAGAAACAGAGGGCGAGAAACAGAGGGGCTGAAACAGAGGGGCTGAAACAGAGGGCGAGAAACAGAGGGGCAGAATCAGAGGGGCTGAAACAGAGGGGCTGAAACAGAGGGCGAGAAACTTAGGGACTGAATCAGAGGGGCTGAAACAGAGGGGCTGAAACAGACGGGCTGAAACAGAGAGCCTGAAACAGAGGGGCTGAAACAGAGGGGCTGAAATAGAGGGGCTGAAACAGAGGGGCTGAATCAGAGGGGCTGAAACAGAGGGGCTGAATCAGAGGGGCTGAAACAGAGGACGAGAAACAGAGGGGCTGAAACAGAGGGGCTGAATCAGAGGGCTGAAACAGAGGGGCTGAAACAGAAGGCGAGAAACAGAGAGGCTGAAACAGAGGGCGAGAAACAGAGGGGCTGAAACAGAGGGCAAGAAACAGAGGGGCTGAAACAGAGGGCGAGAAACAGAGGGGCTGAAACAGAGGGGCTGAAACAGAGGGGCTGAAACAGAGGGGCTGAAACAGAGGGCGAGAAACAGAGGGGCTGAAACAGAGGGCGAGAAACAGAGGCGCTGAAACAGAGGGTGAGAAACAGAGGGCGAGAAACAGAGGGACTGAAACAGAGGGTCTGAAACAGAGGGGCTGAAACAGAGGGCGAGAAACAGAGGAGCTGAAACAGAGGGCGAGAAACAGAGGGGCTGAAACAGAGGGTGAGAAACAGAGGGGCTGAAACAGAGTGGCTGAAACAGTGGGGCTGAAACAGAGGGGCTGAAACAGAGGGCGAGAAATAAAGGGGCTGAAACGGAGGGCGAGAAACAGAGGGGATGAAACAGAGGGCTAGAATCAGAGGGGCTGAAACAGAGGGCGAGAAACAGAGGGGCTGAAACAGAGGGGCTGAAACAGAGGGGCTGAAACAGAGGGCAAGAAATAGAGGGGCTGAAAAAGAGGGCGAGAAACAGAGGGGCTGAAACAGAGGGTGAGAAACAGAGGGGCTGAATCAAAGGGGCTGAAACAGATGCCGAGAATCAGAGGGGCTGAAACAGAGGGCGAGAAACAGAGGGGCTGAAACAGAGGGGCTGAAACAGAGGGGCTGAATCAGAGTGGCTGATTCAGAGGGTCTGAAACAGAGGGGCTGAATCAGAGGGGCGGAAAAAGAGGGTGAGAAACAGAGGGGCAGAAACAGAGGGCAAGAAACAGAGGGACTGAAACAGAGAGGCTGAAACAGAGAGCGCGAAACAGAGGGACTGAAACAGAGGGCAAGAAACAGAGGGGCTGAAACAGAGGGCGAGAAACAGAGGGGCTGAAACAGAGGGCAAGAAACAGAGGGGCTGAAACAGAGTGGCTGAAACAGAGGGCGAGAAACAGAGGGGCTGAATCAGACAGGCTGAATCAGTTGGGCTGAAACAGAGGGGCTGAAACAGAGGGCGAGAAACAGAGGGGCTGAAACAGAGGGCAAGAAACAGAGGGGCTGAAACAGAGGGTGAGAAACAGAGGGCGAGAAACAGAGGGACTGAAACAGAGGGGCTGAAACAGAGGGGCTGAAACAGAGGGTGAGAAACAGAGGGGCTGAAACAGAGGGCGAGAAACAGAGGGGCTGAAACAGAGGGTGAGAAACAGAGGGGCTGAAACAGAGGGGCTGAAACAGTGGGGCTGAAACAGAGGGGCTCAAACAGAGGGCGAGAAATAAAGGGGCTGAAACAGAGGGCGAGAAACAGAGGGGCTGAAACAGAGGGTGAGAAACAGAGGGGCTGAAACAGAGGGCGAGAAACAGAGGGGCTGAAAGAGAGGGGCTGAAACAGAGGGGCAGAAACAGAGGGCAAGAAATAGAGGGGCTGAAAAGGAGGGCGAGAAACAGAGGGGCTGAAACAGAGGGTGAGAAACAGAGGGGCTGAATCAGAGGGGCTGAAACAGATGCCGAGAAACAGAGGGGCTGAAACAGAGGGCGAGAAACAGAGGGGCTGAAACATAGGGGCTGAAACAGAGGGTGAGAAACAGAGGGGCTGAAACAGAGGGCGAGAAACAGAGGGGCTGAAACAGAGGGGCTGAAACAGAGGGGCTGAATCAGAGTGGCTGATTCAGAGGGTCTGAAACAGAGGGGCTGAATCAGAGGGGCGGAAACTAAGGGCGAGATACAGAGGGGCAGAAACAGAGGGCAAGAAACAGAGGGGCTGAAACAGAGGGCGAGAAACAGACGGGCAGAAACAGAGGGCGAGAAACAGAGGGACTGAAACAGAGGGGCTGAAACAGAGAGCGCGAAACAGAGGGACTGAAACAGAGGGCGAGAAACAGAGGGGCTGAAACAGAGGGCGAGAAACAGAGGGGCTGAAACAGAGGGCGAGAAACAGAGGGGCTGAAACAGAGGGCCAGAAACAGAGGGCGAGAAACAGAGGGGCTGAAAGAGAGGGGCTGAAACAGAGGGGCAGAAACAGAGGGCAAGAAATAGAGGGGCTGAAAAGGAGGGCGAGAAACAGAGGGGCTGAAACAGAGGGTGAGAAACAGAGGGGCTGAATCAGAGGGGATGAAACAGATGCCGAGAAACAGAGGGGCTGAAACAGAGGGCGAGAAACAGAGGGGCTGAAACATAGGGGCTGAAACAGAGGGTGAGAAACAGAGGGGCTGAAACAGAGGGCGAGAAACAGAGGGGCTGAAACAGAGGGGCTGAAACAGAGGGGCTGAATCAGAGTGGCTGATTCAGAGGGTCTGAAACAGAGGGGCTGAATCAGAGGGGCGGAAACTAACTGCGAGATACAGAGGGGCAGAAACAGAGGGCAAGAAACAGAGGGGCTGAAACAGAGGGCGAGAAACAGACGGGCAGAAACAGAGGGCGAGAAACAGAGGGACTGAAACAGAGGGGCTGAAACAAAGAGCGCGAAACAGAGGGACTGAAACAGAGGGCGAGAAACAGAGGGGCTGAAACAGAGGGCGAGAAACAGAGGGGCTGAAACAGAGGGCGAGAAACAGAGGGGCTGAAACAGAGGGCCAGAAACAGACGGGCAGAAAAAGAGGGCGAGAAACAGACGGACTGAAACAAAGGGGCTGAAACAGAGAGCGCGAAACAGAGGGACTGAAACAGAGGGCGAGAAACAGAGGGGCTGAAACAGAGGGCAAGAAACAGAGGGGCTGAAACAGAGGGCGAGAAACAGAGGGGCTGTAACAGAGGGCAAGAAACAGAGGGGCTGAAACAGAGTGGCTGAAACAGAGGGCGAGAAACAGAGGGGCTGAATCAGACAGGCTTAATCAGATGGGCTGAAACAGAGGTGCTGAAACAGAGGGCGAGAAACAGAGTGGCTGAAACAGAGGGCGAGAAACAGAGGGCGAGAAACAGAGAGGCTGAAAAAGTGGGGCTGAAACAAAGGGGCTGAAACAAAGCGCCTGATACAGAGGGCGAGAAACAGAGGGGCTGAAACAGAGGGCGAGAAACAGAGGGGCTGAAACAGAGGGGCTGACACAGACGGGCTGAAACAGTGGGGCTGAAACAGAGGGCGAGAAACAGAGAGGCTGAAACACAGGGCGAGAAACAGAGGGGCTGAAACAGAGGACGAGAAACAGAGGGGCTGAAACAGAGGGACTGAAACAGAGGGGCTGAAACAGGGGGGCTGAAACAGAGGGCGAGAAACAGAGTGGCTGAAACAGAGGGCGAGAAACAGAGTGGCTGAAACAGAGGGCAAGAAACAGAGGGGCTGAAACAGAGGGCGAGAAACAGAGGGGCTGAAACAGAGGGGCTGAAACAGAGGGCGAGAAACAGAGGGGCTGAAACAGAGAGCGAGAAACAGAGTGGCTGAAACAGAGGGCCAGAAACAGAGTGGCTGAAACAGAGGGCGAGAAACAGAGTGGCTGAAACAGAGGGCAAGAAACAGAGGGGCTGAAACAGAGGGCGAGAAACAGAGGGGCTGAAACAGAGGGGCTGAAACAGAGGGGCGGAAACAGAGGGACTGAAACAGAGAGCGAGAAACAGAGGGGCTGAAACAGAGGGGCGGAAACAGAGGGGCTGAAACAGAGGGCGAGAAACATAGTGGCTGAAACAAAGGGGCTGAAACAGTGGGGTTAAAATAGAGGGGCTGAAACAGAGGGCGAGAAACAGAGGGGCTGAAACAGAGGGCGAGAAACAGAGGGGCTGAAACAGAGGGGCTGAAACAGAGGGGCTGAAACAGAGGGCGAGAAACAGAGGGGCTGAAACAGAGGGCAAGAAACAGGGGCTGAAACAGAGGGCGAGAAACAGAGGGGCTGAAACAGAGGGGCTGAAACAGAGGGGCTGAAACAGAGGGCGAGAAACAGAGGGGCAGAATCAGAGGGGCTGAAACAGAGGGCGAGAAACAGAGGGGCTGAAACAGAGGGGCTGAAACAGAGGGGCTGAAACAGAGGGCGAGAAACAGAGAGGCTGAAACAGAGGGCGAGAAACAGAGTGGCTGAAACAGAGGGCAAGAAACAGAGGGGCTGAAACAGAGGGCGAGAAACTGAGGGGCTGAAACAGAGGGGCTGAAACAGAGGGGCTGAAACAGAGGGCGAGAAACAGAGGGGCTGAATCAGAGGGGCTGAATCAGAGGGGCTGAAACAGAGGGCCTGAATCAGAGGGGCGGAAACAGAAGGCGAGAAACAGAGGGGCTGAAAGAGAGGGCCTGAATCAGAGGGGCTGAAACAGAAGGCGAGAAACAGAGGGGCTGAAACAGAGGGCGAGAAAGAGAGGGGCAGAAACAGAGGGCGAGAAACAGTGGGGCTGAAACAGAGGGGCAGAAACAGAGGGCAAGAAACAGAGGGGCTGAAACAGAGGGCGAGAAACAGAGGGGCTGAAACAGAGGGGCTGAAGCAGAGGGGCTGAAACAGAGGGCGAGAAACAGAGGGGCTGAAACAAAGGGCGAGAAACAGAGGGGCTGAAACAGAGGGGCAGAAACAGAGGGGCTGAAACAGAGGGGCTGAAACAGAGGGCGAGAAACAGAGGGGCTGAAACAGAGGGCGAGAAACAGAGGGGCTGAAACAGAGGGCAAGAAACAGAGGCGCTGAAACCGAGTGTCTGAAACAGAAGGGCTGAAACAGAGGGGCTGAAACAGAGGGCGAGAAACAGAGGGGCTGAATAAGAGGGGCTGAATCAGAGGGGCTGAAACAAAGGGGCTGAATCAGAGGGGCTGAAACAGAAGGCGAGAAACAGACGGGCTGAAACAGAGGGCGAGAAAATGAGGGGCAGAAACAGAGGGCGAGAAACAGAGGGGCTGAAACAGACGGGCTGAAACAGAGGGCAAGAAACAGAGGGGCTGAAACAGAGGGCGAGAAACAGAGGTGCTGAAACAGAGGGGCTGAAACAGAGGGGCTGAAACAGAGGGCGAGAAACAGAGAGGCTGAAACAGAGGGCGAGAAACAGAGTGGCTGAAACAGAGGGCAAGAAACAGAGGGGCTGAAACAGAGGGCGAGAAACTGAGGGGCTGAAACAGAAGGGCTGAAACAGAGGGGCTGAAACAGAGGGCGAGAAACAGAGGGGCTGAATCAGAGGGGCTGAATCAGAGGGGCTGAAACAGAGGGCCTGAATCAGAGGGGCGGAAACTGAAGGCGAGAAACAGAGGGGCTGAAAGAGTGGGCCTGAATCAGAGGGGCTGAAACAGAAGGCGAGAAACAGAGGGGCTGAAACAGAGGGCGAGAAAGAGAGGGGCAGAAACAGAGGGCGAGAAACAGTGGGGCTGAAACAGAGGGGCAGAAACAGAGGGCAAGAAACAGAGGGGCTGAAACAGAGGGCGAGAAACAGAGGGGCTGAAACAGAGCGGCTGAAGCAGAGGGGCTGAAACAGAGGGCGAGAAACAGAGGGGCTGAAACAAAGGGCGAGAAACAGAGGGGCTGAAACAGAGGGGCAGAAACAGAGGGGCTGAAACAGAGGGGCTGAAACAGAGGGCGAGAAACAGAGGGGCTGAAACAGAGGGCGAGAAACAGAGGGGCTGAATCAGAGGGGCTGAAACAGAGGGGCTGAAACAGAGGGCGAGAAACAGAGAGGCTGAAACAGAGGGCGAGAAACAGAGGGGCTGAAACAGAGGGCGAGAAACAGAGGGGCTGAAACAGAGGGGCTGAAACAGAGGGGCTGAAACAGAGGGCGAGAAACAGAGGGGCTGAAACAGATGGCGAGAAACAGAGGGGCTGAAACTGAGGGCGAGAAACAGAGGGGCTGATCAGAGGGGCTGAATCAGAGGGGCTGAAACAGAGGGGCTGAAACAGAGGGCGAGAAACTAAGGGACTGAATCAGAGGTGCTGAAACAGTGGGGCTGAAACAGACGGGCTGAAACAGAGAGCCTGAAACAGAGGGGCTGAAACAGAGGGGCTGAAATAGAGGGGCTGAAATAGAGGTGCTGAAACAGAGGTCGAGAAACTAAGGTACTGAATCAGAGGGGCTGAAACAGACGGGCTGAATCAGAGGGGCTGAAACAGAGGGGCTGAATCAGAGGGGCTGAAACAGAGGGGCTGAAACAGAGGGCGAGAAACAGAGGGGCTGAAACAGAGGGCGAGAAACAGAGGGGCTGAAACAGAGGGCGAGAAACAGAGGGGCTGAAACAGAGGGGCTGAAACAGAGGGGCTGAAACAGAGGGCGAGAAACAGAGGGGCTGAAACAGAGGGCGAGAAACAGAGGGGCTGAAACAGAGGTGCTGAAACAGAGGGTGAGAAACAGAGGGGCTGAAACAGAGTGCGAGAAACAGAGGGCCTGAAACAGAGGGGCTGAAACAGAGGGGCTGATTCAGAGGGGCTGAAACAGAGGGGCTGAATCAGAGGGGCTGAAACAGAGGGCGAGAAACAGAGGGGCTGAAACAGAGGGCGAGAAACAGAGCGGCTGAAACAGAGGGCGAGAAACAGAGGGGCTGAAACAGAGGGGCTGAAACAGAGAGTGCGAAACAGTCGGGCTGAAACAGAGGGCGAGAAACAGAGGGGCTGAAACAGAGGGCGAGATACAGAGGGGCTGAAACAGAGGGGCTGAAACCGAGTGGATGAAACAGAAGGGCTGAAACAGAGGGGCTGATACAGAGGGCGAGAAACAGAGGGGCTGAATCAGAGGGGCTGAATCAGAGGGGCTGAAACAGAGGGGCTGAATCAGAGGGGCTGAAACAGAAGGCGAGAAACAGAGGGGCTGAAACAGAGGGCGAGAAACAGAGGGGCAGAAACAGAGGGCGAGAAACAGAGGGGCTGAAACAGAGGGGCTGAAACAGAGGGCGAGAAACAGAGGGGCTGAAACAGAGGGGCTGAAACAGAGGGGCTGAAACAGAGGGCGAGAAACAGAGGGGCTGAAACAAAGGGCGAGAAACAGAGGGGCTGAAACTGAGAGGCAGAAACAGAGGGGCTGAAACAGAGGGGCTGAATCGGAGGGGCTGAAACAGAGGGGCTGAAACAGAGGGGCTGAAACAGAGGGGCAGAAACAGAGGGCGAGAAACAGAGGGGCTGAAACAGAGGGGCTGAAACAGAGGGCGAGAAACAGAGGGGCAGAATCAGAGGGGCTGAAACAGAGGGGCTGAAACAGAGGGCGAGAAACTTAGGGACTGAATCAGAGGGGCTGAAACAGAGGGGCTGAAACAGACGGGCTGAAACAGAGAGCCTGAAACAGAGGGGCTGAAACAGAGGGGCTGAAATAGAGGGGCTGAAACAGAGGGGCTGAATCAGAGGGGCTGAAACAGAGGGGCTGAATCAGAGGGGCTGAAACAGAGGACGAGAAACAGAGGGGCTGAAACAGAGGGGCTGAATCAGAGGGCTGAAACAGAGGGGCTGAAACAGAAGGCGAGAAACAGAGAGGCTGAAACAGAGGGCGAGAAACAGAGGGGCTGAAACAGAGGGCAAGAAACAGAGGGGCTGAAACAGAGGGCGAGAAACAGAGGGGCTGAAACAGAGGGGCTGAAACAGAGGGGCTGAAACAGAGGGGCTGAAACAGAGGGCGAGAAACAGAGGGGCTGAAACAGAGGGCGAGAAACAGAGGCGCTGAAACAGAGGGTGAGAAACAGAGGGCGAGAAACAGAGGGACTGAAACAGAGGGTCTGAAACAGAGGGGCTGAAACAGAGGGCGAGAAACAGAGGAGCTGAAACAGAGGGCGAGAAACAGAGGGGCTGAAACAGAGGGTGAGAAACAGAGGGGCTGAAACAGAGTGGCTGAAACAGTGGGGCTGAAACAGAGGGGCTGAAACAGAGGGCGAGAAATAAAGGGGCTGAAACGGAGGGCGAGAAACAGAGGGGATGAAACAGAGGGCTAGAATCAGAGGGGCTGAAACAGAGGGCGAGAAACAGAGGGGCTGAAACAGAGGGGCTGAAACAGAGGGGCTGAAACAGAGGGCAAGAAATAGAGGGGCTGAAAAAGAGGGCGAGAAACAGAGGGGCTGAAACAGAGGGTGAGAAACAGAGGGGCTGAATCAAAGGGGCTGAAACAGATGCCGAGAATCAGAGGGGCTGAAACAGAGGGCGAGAAACAGAGGGGCTGAAACAGAGGGGCTGAAACAGAGGGGCTGAATCAGAGTGGCTGATTCAGAGGGTCTGAAACAGAGGGGCTGAATCAGAGGGGCGGAAAAAGAGGGTGAGAAACAGAGGGGCAGAAACAGAGGGCAAGAAACAGAGGGACTGAAACAGAGAGGCTGAAACAGAGAGCGCGAAACAGAGGGACTGAAACAGAGGGCAAGAAACAGAGGGGCTGAAACAGAGGGCGAGAAACAGAGGGGCTGAAACAGAGGGCAAGAAACAGAGGGGCTGAAACAGAGTGGCTGAAACAGAGGGCGAGAAACAGAGGGGCTGAATCAGACAGGCTGAATCAGTTGGGCTGAAACAGAGGGGCTGAAACAGAGGGCGAGAAACAGAGGGGCTGAAACAGAGGGCAAGAAACAGAGGGGCTGAAACAGAGGGTGAGAAACAGAGGGCGAGAAACAGAGGGACTGAAACAGAGGGGCTGAAACAGAGGGGCTGAAACAGAGGGTGAGAAACAGAGGGGCTGAAACAGAGGGCGAGAAACAGAGGGGCTGAAACAGAGGGTGAGAAACAGAGGGGCTGAAACAGAGGGGCTGAAACAGTGGGGCTGAAACAGAGGGGCTCAAACAGAGGGCGAGAAATAAAGGGGCTGAAACAGAGGGCGAGAAACAGAGGGGCTGAAACAGAGGGTGAGAAACAGAGGGGCTGAAACAGAGGGCGAGAAACAGAGGGGCTGAAAGAGAGGGGCTGAAACAGAGGGGCAGAAACAGAGGGCAAGAAATAGAGGGGCTGAAAAGGAGGGCGAGAAACAGAGGGGCTGAAACAGAGGGTGAGAAACAGAGGGGCTGAATCAGAGGGGCTGAAACAGATGCCGAGAAACAGAGGGGCTGAAACAGAGGGCGAGAAACAGAGGGGCTGAAACATAGGGGCTGAAACAGAGGGTGAGAAACAGAGGGGCTGAAACAGAGGGCGAGAAACAGAGGGGCTGAAACAGAGGGGCTGAAACAGAGGGGCTGAATCAGAGTGGCTGATTCAGAGGGTCTGAAACAGAGGGGCTGAATCAGAGGGGCGGAAACTAAGGGCGAGATACAGAGGGGCAGAAACAGAGGGCAAGAAACAGAGGGGCTGAAACAGAGGGCGAGAAACAGACGGGCAGAAACAGAGGGCGAGAAACAGAGGGACTGAAACAGAGGGGCTGAAACAGAGAGCGCGAAACAGAGGGACTGAAACAGAGGGCGAGAAACAGAGGGGCTGAAACAGAGGGCGAGAAACAGAGGGGCTGAAACAGAGGGCGAGAAACAGAGGGGCTGAAACAGAGGGCCAGAAACAGAGGGCGAGAAACAGAGGGGCTGAAAGAGAGGGGCTGAAACAGAGGGGCAGAAACAGAGGGCAAGAAATAGAGGGGCTGAAAAGGAGGGCGAGAAACAGAGGGGCTGAAACAGAGGGTGAGAAACAGAGGGGCTGAATCAGAGGGGATGAAACAGATGCCGAGAAACAGAGGGGCTGAAACAGAGGGCGAGAAACAGAGGGGCTGAAACATAGGGGCTGAAACAGAGGGTGAGAAACAGAGGGGCTGAAACAGAGGGCGAGAAACAGAGGGGCTGAAACAGAGGGGCTGAAACAGAGGGGCTGAATCAGAGTGGCTGATTCAGAGGGTCTGAAACAGAGGGGCTGAATCAGAGGGGCGGAAACTAACTGCGAGATACAGAGGGGCAGAAACAGAGGGCAAGAAACAGAGGGGCTGAAACAGAGGGCGAGAAACAGACGGGCAGAAACAGAGGGCGAGAAACAGAGGGACTGAAACAGAGGGGCTGAAACAAAGAGCGCGAAACAGAGGGACTGAAACAGAGGGCGAGAAACAGAGGGGCTGAAACAGAGGGCGAGAAACAGAGGTGCTGAAACAGAGGGCGAGAAACAGAGGGGCTGAAACAGAGGGCCAGAAACAGACGGGCAGAAAAAGAGGGCGAGAAACAGACGGACTGAAACAAAGGGGCTGAAACAGAGAGCGCGAAACAGAGGGACTGAAACAGAGGGCGAGAAACAGAGGGGCTGAAACAGAGGGCAAGAAACAGAGGGGCTGAAACAGAGGGCGAGAAACAGAGGGGCTGTAACAGAGGGCAAGAAACAGAGGGGCTGAAACAGAGTAGCTGAAACAGAGGGCGAGAAACAGAGGGGCTGAATCAGACAGGCTTAATCAGATGGGCTGAAACAGAGGTGCTGAAACAGAGGGCGAGAAACAGAGTGGCTGAAACAGAGGGCGAGAAACAGAGGGCGAGAAACAGAGAGGCTGAAAAAGTGGGGCTGAAACAAAGGGGCTGAAACAAAGCGCCTGATACAGAGGGCGAGAAACAGAGGGGCTGAAACAGAGGGCGAGAAACAGAGGGGCTGAAACAGAGGGGCTGACACAGACGGGCTGAAACAGTGGGGCTGAAACAGAGGGCGAGAAACAGAGAGGCTGAAACACAGGGCGAGAAACAGAGGGGCTGAAACAGAGGACGAGAAACAGAGGGGCTGAAACAGAGGGACTGAAACAGAGGGGCTGAAACAGGGGGGCTGAAACAGAGGGCGAGAAACAGAGTGGCTGAAACAGAGGGCGAGAAACAGAGTGGCTGAAACAGAGGGCAAGAAACAGAGGGGCTGAAACAGAGGGCGAGAAACAGAGGGGCTGAAACAGAGGGGCTGAAACAGAGGGCGAGAAACAGAGGGGCTGAAACAGAGAGCGAGAAACAGAGTGGCTGAAACAGAGGGCCAGAAACAGAGTGGCTGAAACAGAGGGCGAGAAACAGAGTGGCTGAAACAGAGGGCAAGAAACAGAGGGGCTGAAACAGAGGGCGAGAAACAGAGGGGCTGAAACAGAGGGGCTGAAACAGAGGGGCGGAAACAGAGGGACTGAAACAGAGAGCGAGAAACAGAGGGGCTGAAACAGAGGGGCGGAAACAGAGGGGCTGAAACAGAGGGCGAGAAACATAGTGGCTGAAACAAAGGGGCTGAAACAGTGGGGTTAAAATAGAGGGGCTGAAACAGAGGGCGAGAAACAGAGGGGCTGAAACAGAGGGCGAGAAACAGAGGGGCTGAAACAGAGGGGCTGAAACAGAGGGGCTGAAACAGAGGGCGAGAAACAGAGGGGCTGAAACAGAGGGCAAGAAACAGGGGCTGAAACAGAGGGCGAGAAACAGAGGGGCTGAAACAGAGGGGCTGAAACAGAGGGGCTGAAACAGAGGGCGAGAAACAGAGGGGCAGAATCAGAGGGGCTGAAACAGAGGGCGAGAAACAGAGGGGCTGAAACAGAGGGGCTGAAACAGAGGGGCTGAAACAGAGGGCGAGAAACAGAGAGGCTGAAACAGAGGGCGAGAAACAGAGTGGCTGAAACAGAGGGCAAGAAACAGAGGGGCTGAAACAGAGGGCGAGAAACTGAGGGGCTGAAACAGAGGGGCTGAAACAGAGGGGCTGAAACAGAGGGCGAGAAACAGAGGGGCTGAATCAGAGGGGCTGAATCAGAGGGGCTGAAACAGAGGGCCTGAATCAGAGGGGCGGAAACAGAAGGCGAGAAACAGAGGGGCTGAAAGAGAGGGCCTGAATCAGAGGGGCTGAAACAGAAGGCGAGAAACAGAGGGGCTGAAACAGAGGGCGAGAAAGAGAGGGGCAGAAACAGAGGGCGAGAAACAGTGGGGCTGAAACAGAGGGGCAGAAACAGAGGGCAAGAAACAGAGGGGCTGAAACAGAGGGCGAGAAACAGAGGGGCTGAAACAGAGGGGCTGAAGCAGAGGGGCTGAAACAGAGGGCGAGAAACAGAGGGGCTGAAACAAAGGGCGAGAAACAGAGGGGCTGAAACAGAGGGGCAGAAACAGAGGGGCTGAAACAGAGGGGCTGAAACAGAGGGCGAGAAACAGAGGGGCTGAAACAGAGGGCGAGAAACAGAGGGGCTGAAACAGAGGGCAAGAAACAGAGGCGCTGAAACCGAGTGTCTGAAACAGAAGGGCTGAAACAGAGGGGCTGAAACAGAGGGCGAGAAACAGAGGGGCTGAATAAGAGGGGCTGAATCAGAGGGGCTGAAACAAAGGGGCTGAATCAGAGGGGCTGAAACAGAAGGCGAGAAACAGACGGGCTGAAACAGAGGGCGAGAAAATGAGGGGCAGAAACAGAGGGCGAGAAACAGAGGGGCTGAAACAGACGGGCTGAAACAGAGGGCAAGAAACAGAGGGGCTGAAACAGAGGGCGAGAAACAGAGGTGCTGAAACAGAGGGGCTGAAACAGAGGGGCTGAAACAGAGGGCGAGAAACAGAGAGGCTGAAACAGAGGGCGAGAAACAGAGTGGCTGAAACAGAGGGCAAGAAACAGAGGGGCTGAAACAGAGGGCGAGAAACTGAGGGGCTGAAACAGAAGGGCTGAAACAGAGGGGCTGAAACAGAGGGCGAGAAACAGAGGGGCTGAATCAGAGGGGCTGAATCAGAGGGGCTGAAACAGAGGGCCTGAATCAGAGGGGCGGAAACTGAAGGCGAGAAACAGAGGGGCTGAAAGAGTGGGCCTGAATCAGAGGGGCTGAAACAGAAGGCGAGAAACAGAGGGGCTGAAACAGAGGGCGAGAAAGAGAGGGGCAGAAACAGAGGGCGAGAAACAGTGGGGCTGAAACAGAGGGGCAGAAACAGAGGGCAAGAAACAGAGGGGCTGAAACAGAGGGCGAGAAACAGAGGGGCTGAAACAGAGCGGCTGAAGCAGAGGGGCTGAAACAGAGGGCGAGAAACAGAGGGGCTGAAACAAAGGGCGAGAAACAGAGGGGCTGAAACAGAGGGGCAGAAACAGAGGGGCTGAAACAGAGGGGCTGAAACAGAGGGCGAGAAACAGAGGGGCTGAAACAGAGGGCGAGAAACAGAGGGGCTGAAACAGAGGGCAAGAAACAGAGGCGCTGAAACCGAGTGTCTGAAACAGAAGGGCTGAAACAGAGGGGCTGAAACAGAGGGCGAGAAACAGAGGGGCTGAATAAGAGGGGCTGAATCAGAGGGGCTGAAACAAAGGGGCTGAATCAGAGGGGCTGAAACAGAAGGCGAGAAACAGACGGGCTGAAACAGAGGGCGAGAAAATGAGGGGCAGAAACAGAGGGCGAGAAACAGAGGGGCTGAAACAGACGGGCTGAAACAGAGGGCAAGAAACAGAGGGGCTGAAACAGAGGGCGAGAAACAGAGGTGCTGAAACAGAGGGGCTGAAACAGAGGGGCTGAAACAGAGGGCGAGAAACAGAGGGGCTGAAACAAAGGGCGAGAAACAGAGGGGCTGAAACAGAGGGGCAGAAACAGAGGGGCTGAAACAGAGGGGCTGAATCGGAGGGGCTGAAACAGAGGGGCTGAAACAGAGGGGCTGAAACAGAGGGCAAGAAACAGAGGGGCTGAAACAGAGGGGCTGAAACAGAGGGGCAGAAACAGAGGGCGAGAAACAGAGGGGCTGCATCAGAGGGACTGAATCAGAGGGGCTGAAACAGAGGGGCTGAAACAGAGGGCGAGAAACAGATGGGCTGAATCAGAGGGGCTGAATCAGAGGGGCTGAAACAGAGGGCCTGAAACAGAGGGCGAGAAACTAAGGGACTGAATCAGAGGGGCTGAAACAGAGGGGCTGAAACAGAGGGGCTGAAACAGAGGGGCTGAAATAGAGGGGCGGAAACAGAGGGGCTGAAACAGAGGGCGAGAAACTAAGGTACTGAATCAGAGGGGCTGAAACAGAGTGGCTGAAACAGAGGGGCTGAAACAGACGGGCTGAAACAGAGAGCCTGAAACAGAGTGGCTGAAACAGACGGGCTGAAATAGAGGGTCTGAAACAGAGGGGCTGAATCAGAGGGGCTGAAACAGAGGGGCTGAATCAGAGGGGCTGAAACAGAGGGGCTGAAACAGAGGGCGAGAAACAGAGAGGCTGAAACAGAGGGCGAGAAACAGACGGGCTGTAACAGAGGGCGAGAAACAGAGGGGCTGAAACAGAGGGGCTGAAACAGAGGGGCTGAAACAGAGGGCGAGAAACAGAGGGGCTGAAACAGAGGGCGAGAAACAGAGGGGCTGAAACAGAGGGCGAGAAACAGAGGGGCTGAAACAGAGGTGCTGAAACAGAGGGTGAGAAACGGAGGGGCTGAAACAGAGTGCGAGAAACAGAGGGCCTGAAACAGAGGGGCTGAAACAGAGGGGCTGATTCAGAGGGGCTGAAACAGAGGGGCTGAATCAGAGGGGCTGAAACAGAGGGCGAGAAACAGAGGGGCTGAAACAGAGGGCGAGAAACAGAGCGGCTGAAACAGAGGGCGAGAAACAGAGGGGCTGAAACAGAGGGGCTGAAACAGAGAGTGCGAAACAGTCGGGCTGAAACAGAGGGCGAGAAACAGAGGGGCTGAAACAGAGGGCGAGAAACAGAGGGGCTGAAACAGAGGGCAAGAAACAGAGGGGCTGAAACCGAGTGGATGAAACAGAAGGGCTGAAACAGAGGGGCTGATACAGAGGGCGAGAAACAGAGGGGCTGAATCAGAGGGGCTGAATCAGAGGGGCTGAAACAGAGGGGCTGAATCAGAGGGGCTGAAACAGAAGGCGAGAAACAGAGGGGCTGAAACAGAGGGCGAGAAACAGAGGGGCAGAAACAGAGGGCGAGAAACAGAGGGGCTGAAACAGAGGGGCTGAAACAGAGGGGCTGAAACAGAGGGCAAGAAACAGAGGGGCTGAAACAGAGGGCGAGAAACAGAGGGGCTGAAACAGAGGGGCTGAAACAGATGGGCTGAAACAGAGGGCGAGAAACAGAGGGGCTGAAACAAAGGGCGAGAAACAGAGGGGCTGAAACTGAGAGGCAGAAACAGAGGGGCTGAAACAGAGGGGCTGAATCGGAGGGGCTGAAACAGAGGGGCTGAAACAGAGGGGCTGAAACAGAGGGCAAGAAACAGAGGGGCTGAAACAGAGGGGCTGAAACAGAGGGGCAGAAACAGAGGGCGAGAAACAGAGGGGCTGAAACAGAGGGGCTGAAACAGAGGGCGAGAAACTTAGGGACTGAATCAGAGGGGCTGAAACAGAGGGGCTGAAACAGACGGGCTGCAACAGAGAGCCTGAAACAGAGGGGCTGAAACAGAGGGGCTGAAATAGAGGGGCTGAAACAGAGGGGCTGAATCAGAGGGGCTGAAACAGAGTGGCTGAATCAGAGGGGCTGAAACAGAGGACGAGAAACAGAGGGGCTGAAACAGAGGGGCTGAATCAGAGGGCTGAAACAGAGGGGCTGAAACAGAAGGCGAGAAACAGAGAGGCTGAAACAGAGGGCGAGAAACAGAGGGGCTGAAACAGAGGGCAAGAAACAGAGGGGCTGAAACAGAGGGCGAGAAACAGAGGGGCTGAAACAGAGGGGCTGAAACAGAGCGGCTGAAACAGAGGGGCTGAAACAGAGGGCGAGAAACAGAGGGGCTGAAACAGAGGGCGAGAAACAGAGGGGCTGAAACAGAGGGTGAGAAACAGAGGGCGAGAAACAGAGGGACTGAAACAGAGGGTCTGAAACAGAGGAGCTGAAACAGAGGGCGAGAAACAGAGGAGCTGAAACAGAGGGCGAGAAACAGAGGGGCTGAAACAGAGGGCGAGAAACAGAGGGGCTGAAACAGAGTGGCTGAAACAGTGGGGCTGAAACAGAGGGGCTGAAACAGAGGGCGAGAAATAAAGGGGCTGAAACGGAGGGCGAGAAACAGAGGGGATGAAACAGAGGGCGAGAATCAGAGGGGCTGAAACAGAGGGCGAGAAACAGAGGGGCTGAAACAGAGGGGCTGAAACAGAGGGGCTGAAACAGAGGGCAAGAAATAGAGGGGCTGAAAAAGAGGGCGAGAAACAGAGGGGCTGAAACAGAGGGTGAGAAACAGAGGGGCTGAATCAGAGGGGCTGAAACAGATGCCGAGAATCAGAGGGGCTGAAACAGAGGGCGAGAAACAGAGGGGCTGAAACAGAGGGGCTGAAACAGAGGGTGAGATACAGAGGGGCTGAAACAGAGGGCGTTAAACAGAGGGGCTGAAACAGAGGGGCTGAAACAGAGGGGCTGAATCAGAGTGGCTGATTCAGAGGGTCTGAAACAGAGGGGCTGAATCAGAGGGGCGGAAAAAGAGGGTGAGAAACAGAGGGGCGGAAACAGAGGGCAAGAAACAGAGGGACTGAAACAGAGAGGCTGAAACAGAGAGCGCGAAACAGAGGGACTGAAACAGAGGGCGAGAAACAGAGGGGCTGAAACAGAGGGCAAGAAACAGAGGGGCTGAAACAGAGGGCGAGAAACAGAGGGGCTGAAACAGAGGGCAAGAAACAGAGGGGCTGAAACAGAGTGGCTGAAACAGAGGGCGAGAAACAGAGGGGCTGAATCAGACAGGCTGAATCAGTTGGGCTGAAACAGAGGGGCTGAAACAGAGGGCGAGAAACAGGGCGAGAAACAGAGGGGCTGAAAAAGTGGGGCTGAAACAAAAGGGCTGAAACAAAGCGCCTGATACCGGGGGCGAGAAACAGAGGGGCTGAAACAGAGGGAGAGAAACAGAGGGGCTGAAACAGAGGGGCTGAAACAGACGGGCTGAAACAGTGGGGCTGAAACAGAGGGCGAGAAACAGAGAGGCTGAAACACAGGGCGAGAAACAGAGGGGCTGAAACAGAGGGCGAGAAACAGAGGGGCTGAAACAGAGGGACTGAAACAGAGGGGCTGAAACAGAGGGGCTGAAACAGAGGGCGAGAAACAGAGTGGCTGAAACAGAGGGTGAGAAAAAGAGTGGCTGAAACAGAGGGCGAGAAACAGAGGGGCTGAAACAGAGGGGCTGAAACAGAGGGGCGGAAACAGAGAGGCTGAAAAAGAGAGCGAGAAACAGAGGGGCTGAAACAGAGGGCCAGAAACAGAGTGGCTGAAACAGAGGGCGAGAAACAGAGGGGCTGAAACAGAGGGCAAGAAACAGAGGGGCTGAAACAGAGGGCGAGAAACAGAGGGGCTGAAACAGAGGTGCTGAAACAGAGGGGCGGAAGCAGAGGGGCTGAAACAGAGAGCGAGAAACAGAGGGGCTGAAACAGAGGGGCGGAAACAGAGGGGCTGAAACAGAGGGCGAGAAACATAGTGGCTGAAACAAAGGGGCTGAAACAGTGGGGCTAAAATAGAGGGGCTGAAACAGAGGGCGAGAAATAGAGGGGCTGAAACAGAGGGCGAGAAACCGAGGGGCTGAAACAGAGGGCGAGAAACAGAGGGGCTGAAACAGAGGGCGAGAAACAGAGGGGCTGAAACAGAGGGGCTGAATCAGAGGGGCTGAAACAGAGGGCGAGAAACAGAGCGGCTGAAACAGAGGGCGAGAAACAGAGGGGCTGAAACAGAGGGGCTGAAACAGAGAGTGCGAAACAGTCGGGCTGAAACAGAGGGCGAGAAACAGAGGGGCTGAAACAGAGGGCGAGAAACAGAGGGGCTGAAACAGAGGGCAAGAAACAGAGGGGCTGAAACCGAGTGGATGAAACAGAAGGGCTGAAACAGAGGGGCTGATACAGAGGGCGAGAAACAGAGGGGCTGAATCAGAGGGGCTGAATCAGAGGGGCTGAAACAGAGGGGCTGAATCAGAGGGGCTGAAACAGAAGGCGAGAAACAGAGGGGCTGAAACAGAGGGCGAGAAACAGAGGGGCAGAAACAGAGGGCGAGAAACAGAGGGGCTGAAACAGAGGGGCTGAAACAGAGGGGCTGAAACAGAGGGCAAGAAACAGAGGGGCTGAAACAGAGGGCGAGAAACAGAGGGGCTGAAACAGAGGGGCTGAAACAGATGGGCTGAAACAGAGGGCGAGAAACAGAGGGGCTGAAACAAAGGGCGAGAAACAGAGGGGCTGAAACTGAGAGGCAGAAACAGAGGGGCTGAAACAGAGGGGCTGAATCGGAGGGGCTGAAACAGAGGGGCTGAAACAGAGGGGCTGAAACAGAGGGCAAGAAACAGAGGGGCTGAAACAGAGGGGCTGAAACAGAGGGGCAGAAACAGAGGGCGAGAAACAGAGGGGCTGAAACAGAGGGGCTGAAACAGAGGGCGAGAAACTTAGGGACTGAATCAGAGGGGCTGAAACAGAGGGGCTGAAACAGACGGGCTGCAACAGAGAGCCTGAAACAGAGGGGCTGAAACAGAGGGGCTGAAATAGAGGGGCTGAAACAGAGGGGCTGAATCAGAGGGGCTGAAACAGAGTGGCTGAATCAGAGGGGCTGAAACAGAGGACGAGAAACAGAGGGGCTGAAACAGAGGGGCTGAATCAGAGGGCTGAAACAGAGGGGCTGAAACAGAAGGCGAGAAACAGAGAGGCTGAAACAGAGGGCGAGAAACAGAGGGGCTGAAACAGAGGGCAAGAAACAGAGGGGCTGAAACAGAGGGCGAGAAACAGAGGGGCTGAAACAGAGGGGCTGAAACAGAGCGGCTGAAACAGAGGGGCTGAAACAGAGGGCGAGAAACAGAGGGGCTGAAACAGAGGGCGAGAAACAGAGGGGCTGAAACAGAGGGTGAGAAACAGAGGGCGAGAAACAGAGGGACTGAAACAGAGGGTCTGAAACAGAGGGGCTGAAACAGAGGGCGAGAAACAGAGGAGCTGAAACAGAGGGCGAGAAACAGAGGGGCTGAAACAGAGGGCGAGAAACAGAGGGGCTGAAACAGAGTGGCTGAAACAGTGGGGCTGAAACAGAGGGGCTGAAACAGAGGGCGAGAAATAAAGGGGCTGAAACGGAGGGCGAGAAACAGAGGGGATGAAACAGAGGGCGAGAATCAGAGGGGCTGAAACAGAGGGCGAGAAACAGAGGGGCTGAAACAGAGGGGCTGAAACAGAGGGGCTGAAACAGAGGGCAAGAAATAGAGGGGCTGAAAAAGAGGGCGAGAAACAGAGGGGCTGAAACAGAGGGTGAGAAACAGAGGGGCTGAATCAGAGGGGCTGAAACAGATGCCGAGAATCAGAGGGGCTGAAACAGAGGGCGAGAAACAGAGGGGCTGAAACAGAGGGGCTGAAACAGAGGGTGAGATACAGAGGGGCTGAAACAGAGGGCGTTAAACAGAGGGGCTGAAACAGAGGGGCTGAAACAGAGGGGCTGAATCAGAGTGGCTGATTCAGAGGGTCTGAAACAGAGGGGCTGAATCAGAGGGGCGGAAAAAGAGGGTGAGAAACAGAGGGGCGGAAACAGAGGGCAAGAAACAGAGGGACTGAAACAGAGAGGCTGAAACAGAGAGCGCGAAACAGAGGGACTGAAACAGAGGGCGAGAAACAGAGGGGCTGAAACAGAGGGCAAGAAACAGAGGGGCTGAAACAGAGGGCGAGAAACAGAGGGGCTGAAACAGAGGGCAAGAAACAGAGGGGCTGAAACAGAGTGGCTGAAACAGAGGGCGAGAAACAGAGGGGCTGAATCAGACAGGCTGAATCAGTTGGGCTGAAACAGAGGGGCTGAAACAGAGGGCGAGAAACAGGGCGAGAAACAGAGGGGCTGAAAAAGTGGGGCTGAAACAAAAGGGCTGAAACAAAGCGCCTGATACCGGGGGCGAGAAACAGAGGGGCTGAAACAGAGGGAGAGAAACAGAGGGGCTGAAACAGAGGGGCTGAAACAGACGGGCTGAAACAGTGGGGCTGAAACAGAGGGCGAGAAACAGAGAGGCTGAAACACAGGGCGAGAAACAGAGGGGCTGAAACAGAGGGCGAGAAACAGAGGGGCTGAAACAGAGGGACTGAAACAGAGGGGCTGAAACAGAGGGGCTGAAACAGAGGGCGAGAAACAGAGTGGCTGAAACAGAGGGTGAGAAAAAGAGTGGCTGAAACAGAGGGCGAGAAACAGAGGGGCTGAAACAGAGGGGCTGAAACAGAGGGGCGGAAACAGAGAGGCTGAAAAAGAGAGCGAGAAACAGAGGGGCTGAAACAGAGGGCCAGAAACAGAGTGGCTGAAACAGAGGGCGAGAAACAGAGGGGCTGAAACAGAGGGCAAGAAACAGAGGGGCTGAAACAGAGGGCGAGAAACAGAGGGGCTGAAACAGAGGTGCTGAAACAGAGGGGCGGAAGCAGAGGGGCTGAAACAGAGAGCGAGAAACAGAGGGGCTGAAACAGAGGGCGAGAAATAGAGGGGCTGAAACAGAGGGCGAGAAACCGAGGGGCTGAAACAGAGGGCGAGAAACAGAGGGGCTGAAACAGAGGGCGAGAAACAGAGGGGCTGAAACAGAGGGGCTGAAACAGAGGGGCTGAAACAGAGGGCGAGAAACAGAGGGGTTGAAACAGAGGGCGAGAAACAGAGGGGCTGAAACAGAGGGCGAGAAACAGAGGGGCTGAAACAGAGGGCGAGAATCAGAGGGGCTGAAACAGAGGGGCTGAAACAGAGGGGCTGAAACAGAGGGCGAGAAACAGAGGGGCTGAAACAGAGGGCGAGAAACAGAGGGGCTGAATCAGAGGGGCTGAAACAGAGGGCGAGAAACAGAGGGGCTGAAACAGAGGGGCTGAAACAGAGGGGCTGAAACAGAGGGGCTGAATCGGAGGGGCTGAAACAGAGGGGCTGAAACAGAGGGGCTGAAACAGAGGGCAAGAAACAGAGGGGCTGAAACAGAGGGGTTGAAACAGAGTGGCAGAAACAGAGGGCGAGAAACAGAGGGGCTGAATCAGAGGGGCTGAATCAGAGGGGCTGAAACAGAGGGGCTGAAACAGAGGGCCTGAAACAGAGGGGCTGAATCAGAGGGGCTGAATCAGAGGGGCTGAAACAGAGGGCCTGAAACAGAGGGCGAGAAACTAAGGGACTGAATCAGAGGGGCTGAAACAGAGGGGCTGAAACAGACGGGCTGAAACAGAGAGCCTGAAACAGAGGGGCTGAAACAGAGGGCCTGAAATAGAGGGGCTGAAACAGAGGGGCTGAAACAGAGGGCGAGAAACTAAGGTACTGAATCAGAGGGGCTGAAACAGAGGGGCTGAAACAGAGGGGCTGAAACAGACGGGCTGAAACAGTGAGCCTGAAACAGAGTGGCTGAAACAGAGGGCGAGAAACAGAGGGGCTGAAACAGAGGGGCTGGAACAGAGGGGCGGAAACAGAGGGGCTGAAAAAGAGAGCAAGAAACAGAGGGGCTGAAACAGAGGGCCAGAAACAGAGTGGCTGAAACAGAGGGCGAGAAACAGAGGGGCTGAAACAGAGGGCAAGAAACAGAGGGGCTGAAACAGAGGGCGAGAAACAGAGGGGCTGAAACAGAGGGGCTGAAACAGAGGGGCGGAAACAGAGGGGCTGAAACAGAGAGCGAGAAACAGAGGGGCTGAATCAGAGGGGCGGAAACAGAGGGGCTGAAACAGAGGGCGAGAAACATAGTGGCTGAAACAAAGTGGCTAAAACAGTGGGGCTAAAATAGAGGGGCTGAAACAGAGGGCGAGAAATAGAGGGGCTGAAACAGAGGGCGAGAAACCGAGGGGCTGAAACAGAGGGCGAGAAACAGAGGGGCTGAAACAGAGGGCGAGAAACAGAGGGGCTGAAACAGAGGGGCTGAAACAGAGGGGCTGAAACAGAGGGCGAGAAACAGAGGGGCTGAAACAGAGGGCGAGAAACAGAGGGGCTGAATCAGAGGGGCTGAAACAGAGGGCGAGAAACAGAGGGGCTGAAACAAAGGGGCTGAAACAGAGCGGCTGAATCGGAGGGGCTGAAACAGAGGGGCTGAAACAGAGGGGCTGAAACAGAGGGCAAGAAACAGAGGGGCTGAAACAGAGGGGCTGAAACAGAGGGGCAGAAACAGAGGGCGAGAAACAGAGGGGCTGAATCAGAGGGGCTGAATCAGAGGGGCTGAAACAGAGGGGCTGAAACAGAGGGCGAGAAACAGAGGGGCTGAATCAGAGGGGCTGAATCAGAGGGGCTGAAACAGAGGGCCTGAAACAGAGGGCGAGAAACTAAGGGACTGAATCAGAGGGGCTGAAACAGAGGGGCTGAAACAGACGGGCTGAAACAGAGAGCCTGAAACAGAGGGGCTGAAACAGAGGGGCTGAAATAGAGGGGCTGAAACAGAGGGGCTGAAACAGAGGGCGAGAAACTAAGGTACTGAATCAGAGGGGCTGAAACAGAGGGGCTGAAACAGAGGGGCTGAAACAGACGGGCTGAAACAGAGAGCCTGAAACAGAGTGGCTGAAACAGAGGGGCTGAAATAGAGGGTCTGAAACAGAGGGGCTGAATCAGAGGGGCTGAAACAGAGGGGCTGAATCAGAGGGGCTGAAACAGAGGGGCTGAAACAGAGGGCGAGAAACAGAGAGGCTGAAACAGAGGGCGAGAAACAGAGGGGCTGAAACAGAGGGGCTGAAACAGAGGGGCTGATTCAGAGGGGCTGAAACAGAGGGGCTGAATCAGAGGGGCTGAAACAGAGGGCGAGAAACAGAGGGGCTGAAACAGAGGGCGAGAAACAGAGGAGCAGAAACAGAGGGCGAGAAACAGAGGGGCTGAAACAGAGGGGCTGAAACAGAGAGTGCGAAACAGAGGGGCTGAAACAGAGGGCGAGAAACAGAGGAGCTGAAACAGAGGGTGAGAAACAGAGGGGCTGAAACAGAGGGCAAGAAACAGAGGGGCTGAAACCGAGTGGCTGAAACAGAAGGGCTGAAACAGAGGGGCTGAAACAGAGGGCGAGAAACAGAGGGGCTGAAACAGAGGGGCTGAAACAGAGGGGCTGAAACAGAGGGCGAGAAACAGAGGGGCTGAAACAAAGGGCGAGAAACAGAGGGGCTGAAACAGAGGGGCAGAAACAGAGGGGCTGAAACAGAGGGGCTGAATCGGAGGGGCTGAAACAGAGGGGCTGAAACAGAGGGGCTGAAACAGAGGGCAAGAAACAGAGGGGCTGAAACAGAGGGGCTGAAACAGAGGGGCAGAAACAGAGGGCGAGAAACAGAGGGGCTGAAACAGAGGGCGAGAAACAGAGGGCAAGAAACAGAGGGGCTGAATCAGAGGGGCTGAATCAGAGGGGCTGAAACAGAGGGGCTGAAACAGAGGGCGAGAAACGAAGGGACTGAATCAGAGGGGCTGAAACAGAGGGGCTGAAACAGACGGGCTGAAACAGAGAGCCTGAAACAGAGGGGCTGAAACAGAGGGGCTGAAATAGAGGGGCTGAAACAGAGGGGCTGAATCAGAGGGGCTGAAACAGAGGGGCTGAATCAGAGGGGCTGAAACAGAGGGCGAGAAACAGAGGGGCTGAAACAGAGGGGCTGAATCAGAGGGGCTGAAAGAGAGGGGCTGAAACAGAGGGCGAGAAACAGAGAGGCTGAAACACAGGGCGAGAAACAGAGGGGCTGAAACAGAGGGCAAGAAACAGAGCGGCTGAAACAGAGGGCGAGAAACAGAGGGGCTGAAACAGAGGGGCTGAAACAGAGGGGCTGAAACAGAGGGGCTGAAACAGAGGGCGAGAGACAGAGGGTCTGAAACAGAGGGCGAGAAACAGAGGGGCTGAAACAGAGGGCGAGAAACAGAGGGCGAGAAACAGAGGGACTGAAACACAGCGGCTGAAACTGAGGGGCTGAAACAGAGGGCGAGAAACAGAGGGGCTGAAACAGAGGGCGAGAAACAGAGGGGCTGAAACAGAGGGCGAGAAACAGAGGGGCGAGAAACAGAGGGGCTGAAACAGAGGGGCTGAAACAGTGGGGCTGAAACAGAGGGGCTGAAACAGAGGGCGAGAAATAAAGGGGCTGAAACAGAGGGCGAGAAACAGAGGGGATGAAACAGAGGGCGAGAATCAGAGGGGCTGAAACAGAGTACGAGAAACAGAGGGGCTGAAACAGAGGGGCTGAAACATAGGGCAAGAAATAGAGGGGCTGAAAAAGAGGGCGAGAAACAGAGGGGCTGAATCAGAGGGGCTGAAACAGATGCCGAGAAATAGAGGGGCTGAAACAGAGGGCGAGAAACAGAGGGGTTGAAACAGAGGGGCTGAAACAGAGGGTGAGAAACAGAGGGGCTGAAACAGAGGGGCTGAAACAGAGGGGCTGAATCAGAGTGGCTGATTCAGAGGGTCTGAAACAGAGGGGCTGAATCAGAGGGGCGGAAAAAGAGGGCGAGAAACAGAGGGGCAGAAACAGAGGGCAAGAAACAGAGGGACTGAAACAGAGGGGCTGAAACAGAGAGCGCGAAACAGAGGGGCTGAAACAGAGGGCGAGAAACAGAGGGCCTGAAACAGAGGGCGAGAAACAGAGGGGCTGAAACAGAGGGCGAGAAACAGAGGGGCTGAAACAGAGTGGCTGAAACAGAGGGCGAGAAACAGAGGGGCTGAATCAGACAGGCTGAATCAGATCGGCTGAAACAGAGGGGCAGAAACTGAGGGTGAGAAACAGAGTGGCTGAAACAGAGGGCGAGAAACAGAGGGCGAGAAACAGAGGGGCTGAAAAAGTGGGGCTGAAACAAAGGGGCTGAAACAAAGCGCCTGATACAGAGGGCGAGAAACAGAGGGGCTGAAACAGAGGGCGAGAAACAGAGGGGCTGAAACAGAGGGGCTGAAACAGACGGTCTGAAACAGTGGGGCTGAAACAGAGGGCGAGAAACAGAGAGGCTGAAACACAGGGCGAGAAACAGAGGGGCTGAAACAGAGGGCGAGAAACAGAGGGGCTGAAACAGAGGGACTGAAACAGAGGGGCTGAAACAGAGGGACTGAAACAGAGGGCGAGAAACAGAGTGGCTGAAACAGAGGGCGAGAAACAGAGTGGCTGAAACAGAGGGCGAGAAACAGAGGGGCTGAAACAGAGGGGCTGAAACAGAGGGGCGGAAACAGAGGGGCTGAAACAGAGAGCGAGAAACAGAGGGGCTGAAACAGAGGGCCAGAAACAGAGTGGCTGAAACAGAGGGCGAGAAACAGACGGGCTGAAACAGAGGGCGAGAAACAGAGGGGCTGAAACAGAGGGGCTGAAACAGAGGGGCTGAAACAGAGGGGCTGAAACAGAGGGGCTGAATCGGAGGGGCTGAAACAGAGGGGCTGAAACAGAGGGGCTGAAACAGAGGGCAAGAAACAGAGGGGCTGAAACATAGGGGTTGAAACAGAGGGGCAGAAGCAGAGGGCGAGAAACAGAGGGGCTGAATCAGAGGGGCTGAATCAGAGGGGCTGAAACAGAGGGGCTGAAACAGAGGGCCTGAAACAGAGGGGCTGAATCAGAGGGGCTGAATCAGAGGGGCTGAAACAGAGGGCCTGAAACAGAGGGCAAGAAACTAAGGGACTGAATCAGAGGGGCTGAAACAGAGGGGCTGAAACAGACGGGCTGAAACAGAGAGCCTGAAACAGAGGGGCTGAAACAGAGGGGCTGAAATAGAGGGGCTGAAACAGAGGGGCTGAAACAGAGGGCGAGAAACTAAGGTACTGAATCAGAGGGGCTGAAACAGAGGGGCTGAAACAGAGGGGCTGAAACAGACGGGCTGAAACAGAGAGCCTGAAACAGAGTGGCTGAAACAGAGGGCGAGAAACAGAGGGGCTGAAACAGAGGGGCTGGAACAGAGGGGCGGAAACAGAGGGGCTGAAAAAGAGAGCGAGAAACAGAGGGGCTGAAACAGAGGGCCAGAAACAGAGTGGCTGAAACAGAGGGCGAGAAACAGAGGGGCTGAAACAGAGGGCAAGAAACAGAGGGGCTGAAACAGAGGGCGAGAAACAGAGGGGCTGAAACAGAGGGGCTGAAACAGAGGGGCGGAAACAGAGGGGCTGAAACAGAGAGCGAGAAACAGAGGGGCTGAAACAGAGGGGCGGAAACAGAGGGGCTGAAACAGAGGGCGAGAAACATAGTGGCTGAAACAAAGTGGCTGAAACAGTGGGGCTAAAATAGAGGGGCTGAAACAGAGGGCGAGAAATAGAGGGGCTGAAACAGAGGGCGAGAAACCGAGGGGCTGAAACAGAGGGCGAGAAACAGAGGGGCTGAAACAGAGGGCGAGAAACAGAGGGGCTGAAACAGAGGGGCTGAAACAGAGGGGCTGAAACAGAGGGCGAGAAACAGAGGGGCTGAAACAGAGGGCGAGAAACAGAGGGGCTGAATCAGAGGGGCTGAAACAGAGGGCGAGAAACAGAGGGGCTGAAACAGAGGGGCTGAAACAGAGCGGCTGAATCGGAGGGGCTGAAACAGAGGGGCTGAAACAGAGGGGCTGAAACAGAGGGCAAGAAACAGAGGGGCTGAAACAGAGGGGCTGAAACAGAGGGGCAGAAACAGAGGGCGAGAAACAGAGGGGCTGAATCAGAGGGGCTGAATCAGAGGGGCTGAAACAGAGGGGCTGAAACAGAGGGCGAGAGACAGAGGGGCTGAATCAGAGGGGCTGAATCAGAGGGGCTGAAACAGAGGGCCTGAAACAGAGGGCGAGAAACTAAGGGACTGAATCAGAGGGGCTGAAACAGAGGGGCTGAAACAGACGGGCTGAAACAGAGAGCCTGAAACAGAGGGGCTGAAACAGAGGGGCTGAAATAGAGGGGCTGAAACAGAGGGGCTGAAACAGAGGGCGAGAAACTAAGGTACTGAATCAGAGGGGCTGAAACAGAGGGGCTGAAACAGAGGGGCTGAAACAGACGGGCTGAAACAGAGAGCCTGAAACAGAGTGGCTGAAACAGAGGGGCTGAAATAGAGGGTCTGAAACAGAGGGGCTGAATCAGAGGGGCTGAAACAGAGGGCGAGAAACAGAGAGGCTGAAACAGAGGGCGAGAAACAGAGGGGCTGAAACAGAGGGCGAGAAACAGAGGGGCTGAAACAGAGGGGCTGAAACAGAGGGGCTGAAATAGAGGGCGAGAAACAGAGGGGCTGAAACAGAGGGGCTGAAACAGAGGGGCTGATTCAGAGGGGCTGAAACAGAGGGGCTGAATCAGAGGGGCTGAAACAGAGGGCGAGAAACAGAGGGGCTGAAACAGAGGGCGAGAAACAGAGGAGCAGAAACAGAGGGCGAGAAACAGAGGGGCTGAAACAGAGGGGCTGAAACAGAGAGTGCGAAACAGAGGGGCTGAAACAGAGGGTGAGAAACAGAGGAGCTGAAACAGAGGGGCTGAAAAAGAGGGCAAGAAACAGAGGGGCTGAAACCGCGTGGCTGAAACAGAAGGGCTGAAACAGAGGGGCTGAAACAGAGGGCGAGAAACAGAGGGGCTGAAACAGAGGGGCTGAAACAGAGGGGCTGAAACAGAGGGCGAGAAACAGAGGGGCTGAAACAAAGGGCGAGAAACAGAGGGGCTGAAACAGAGGGGCAGAAACAGAGGGGCTGAAACAGAGGGGCTGAATCGGAGGGGCTGAAACAGAGGGGCTGAAACAGAGGGGCTGAAACAGAGGGCAAGAAACAGAGGGGCTGAAACAGAGGGGCTGAAACAGAGGGGCAGAAACAGAGGGCGAGAAACAGAGGGGCTGAAACAGAGGGCGAGAAACAGAGGGCGAGAAACAGAGGGGCTGAATCAGAGGGGCTGAATCAGAGGGGCTGAAACAGAGGGGCTGAAACAGAGGGCGAGAAACGAAGGGACTGAATCAGAGGGGCTGAAACAGAGGGGCTGAAACAGACGGGCTGAAACAGAGAGCCTGAAACAGAGGGGCTGAAACAGAGGGGCTGAAATAGAGGGGCTGAAACAGAGGGGCTGAATCAGAGGGGCAGAAACAGAGGGCGAGAAACAGAGGGGCTGAAACAGAGGGGCTGAATCAGATGGGCTGAAAGAGAGGGGCTGAAACAGAGGGCGAGAAACAGAGAGGCTGAAACACAGGGCGAGAAACAGAGGGGCTGAAACAGAGGGCAAGAAACAGAGCGGCTGAAACAGAGGGCGAGAAACAGAGGGGCTGAAACAGAGGGGCTGAAACAGAGGGGCTGAAACAGAGGGGCTGAAACAGAGGGCGAGAAACAGAGGGTCTGAAACAGAGGGCGAGAAACAGAGGGGCTGAAACAGAGGGCGAGAAACAGAGGGCGAGAAACAGAGGGACTGAAACACAGCGGCTGAAACTGAGGGGCTGAAACAGAGGGCGAGAAACAGAGGGGCTGAAACAGAGGGCGAGAAACAGAGGGGCTGAAACAGAGGGCGAGAAACAGAGGGGCGAGAAACAGAGGGGCTGAAACAGTGGGGCTGAAACAGAGGGGCTGAAACAGAGGGCGAGAAATAAAGGGGCTGAAACAGAGGGCGAGAAACAGAGGGGATGAAACAGAGGGCGAGAATCAGAGGGGCTGAAACAGAGTAAGAGAAACAGAGGGTCTGAAACAGAGGGGCTGGATCAGAGGGGCGGAAACAGAGGGCGAGAAGTAGAGGGGCAGAAACAGAGGGCAAGAAACAGAGGGGCTGAAACAGAGGGCGAGAAACAGACGGGCAGAAACAGAGAGCGAGAAACAGAGGGACTGAAACAGAGGGGCTGAAACAGCGAGCGCGAAACAGAGGGACTGAAACAGAGGGACTGAAACAGAGGGCGAGAAACAAAGGCGCTGAAACAGAGGGCAAGAAACAGAGGGGCTGAAACAGAGGGCGAGAAACAGAGGGGCTGAAACAGAGGGCAAGAAACAGAGGGGCTGAAACAGAGGGGCTGAAACAGAGGGCGAGAAACAGAGGGGCTGAATCAGACAGGCTGAATCAGATGGACTGAAACAGAGGGGCTGAAACAGAGGGCGAGAAACAGAGGGCGAGAAACAGAGGGGCTGAAAAAGTGGGGCTGAAACAAAGGGGCTGAAACAAAGCGCCTGATACAGAGGGCGAGAAACAGATGGGCTGAAACAGAGGGCGAGAAACAGAGGGGCTGAAACAGAGGGGCTGAAACAGTGGGGCTGAAACAGAGGGCGAGAAACAGAGAGGCTGAAACACAGGGCGAGAAACAGAGGGGCTGAAACAGAGGGCGAGAAACAGAGGGGCTGAAACAGAGGGACTGAAACAGAGGGGCTGAAACAGAGGGGCTAAAACAGAGGGGCTGAAACAGAGGGCAAGAAACAGAGGGGCTGAAACAGAGGGGCTGAAACAGAGGGGCAGAAACAGAGGGCGAGAAACAGAGGGGCTGAATCAGAGGGGCTGAATCAGAGGGGCTGAAACAGAGGGGCTGAAACAGAGGGCGAGAAACAGAGGGGCTGAATCAGAGGGGCTGAATCAGAGGGGCTGAAACAGAGGGGCTGAAACAGAGGGCGAGAAACTAAGGGACTGAATCAGAGGGGCTGAAACAGAGGGTCTGAAACAGACGGGCTGAAACAGAGAGCCTGAAACAGAGGGGCTGAAACAGAGGGGCTGAAATAGAGGGGCTGAAACAGAGGGGCTGAAACAGAGGGCGAGAAACTAAGGTACTGAATCAGAGGGGCTGAAACAGAGGGGCTGAATCAGAGGGGCTGAAACAGAGGGGCTGAATCAGAGGGGCTGAAACAGAGGGGCTGAAACAGAGGGCGAGAAACAGAGAGGCTGAAACAGAGGGCGAGAAACAGAGGGGCTGAAACAGAGGGCGAGAAACAGAGGGGCTGAAACAGAGGGGCTGAAACAGAGGGGCTGAAACAGAGGGCGAGAAACAGAGGGGCTGAAACAGATGGCGAGAAACAGAGGGGCTGAAACAGAGGGCGAGAAACAGAGGGGCTGAATCAGAGGGGCTGAAACAGAGGGCGAGAAACAGAGGGGCTGAAACAGAGGGCGAGAAACAGAGGGGCTGAAACAGAGGTGCTGAAACAGAGGGTGAGAAACAGAGGGGCTGAAACAGAGGGCGAGAAACAGAGGGGCTGAAACAGAGGGGCTGAAACAGAGGGGCTGATTCAGAGGGGCTGAAAAAGAGGGGCTGAATCAGAGGGGCTGAAACAGAGGGCGAGAAACAGAGGGGCTGAAACAGAGGGCAAGAAACAGAGGAGCAGAAACAGAGGACGAGAAACAGAGGGGCTGAAACAGAGGGGCTGAAACAGAGAGTCCGAAACAGAGGGGCTGAAACAGAGGGGCTGAAACAGAGGGCGAGAAACAGAGGTGCTGAAACAGAGGGAAAGAAACAGAGGGGCTGAAACCGAGTGGCTGAAACAGAAGGGCTGAAACAGAGGGGCTGAAACAGAGGGCGAGAAACAGAGCGGCTGAATCAGAGGGGCTGAATCAGAGGGGCTGAAACAGAGGGGCTGAATCAGAGGGGCTGAAACAGAAGGCGAGAAACAGAGGGGCTGAAACAGAGGGCGAGAAACAGAGGGGCAGAAACAGAGGGCGAGAAACAGAGGGGCTGAAACAGAGGGGCTGAAACAGAGGGGCTGAAACAGAGGGCAAGAAACAGAGGGGCTGAAACAGAGGGCGAGAAACAGAGGGGCTGAAACAGAGGGGCTGAAACAGAGGGGCTGAAACAGAGGGCGAGAAACAGAGGGGCTGAAACAAAGGGCGAGAAACAGAGGGGCTGAAACAGAGGGGCAGAAACAGAGGGGCTGAAACAGGGGGGCTGAATCGGAGGGGCTGAAACAGAGGGGCTGGAACAGAGGGGCTGAAACAGAGGGCAAGAAACAGAGGGGCTGAAACAGAGGGCGAGAAACAGAGGGGCTGAATCAGAGGGGCTGAAACAGAGGGCGAGAAACAGAGGGGCTGAAACAGAGGGCGAGAAACAGAGGGGCTGAAACAGAGGTGCTGAAACAGAGGGTGAGAAACAGAGGGGCTGAAACAGAGGGCGAGAAACAGAGGGGCTGAAACAGAGGGGCTGAAACAGAGGGGCTGATTCAGAGGGGCTGAAAAAGAGGGGCTGAATCAGAGGGGCTGAAACAGAGGGCGAGAAACAGAGGGGCTGAAACAGAGGGCAAGAAACAGAGGAGCAGAAACAGAGGACGAGAAACAGAGGGGCTGAAACAGAGGGGCTGAAACAGAGAGTCCGAAACAGAGGGGCTGAAACAGAGTGGCTGAAACAGAGGGCGAGAAACAGAGGTGCTGAAACAGAGGGAAAGAAACAGAGGGGCTGAAACCGAGTGGCTGAAACAGAAGGGCTGAAACAGAGGGGCTGAAACAGAGGGCGAGAAACAGAGGGGCTGAATCAGAGGGGCTGAATCAGAGGGGCTGAAACAGAGGGGCTGAATCAGAGGGGCTGAAACAGAAGGCGAGAAACAGAGGGGCTGAAACAGAGGGCGAGAAACAGAGGGGCAGAAACAGAGGGCGAGAAACAGAGGGGCTGAAACAGAGGGGCTGAAACAGAGGGGCTGAAACAGAGGGCAAGAAACAGAGGGGCTGAAACAGAGGGCGAGAAACAGAGGGGCTTAAACAGAGGGGCTGAAACAGAGGGGCTGAAACAGAGGGCGAGAAACAGAGGGGCTGAAACAAAGGGCGAGAAACAGAGGGGCTGAAACAGAGGGGCAGAAACAGAGGGGCTGAAACAGGGGGGCTGAATCGGAGGGGCTGAAACAGAGGGGCTGGAACAGAGGGGCTGAAACAGAGGGCAAGAAACAGAGGGGCTGAAACAGAGGGGCTGAAACAGAGGGGCAGAAACAGAGGGCGAGAAACAGAGGGGCTGTAACAGAGGGGCTGAAACAGAGGGCGAGAAACAGAGGGGCTGAATCAGAGGGGCTGAATCAGAGGGTCTGAAACAGAGGGCCTGAAACAGAGGGCGAGAAACTAAGGGACTGAATCAGAGGGGCTGAAACAGAGGGGCTGAAACAGACGGGCTGAAACAGAGAGCCTGAAACAGAGGGGCTGAAACAGAGGGGCTGAAATAGAGGGGCTGAAACAGAGGGGCTGAATCAGAGGGGCTGAAACAGAGGGGCTGAATCAGAGGGCGAGAAACAGAGGGGCTGAAACAGACGGGCTGAAACAGAGAGCCTGAAACAGAGGGGCTGAAACAGAGGGGCTGAAACAGAGGGGCTGAATCAGAGGGGCTGAAACAGAGGGGCTGAAACAGAGGGCGAGAAACAGAGAGGCTGAAACAGAGGGCGAGAAACAGAGGGGCTGAAACAGAGGGCAAGAAACAGAGGGGCTGAAACAGAGGGCGAGAAACAGACGGGCTGAAACAGAGGGGCTGAAACAGAGGGGCTGAAACAGAGGGCGAGAAACAGAGGGGCTGAAACAGAGGGCGAGAAACAGAGGGGCTGAAACAGAGGGCGAGAAGCAGAGGGCGAGAAACAGAGGGACTGAAACAGAGGGTCTGAAACAGAGGGGCTGAAACAGAGGGCGAGAAGTAGAGGGGCAGAAACAGAGGGCAAGAAACAGAGGGGCTGAAACAGAGTGCGAGAAACAGACGGGCAGAAACAGAGAGCGAGAAACAGAGGGACTGAAACAGAGGGGCTGAAACAGAGAGCGCGAAACAGAGGGACTGAAACAGAGGGCGAGAAACAGAGGGGCTGAAACAGAGGGCGAGAAACAGAGGGGCTGAAACAGAGGGCAAGAAACAGAGGGGCTGAAACAGAGGGGCTGAAACAGAGGGCGAGAAACAGAGGGGCTGAATCAGACAGGCTGAATCAGATGGACTGAAACAGAGGGGCTGAAACAGAGGGCGAGAAACAGAGGGCGAGAAACAGAGGGGCTGAAAAAGTGGGGCTGAAACAAAGGGGCTGAAACAAAGCGCCTGATACAGAGGGCGAGAAACAGAGGGGCTGAAACAGAGGGCGAGAAACAGAGGGGCTGAAACAGAGGGGCTGAAACAGTGGGGCTGAAACAGAGGGCGAGAAACAGAGAGGCTGAAACACAGGGCGAGAAACAGAGGGGCTGAAACAGAGGGGCTGAAACAGAGGGGCTGATTCAGAGGGGCTGAAAAAGAGGGGCTGAATCAGAGGGGCTGAAACAGAGGGCGAGAAACAGAGGGGCTGAAACAGAGGGCAAGAAACAGAGGAGCAGAAACAGAGGACGAGAAACAGAGGGGCTGAAACAGAGGGGCTGAAACAGAGAGTCCGAAACAGAGGGGCTGAAACAGAGGGGCTGAAACAGAGGGCGAGAAACAGAGGTGCTGAAACAGAGGGAAAGAAACAGAGGGGCTGAAACCGAGTGGCTGAAACAGAAGGGCTGAAACAGAGGGGCTGAAACAGAGGGCGAGAAACAGAGCGGCTGAATCAGAGGGGCTGAATCAGAGGGGCTGAAACAGAGGGGCTGAAACAGAGGGCGAGAAACAGAGGGGCTGAAACAGAGGGGCTGAAACAGAGGGGCTGATTCAGAGGGGCTGAAAAAGAGGGGCTGAATCAGAGGGGCTGAAACAGAGGGCGAGAAACAGAGGGGCTGAAACAGAGGGCAAGAAACAGAGGAGCAGAAACAGAGGACGAGAAACAGAGGGGCTGAAACAGAGGGGCTGAAACAGAGAGTCCGAAACAGAGGGGCTGAAACAGAGGGGCTGAAACAGAGGGCGAGAAACAGAGGTGCTGAAACAGAGGGAAAGAAACAGAGGGGCTGAAACCGAGTGGCTGAAACAGAAGGGCTGAAACAGAGGGGCTGAAACAGAGGGCGAGAAACAGAGCGGCTGAATCAGAGGGGCTGAATCAGAGGGGCTGAAACAGAGGGGCTGAATCAGAGGGGCTGAAACAGAAGGCGAGAAACAGAGGGGCTGAAACAGAGGGCGAGAAACAGAGGGGCAGAAACAGAGGGCGAGAAACAGAGGGGCTGAAACAGAGGGGCTGAAACAGAGGGGCTGAAACAGAGGGCAAGAAACAGAGGGGCTGAAACAGAGGGCGAGAAACAGAGGGGCTGAAACAGAGGGGCTGAAACAGAGGGGCTGAAACAGAGGGCGAGAAACAGAGGGGCTGAAACAAAGGGCGAGAAACAGAGGGGCTGAAACAGAGGGGCAGAAACAGAGGGGCTGAAACAGGGGGGCTGAATCGGAGGGGCTGAAACAGAGGGGCTGGAACAGAGGGGCTGAAACAGAGGGCAAGAAACAGAGGGGCTGAAACAGAGGGCGAGAAACAGAGGGGCTGAATCAGAGGGGCTGAAACAGAGGGCGAGAAACAGAGGGGCTGAAACAGAGGGCGAGAAACAGAGGGGCTGAAACAGAGGTGCTGAAACAGAGGGTGAGAAACAGAGGGGCTGAAACAGAGGGCGAGAAACAGAGGGGCTGAAACAGAGGGGCTGAAACAGAGGGGCTGATTCAGAGGGGCTGAAAAAGAGGGGCTGAATCAGAGGGGCTGAAACAGAGGGCGAGAAACAGAGGGGCTGAAACAGAGGGCAAGAAACAGAGGAGCAGAAACAGAGGACGAGAAACAGAGGGGCTGAAACAGAGGGGCTGAAACAGAGAGTCCGAAACAGAGGGGCTGAAACAGAGTGGCTGAAACAGAGGGCGAGAAACAGAGGTGCTGAAACAGAGGGAAAGAAACAGAGGGGCTGAAACCGAGTGGCTGAAACAGAAGGGCTGAAACAGAGGGGCTGAAACAGAGGGCGAGAAACAGAGGGGCTGAATCAGAGGGGCTGAATCAGAGGGGCTGAAACAGAGGGGCTGAATCAGAGGGGCTGAAACAGAAGGCGAGAAACAGAGGGGCTGAAACAGAGGGCGAGAAACAGAGGGGCAGAAACAGAGGGCGAGAAACAGAGGGGCTGAAACAGAGGGGCTGAAACAGAGGGGCTGAAACAGAGGGCAAGAAACAGAGGGGCTGAAACAGAGGGCGAGAAACAGAGGGGCTTAAACAGAGGGGCTGAAACAGAGGGGCTGAAACAGAGGGCGAGAAACAGAGGGGCTGAAACAAAGGGCGAGAAACAGAGGGGCTGAAACAGAGGGGCAGAAACAGAGGGGCTGAAACAGGGGGGCTGAATCGGAGGGGCTGAAACAGAGGGGCTGGAACAGAGGGGCTGAAACAGAGGGCAAGAAACAGAGGGGCTGAAACAGAGGGGCTGAAACAGAGGGGCAGAAACAGAGGGCGAGAAACAGAGGGGCTGTAACAGAGGGGCTGAAACAGAGGGCGAGAAACAGAGGGGCTGAATCAGAGGGGCTGAATCAGAGGGTCTGAAACAGAGGGCCTGAAACAGAGGGCGAGAAACTAAGGGACTGAATCAGAGGGGCTGAAACAGAGGGGCTGAAACAGACGGGCTGAAACAGAGAGCCTGAAACAGAGGGGCTGAAACAGAGGGGCTGAAATAGAGGGGCTGAAACAGAGGGGCTGAATCAGAGGGGCTGAAACAGAGGGGCTGAATCAGAGGGCGAGAAACAGAGGGGCTGAAACAGACGGGCTGAAACAGAGAGCCTGAAACAGAGGGGCTGAAACAGAGGGGCTGAAACAGAGGGGCTGAATCAGAGGGGCTGAAACAGAGGGGCTGAAACAGAGGGCGAGAAACAGAGAGGCTGAAACAGAGGGCGAGAAACAGAGGGGCTGAAACAGAGGGCAAGAAACAGAGGGGCTGAAACAGAGGGCGAGAAACAGACGGGCTGAAACAGAGGGGCTGAAACAGAGGGGCTGAAACAGAGGGCGAGAAACAGAGGGGCTGAAACAGAGGGCGAGAAACAGAGGGGCTGAAACAGAGGGCGAGAAGCAGAGGGCGAGAAACAGAGGGACTGAAACAGAGGGTCTGAAACAGAGGGGCTGAAACAGAGGGCGAGAAGTAGAGGGGCAGAAACAGAGGGCAAGAAACAGAGGGGCTGAAACAGAGTGCGAGAAACAGACGGGCAGAAACAGAGAGCGAGAAACAGAGGGACTGAAACAGAGGGGCTGAAACAGAGAGCGCGAAACAGAGGGACTGAAACAGAGGGCGAGAAACAGAGGGGCTGAAACAGAGGGCGAGAAACAGAGGGGCTGAAACAGAGGGCAAGAAACAGAGGGGCTGAAACAGAGGGGCTGAAACAGAGGGCGAGAAACAGAGGGGCTGAATCAGACAGGCTGAATCAGATGGACTGAAACAGAGGGGCTGAAACAGAGGGCGAGAAACAGAGGGCGAGAAACAGAGGGGCTGAAAAAGTGGGGCTGAAACAAAGGGGCTGAAACAAAGCGCCTGATACAGAGGGCGAGAAACAGAGGGGCTGAAACAGAGGGCGAGAAACAGAGGGGCTGAAACAGAGGGGCTGAAACAGTGGGGCTGAAACAGAGGGCGAGAAACAGAGAGGCTGAAACACAGGGCGAGAAACAGAGGGGCTGAAACAGAGGGCGAGAAACAGAGGGGCTGAAACAGAGGGACTGAAACAGAGGGGCTGAAACTGAGGGGCTAAAACAGAGAGGCTGAAACAGAGGGCAAGAAACAGAGGGGCTGAAACAGAGGGGCTGAAACAGAGGGGCAGAAACAGAGGGCGAGAAACAGAGGGGCTGAATCAGAGGGGCTGAATCAGAGGGGCTGAAACAGAGGGGCTGAAACAGAGGGCGAGAAACAGAGGGGATGAATCAGAGGGGCTGAATCAGAGGGGCTGAAACAGAGGGGCTGAAACAGAGGGCGAGAAACTAAGGGACTGAATCAGAGGGGCTGAAACAGAGGGTCTGAAACAGACGGGCTGAAACAGAGAGCCTGAAAGAG
The DNA here is from genome assembly GCF_047496795.1 of Chiloscyllium punctatum. Classification (NCBI taxonomy): domain Eukaryota; kingdom Metazoa; phylum Chordata; class Chondrichthyes; order Orectolobiformes; family Hemiscylliidae; genus Chiloscyllium; species Chiloscyllium punctatum. The sequence continues at coordinate 4,210,275 of NC_092787.1, forward strand.
AGGGGCTGAAACAGAGGGGCTGAAATAGAGGGGCTGAAACAGAGGGGCTGAAACAGAGGGAGAGAAACTAAGGTACTGAATCAGAGGGGCTGAAACAGAGGGGCTGAATCAGAGGGGCTGAAACAGAGGGGCTGAATCAGAGGGGCTGAAACAGAGGGGCTGAAACAGAGGGCGAGAAACAGAGAGGCTGAAACAGAGGGCGAGAAACAGAGGGGCTGAAACAGAGGGCGAGAAACAGAGGGGCTGAAACAGAGGGGCTGAAACAGAGGGGCTGAAACAGAGGGCGAGAAACAGAGGGGCTGAAACAGATGGCGAGAAACAGAGGGGCTGAAACAGAGGGCGAGAAACAGAGGGGCTGAATCAGAGGGGCTGAAACAGAGGGCGAGAAACAGAGGGGCTGAAACAGAGGGCGAGAAACAGAGGGGCTGAAACAGAGGTGCTGAAACAGAGGGTGAGAAACAGAGGGGCTGAAACAGAGGGCGAGAAACAGAGGGGCTGAAACAGAGGGGCTGAAACAGAGGGGCTGATTCAGAGGGGCTGAAAAAGAGGGGCTGAATCAGAGGGGCTGAAACAGAGGGCGAGAAACAGAGGGGCTGAAACAGAGGGCAAGAAACAGAGGAGCAGAAACAGAGGACGAGAAACAGAGGGGCTGAAACAGAGGGGCTGAAACAGAGAGTCCGAAACAGAGGGGCTGAAACAGAGGGGCTGAAACAGAGGGCGAGAAACAGAGGTGCTGAAACAGAGGGAAAGAAACAGAGGGGCTGAAACCGAGTGGCTGAAACAGAAGGGCTGAAACAGAGGGGCTGAAACAGAGGGCGAGAAACAGAGGGGCTGAATCAGAGGGGCTGAATCAGAGGGGCTGAAACAGAGGGGCTGAATCAGAGGGGCTGAAACAGAAGGCGAGAAACAGAGGGGCTGAAACAGAGGGCGAGAAACAGAGGGGCAGAAACAGAGGGCGAGAAACAGAGGGGCTGAAACAGAGCGGCTGAAACAGAGGGGCTGAAACAGAGGGCAAGAAACAGAGGGGCTGAAACAGAGGGCGAGAAACAGAGGGGCTGAAACAGAGGGGCTGAAACAGAGGGGCTGAAACAGAGGGCGAGAAACAGAGGGGCTGAAACAAAGGGCGAGAAACAGAGGGGCTGAAACAGAGGGGCAGAAACAGAGGGGCTGAAACAGGGGGGCTGAATCGGAGGGGCTGAAACAGAGGGGCTGGAACAGAGGGGCTGAAACAGAGGGCAAGAAACAGAGGGGCTGAAACAGAGGGGCTGAAACAGAGGGGCAGAAACAGAGGGGCTGTAACAGAGGGGCTGAAACAGAGGGGCTGAAACAGAGGGCGAGAAACAGAGGGGCTGAATCAGAGGGGCTGAATCAGAGGGGCTGAAACAGAGGGGCTGATTCAGAGGGGCTGAAACAGAGGGCGAGAAACAGAGGGGCTGAAACAGAGGGGCTGAATCAGAGGGGCTGAAACAGAGGGGCTGAAACAGAGGGCGAGAAACAGAGAGGCTGAAACAGAGGGCGAGAAACAGAGGGGCTGAAACAGAGGGCAAGAAACAGAGGGGCTGAAACAGAGGGCGAGAAACAGACGGGCTGAAACAGAGGGGCTGAAACAGAGGGGCTGAAACAGAGGGCGAGAAACAGAGGGGCTGAAACAGAGGGCGAGAAACAGAGGGGCTGAAACAGAGGGCGAGAAACAGAGGGCGAGAAACAGAGGGACTGAAACAGAGGGTCTGAAACAGAGGGGCTGAAACAGAGGGCGAGAAACAGAGGGGCTGAAACGGAGGGCGAGAAACAGAGGGGCTGAAACAGAGGGCGAGAAACAGAGGGGCTGAAACAGAGGGGCTGAAACCGTGGGGCTGAAACAGAGGGGCTGAAACAGACGGTGAGAAATAAAGGGGCTGAAACAGAGGGCGAGCAACAGAGGGGCTGAAACAGAGGGCGAGAAACAGAGGGGCTGAAACAGAGGGCGAGAAACAGAGGGGCTGAAACAGAGGGGCTGAAACAGAGGGCAAGAAATAGAGGGGCTGAAAAAGCGGACAAGAAACAGAGGGGCTGAAATAGAGGGTGAGAAACAGAGGGGCTGAATCAGAGGGGCTGAAACAAATGCCGAGAAACAGAGGGGCTGAAACAGAGGGCGAGAAAAAGAGGGGCTGAAACAGAGGGGCTGAAACAGAGGGACTGAAACAGAGGGGCTGAAACAGAGGGCGAGAAACAGAGGGGCTGAAACAGAGGGGCAGAAACAGAGGGGCTGAATCAGAGTGGCTGATTCAGAGGGTCTGAAACAGAGGGGCTGAATCAGAGGGCAAGAAACAGAGGGGCTGAAACAGAGAGCGCGAAACAGAGGGCGAGAAACAGAGGGGCTGAAACAGAGGGCGAGAAACAGAGGGGCTGAAACAGAGGGCGAGAAACAGAGGGGCTGAAACAGAGGGCGAGAAACAGACGGGCAGAAACAGAGGGCGAGAAACAGAGGGACTGAAACAAAGGGGCTGAAACAGAGAGCGCGAAACAGAGGGACTGAAACAGAGGGCGAGAAACAGAGGGGCTGAAACAGCGGGCAAGAAACAGAGGGGCTGAAACAGAGGGCGAGAAACAGAGGGGCTGAAACAGAGGGCAAGAAACAGAGGGGCTGAAACAGAGTGTCTGAAACAGAGGGCGAGAAACAGAGGGGCTGAATCAGACAGGCTGAATCAGATGGGCTGAAACAGAGGGGCTGAAACAGAGGGCGAGAAACAGAGTGGCTGAAACAGAGGGCGAGAAACAGAGGGCGAGAAAAAGAGGGGCTGAAAAAGTGGGGCTGAAACAAAGTGGCTGAAACAAAGCGCCTGATACAGAGGGCGAGAAACAGAGGGGCTGAAACAGAGGGCGAGAAACAGAGGGGCTGAAACAGAGGGGCTGAAACAGAGGGCGAGAAACAGAGGGGTTGAAACAGAGGGCAAGAAACAGAGGGGCTGAAACGGAGTGGCTGAAACAGAAGGGCTGAAACAGAGGGGCTGAAACAGAGTGCGAGAAACAGAGGGGCTGAATCAGAGGGGCTGAATCAGAGGGGCTGAAACAGAGGGGCTGAATCAGAGGGGCTGAAACAGAAGGCGAGAAACAGAGGGGCTGAAACAGAGGGCGAGAAACAGAGGGGCTGAATCAGAGGGGCTGAATCAGAGGGGCTGAAACAGAGGGGCTGAAACAGATGGGCTGAAACAGAGAGCCTGAAACAGAGGGGCTGAAACAGAGGGGCTGAAATAGAGGGGCTGAAACAGAGGGCCTGAATCAGAGGGGCTGAAACAGAGGGGCTGAATCAGAGGGGCTGAAACAGAGGGCGAGAAACAGAGGGGCTGAAACAGAGGGGCTGAATCAGAGGGGCTGAAACAGGGGGGCTGAAACAGAGGGCGAGAAACAGAGAGGCTGAAACAGAGGGCGAGAAACAGAGGGGCTGAAACAGAGGGCAAGAAACAGAGGGGCTGAAACAGAGGGCGAGAAACAGACGGGCTGAAACAGAGGGGCTGAAACAGAGGGGCTGAAACAGAGGGCGAGAAACAGAGGGGCTGAAACAGAGGGCGAGAAACAGAGGGGCTGAAACAGAGGGCGAGAAACAGAGGGCGAGAAACAGAGGGACTGAAACAGAGGGTCTGAAACAGAGGGGCTGAAACAGAGGGCGAGAAACAGAGGGGCTGAAACGGAGGGCGAGAAACAGAGGGGCTGAAACAGAGGGCGAGAAACAGAGGGGCTGAAACAGAGGGGCTGAAACCGTGGGGCTGAAACAGAGGGGCTGAAACAGAGGGTGAGAAATAAAGGGGCTGAAACAGAGGGCGAGCAACAGAGGGGCTGAAACAGAGGGCGAGAAACAGAGGGGCTGAAACAGAGGGCGAGAAACAGAGGGGCTGAAACAGAGGGGCTGAAACAGAGGGGCTGAAACAGAGGGCAAGAAATAGAGGGGCTGAAAAAGCGGGCAAGAAACAGAGGGGCTGAAACAGAGGGTGAGAAACAGAGGGGCTGAATCAGAGGGGCTGAAACAAATGCCGAGAAACAGAGGGGCTGAAACAGAGGGCGAGAAACAGAGGGGCTGAAACAGAGGGGCTGAAACAGAGGGACTGAAACAGAGGGGCTGAAACAGAGGGCGAGAAACAGAGGGGCTGAAACAGAGGGGCAGAAACAGAGGGGCTGAATCAGAGTGGCTGATTCAGAGGGTCTGAAACAGAGGGGCTGAATCAGAGGGGCGGAAACAGAGGGCGAGAAACAGAGGGGCAGATACAGAGGGCAAGAAACAGAGGGGCTGAAACAGAGGGCGAGAAACAGACGGGCAGAAACAGAGAGCGAGAGACAGAGGGACTGAAAAAGAGGGGCTGAAACAGAGAGCGCGAAACAGAGGGACTGAAACAGAGGGCGAGAAACAGAGGGGCTGAAACAGAGGGCGAGAAACAGAGGGGCTGAAACAGAGGGCGAGAAACAGAGGGGCTGAAACAGAGGGCGAGAAACAGACGGGCAGAAACAGAGGGCGAGAAACAGAGGGACTGAAACAAAGGGGCTGAAACAGAGAGCGCGAAACAGAGGGACAGAAACAGAGGGCGAGAAACAGAGGGGCTGAAACAGCGGGCAAGAAACAGAGGGGCTGAAACAGAGGGCGAGAAACAGAGGGGCTGAAACAGAGGGCAAGAAACAGAGGGGCTGAAACAGAGTGTCTGAAACAGAGGGCGAGAAACAGAGGGGCTGAATCAGACAGGCTGAATCAGATGGGCTGAAACAGAGGGGCTGAAACAGAGGGCGAGAAACAGAGTGGCTGAAACAGAGGGCGAGAAACAGAGGGCGAGAAAAAGAGGGGCTGAAAAAGTGGGGCTGAAACAAAGTGGCTGAAACAAAGCGCCTGATACAGAGGGCGAGAAACAGAGGGGCTGAAACAGAGGGCGAGAAACAGAGGGGCTGAAACAGAGGGGCTGAAACAGAGGGCGAGAAACAGAGGGGCTGAAACAGAGGGCAAGAAACAGAGGGGCTGAAACGGAGTGGCTGAAACAGAAGGGCTGAAACAGAGGGGCTGAAACAGAGTGCGAGAAACAGAGGGGCTGAATCAGAGGGGCTGAATCAGAGGGGCTGAAACAGAGGGGCTGAATCAGAGGGGCTGAAACAGAAGGCGAGAAACAGAGGGGCTGAAACAGTGGGCGAGAAACAGAGGGGCAGAAACAGAGGGCGAGAAACAGAGGGGCTGAAACAGAGGGGCTGAAACAGAGGGGCTGAAACAGAGGGCAAGAAACAGAGGGGCTGAAACAGAGGGCGAGAAACAGAGGGGCTGAAACAGAGGGGCTGAAACAGAGGGGCTGAAACAGAGGGGCTGAATCGGAGGGGCTGAAACAGAGGGGCTGAAACAGAGGGGCTGAAACAGAGGGCAAGAAACAGAGGGGATGAAACAGAGGGGCTGAAACAGAGGGGCAGAAACAGAGGGCGAGAAACAGAGGGGCTGAAACAGAGGCGCTGAAACAGAGGGCGAGAAACAGAGGGTCTGAATCAGAGGGGCTGAATCAGAGGGGCTGAAACAGAGGGGCTTAAACAGAGGGCGAGAAACTAAGGGACTGAATCAGAGGGGCTGAAACAGAGGGGCTGAAACAGACGGGCTGAAACAGAGAGCCTGAAACAGAGGGGCTGAAACAGAGGGGCTGAAATAGAGGGGCTGAAACAGAGGGGCTGAATCAGAGGGGCTGAAACAGAGGGGCTGAATCAGAGGGGCTGAAACAGAGGGCGAGAAACAGAGGGTCTGAAACAGAGGGGCTGAATCAGAGGGGCTGAAACAGAGGGGCTGAAACAGAGGGCGAGAAACAGAGAGGCTGAAACAGAGGGCGAGAAACAGAGGGGCTGAAACAGAGGGCAAGAAACAGTGGGGCTGAAACAGAGGGCAAGAAACAGAGGGGCTGAAACAGAGGGGCTGAAACAGAGGGGCTGAAACAAAGGGCGAGAAACAGAGGGGCTGAAACAGAGGGCGAGAAACAGAGGGGCTGAAACAGAGGGCGAGAAACAGAGGGCGAGAAACAGAGGGACTGAAACAGAGGGTCTGAAACAGAGGGGCTGAAACAGACGGGCTGAAACAGAGAGCCTGAAACAGAGGGGCTGAAACAGAGGGGCTGAAATAGAGGGGCTGAAACGGTGGGGCTGAAACAGAGGGGCTGAAACAGAGGGTGAGAAATAAAGGGGCTGAAACAGAGGGCGAGCAACAGAGGGGCTGAAACAGAGGGCGAGAAACAGAGGGGCTGAAACAGAGGGCGAGAAACAGAGGGGCTGAAACAGAGGGGCTGAAACAGAGGGGCTGAAACAGAGGGCAAGAAATAGAGGGGCTGAAAAAGCGGGCAAGAAACAGAGGGGCTGAAACAGAGGGTGAGAAACAGAGGGGCTGAATCAGAGGGGCTGAAACAAATGCCGAGAAACAGAGGGGCTGAAACAGAGGGCGAGAAACAGAGGGGCTGAAACAGAGGGGCTGAAACAGAGGGACTGAAACAGAGGGGCTGAAACAGAGGGCGAGAAACAGAGGGGCTGAAACAGAGGGGCAGAAACAGAGGGGCTGAATCAGAGTGGCTGATTCAGAGGGTCTGAAACAGAGGGGCTGAATCAGAGGGGCGGAAACAGAGGGGCTGAATCGGAGGGGCTGAAACAGAGGGGCTGAAACAGAGGGGCTGAAACAGAGGGCAAGAAACAGAGGGCAAGAAACAGAGGGGCTGAAACAGAGGGGCAGAAACAGAGGGCGAGAAACAGAGGGGCAGAAACAGAGGGCGAGAAACAGAGGGGCTGAAACAGAGGGGCTGAAACAGAGGGGCTGAAACAGAGGGCAAGAAACAGAGGGGCTGAAACAGAGGGCGAGAAACAGAGGGGCTGAAACAGAGGGGCTGAAACTGAGGGGCTGAAACAGAGGGGCTGAATCGGAGGGGCTGAAACAGAGGGGCTGAAACAGAGGGGCTGAAACAGAGGGCAAGAAACAGAGGGGATGAAACAGAGGGGCTGAAACAGAGGGGCAGAAACAGAGGGCGAGAAACAGAGGGGCTGAAACAGAGGGGCTGAAACAGAGGGCGAGAAACAGAGGGTCTGAATCAGAGGGGCTGAAACAGAGGGGCTTAAACAGAGGGCGAGAAACTAAGGGACTGAATCAGAGGGGCTGAAACAGAGGGGCTGAAACAGACGGGCTGAAACAGAGAGCCTGAAACAGAGGGGCTGAAACAGAGGGGCTGAAATAGAGGGGCTGAAACAGAGGGGCTGAATCAGAGGGGCTGAAACAGAGGGGCTGAATCAGAGGGGCTGAAACAGAGGGCGAGAAACAGAGGGTCTGAAACAGAGGGGCTGAATCAGAGGGGCTGAAACAGAGGGGCTGAAACAGAGGGCGAGAAACAGAGAGGCTGAAACAGAGGGCGAGAAACAGAGGGGCTGAAACAGAGGGGAAGAAACAGAGGGGCTGAAACAGAGGGCAAGAAACAGAGGGGCTGAAACAGAGGGGCTGAAACAGAGGGGCTGAAACAAAGGGCGAGAAACAGAGGGGCTGAAACAGAGGGCGAGAAACAGAGGGGCTGAAACAGAGGGCGAGAAACAGAGGGCGAGAAACAGAGGGACTGAAACAGAGGGTCTGAAACAGAGGGGCTGAAACAGACGGGCTGAAACAGAGAGCCTGAAACAGAGGGGCTGAAACAGAGGGGCTGAAATAGAGGGGCTGAAACGGTGGGGCTGAAACAGAGGGGCTGAAACAGAGGGTGAGAAATAAAGGGGCTGAAACAGAGGGCGAGCAACAGAGGGGCTGAAACAGAGGGCGAGAAACAGAGGGGCTGAAACAGAGGGCGAGAAACAGAGGGGCTGAAACAGAGGGGCTGAAACAGAGGGGCTGAAACAGAGGGCAAGAAATAGAGGGGCTGAAAAAGCGGGCAAGAAACAGAGGGGCTGAAACAGAGGGTGAGAAACAGAGGGGCTGAATCAGAGGGGCTGAAACAAATGCCGAGAAACAGAGGGGCTGAAACAGAGGGCGAGAAACAGAGGGGCTGAAACAGAGGGGCTGAAACAGAGGGACTGAAACAGAGGGGCTGAAACAGAGGGCGAGAAACAGAGGGGCTGAAACAGAGGGGCAGAAACAGAGGGGCTGAATCAGAGTGGCTGATTCAGAGGGTCTGAAACAGAGGGGCTGAATCAGAGGGGCGGAAACAGAGGGCGAGAAACAGAGGGGCAGATACAGAGGGCAAGAAACAGAGGGGCTGAAACAGAGGGCGAGAAACAGACGGGCAGAAACAGAGAGCGAGAAACAGAGGGACTGAAACAGAGGGGCTGAAACAGAGAGCGCGAAACAGAGGGACTGAAACAGAGGGCGAGAAACAGAGGGGCTGAAACAGAGGGCGAGAAACAGAGGGGCTGCAACAGAGGGCGAGAAACAGACGGGCAGAAACAGAGGGCGAGAAACAGAGGGACTGAAACAAAGGGGCTGAAACAGAGAGCGCGAAACAGAGGGACTGAAACAGAGGGCGAGAAACAGAGGGGCTGAAACAGCGGGCAAGAAACAGAGGGGCTTAAACAGAGGGCGAGAAACAGAGGGGCTGAAACAGAGGGCAAGAAACAGAGGGGCTGAAACAGAGTGTCTGAAACAGAGGGCGAGAAACAGAGGGGCTGAATCAGACAGGCTGAATCAGATGGGCTGAAACAGAGGGGCTGAAACAGAGGGCGAGAAACAGAGTGGCTGAAACAGAGGGCGAGAAACAGAGGGCGAGAAAAAGAGGGGCTGAAAAAGTGGGGCTGAAACAAAGTGGCTGAAACAAAGCGCCTGATACAGAGGGCGAGAAACAGAGGGGCTGAAACAGAGGGCGAGAAACAGAGGGGCTGAAACAGAGGGGCTGAAACAGAGGGCGAGAAACAGAGGGGCTGAAACAGAGGGCAAGAAACAGAGGGGCTGAAACGGAGTGGCTGAAACAGAAGGGCTGAAACAGAGGGGCTGAAACAGAGTGCGAGAAACAGAGGGGCTGAATCAGAGGGGCTGAATCAGAGGGGCTGAAACAGAGGGGCTGAATCAGAGGGGCTGAAACAGAGGGGCTGAAATAGAGGGGCTGAAATAGAGGGGCTGAAACAGAGGGGCTGAATCAGAGGGGCTGAAACAGAGTGGCTGAATCAGAGGGGCTGAAACAGAGGGCGAGAAACAGAGGGGCTGAAACACAGGGGCTGAATCAGAGGGGCTGAAACAGAGGGGCTGAAACAGAGGGCGAGAAACAGAGAGGCTGAAACAGAGGGCGAGAAACAGAGGGGCTGAAACAGAGGGCAAGAAACAGAGGGGCAGAAACAGAGGGCGAGAAACAGACGGGCTGAAACAGAGGGGCTGAAACAGAGGGGCTGAAACAGAGGGCGAGAAACAGAGGGGCTGAAACAGAGGGCGAGAAACAGAGGGGCTGAAACAGAGGGCGAGAAACAGAGGGCGAGAAACAGAGGGACTGAAACAGAGGGTCTGAAACAGAGGGGCTGATACAGAGGGCGAGAAACAGAGGGGCTGAAACGGAGGGCGAGAAACAGAGGGGCTGAAACAGAGGGCGAGAAACAGAGGGGCTGAAACAGAGGGGCTGAAACCGTGGGGCTGAAACAGAGGGGCTGAAACAGAGGGTGAGAAATAAAGGGGCTGAAACAGAGGGCGAGCAACAGAGGGGCTGAAACAGAGGGCGAGAAACAGAGGGGCTGAAACAGAGGGCGAGAAACAGAGGGGCTGAAACAGAGGGGCTGAAACAGAGGGGCTGAAACAGAGGGCAAGAAATAGAGGGGCTGAAAAAGCGGGCAAGAAACAGAGGGGCTGAAACAGAGGGTGAGAAACAGAGGGGCTGAATCAGAGGGGCTGAAACAAATGCCGAGAAACAGAGGGGCTGAAACAGAGGGCGAGAAACAGAGGGGCTGAAACAGAGGGGCTGAAACAGAGGGACTGAAACAGAGGGGCTGAAACAGAGGGCGAGAAACAGAGGGGCTGAAACAGAGGGGCAGAAACAGAGGGGCTGAATCAGAGTGGCTGATTCAGAGGGTCTGAAACAGAGGGGCTGAATCAGAGGGGCAGAAACAGAGGGCGAGAAACAGAGGGGCAGATACAGAGGGCAAGAAACAGAGGGGCTGAAACAGAGGGCGAGAAACAGACGGGCAGAAACAGAGAGCGAGAAACAGAGGGACTGAAACAGAGGGGCTGAAACAGAGAGCGCGAAACAGAGGGACTGAAACAGAGGGCGAGAAACAGAGGGGCTGAAACAGAGGGCGAGAAACAGAGGGGCTGAAACAGAGGGCGAGAAACAGAGGGGCTGAAACAGAGGGCGAGAAACAGACGGGCAGAAACAGAGGGCGAGAAACAGAGGGACTGAAACAAAGGGGCTGAAACAGAGAGCGCGAAACAGAGGGACTGAAACAGAGGGCGAGAAACAGAGGGGCTGAAACAGCGGGCAAGAAACAGAGGGGCTGAAACAGAGGGCGAGAAACAGAGGGGCTGAAACAGAGGGCAAGAAACAGAGGGGCTGAAGCAGAGTGTCTGAAACAGAGGGCGAGAAACAGAGGGGCTGAATCAGACAGGCTGAATCAGATGGGCTGAAACAGAGGGGCTGAAACAGAGGGCGAGAAACAGAGTGGCTGAAACAGAGGGCGAGAAACAGAGGGCGAGAAAAAGAGGGGCTGAAAAAGTGGGGCTGAAACAAAGTGGCTGAAACAAAGCGCCTGATACAGAGGGCGAGAAACAGAGGGGCTGAAACAGAGGGCGAGAAACAGAGGGGCTGAAACAGAGGGGCTGAAACAGAGGGCGAGAAACAGAGGGGCTGAAACAGAGGGCAAGAAACAGAGGGGCTGAAACGGAGTGGCTGAAACAGAAGGGCTGAAACAGAGGGGCTGAAACAGAGTGCGAGAAACAGAGGGGCTGAATCAGAGGGGCTGAATCAGAGGGGCTGAAACAGAGGGGCTGAATCAGAGGGGCTGAAACAGAAGGCGAGAAACAGAGGGGCTGAAACAGAGGGCGAGAAACAGAGGGGCAGAAACAGAGGGCGAGAAACAGAGGGGCTGAAACAGAGGGGCTGAAACAGAGGGGCTGAAACAGAGGGCAAGAAACAGAGGGGCTGAAACAGAGAGGCTGAAACAGAGGGGCTGAAACAGAGTGCGAGAAACAGAGGGGCTGAATCAGAGGGGCTGAATCAGAGGGGCTGAAACAGAGGGGCTGAATCAGAGGGGCTGAAACAGAAGGCGAGAAACAGAGGGGCTGAAACAGAGGGCGAGAAACAGAGGGGCTGAATCAGAGGGGCAGAAACAGAGGGGCTGAAACAGAGGGGCTGAAACAGATGGGCTGAAACAGAGAGCCTGAAACAGAGGGGCTGAAACAGAGGGGCTGAAATAGAGGGGCTGAAACAGAGGGGCTGAATCAGAGGGGCTGAAACAGAGGGGCTGAATCAGAGGGGCTGAAACAGAGGGCGAGAAACAGAGGGGCTGAAACAGAGGGGCTGAATCAGAGGGGCTGAAACAGGGGGGTTGAAACAGAGGGCGAGAAACAGAGAGGCTGAAACAGAGGGCGAGAAACAGAGGGGCTGAAACAGAGGGCAAGAAACAGAGGGGCTGAAACAGAGGGCGAGAAACAGACGGGCTGAAACAGAGGGGCTGAAACAGAGGTTCTGAAACAGAGGGCGAGAAACAGAGGGGCTGAAACAGAGGGCGAGAAACAGAGGGGCTGAAACAGAGGGCGAGAAACAGAGGGCGAGAAACGGAGGGACTGAAACAGAGGGTCTGAAACAGAGGGGCTGAAACAGAGGGCGAGAAACAGAGGGGCTGAAACGGAGGGCGAGAAACAGAGGGGCTGAAACAGAGGGCGAGAAACAGAGGGGCTGAAACAGAGGGGCTGAAACCGTGGGGCTGAAACAGAGGGGCTGAAACAGAGGGTGAGAAATAAAGGGGCTGAAACAGAGGGCGAGCAACAGAGGGGCTGAAACAGAGGGCGAGAAACAGAGGGGCTGAAACTGAGGGCGAGAAACAGAGGGGCTGAAACAGAGGGGCTGAAACAGAGGGGCTGAAACAGAGGGCAAGAAATAGAGGGGCTGAAAAAGCGGGCAAGAAACAGAGGGGCTGAAACAGAGGGTGAGAAACAGAGGGGCTGAATCAGAGGGGCTGAAACAAATGCCGAGAAACAGAGGGGCTGAAACAGAGGGCGAGAAACAGAGGGGCTGAAACAGAGGGGCTGAAACAGAGGGACTGAAACAGAGGGGCTGAAACAGAGGGCGAGAAACAGAGGGGCTGAAACAGAGGGGCAGAAACAGAGGGGCTGAATCAGAGTGGCTGATTCAGAGGGTCTGAAACAGAGGGGCTGAATCAGAGGGGCGGCAACAGAGGGCGAGAAACAGAGGGGCAGATACAGAGGGCAAGAAACAGAGGGGCTGAAACAGAGGGCGAGAAACAGACGGGCAGAAACAGAGAGCGAGAGACAGAGGGACTGAAAAAGAGGGGCTGAAACAGAGAGCCTCTCGCCCTCTGTTTCAGCCTCTCTGTTTCTCGCCCTCTGTTTCAACCCCTCTGTTTCAGCCCCTCTGATTCAGCCCCTCTGTTTCAGACCCTCTGTTTCTCGCCCTCTGTTTCAGCCCCTCTGATTCAGCCCCTCTGTTTCAGCCCCTCTGATTCAGCCCCTCTGTTTCAGCCCCTCTATTTCAGCCCCTCTGTTTCAGCCCCTCTGTTTCAGGCTCTCTGTTTCAGCCCGTCTGTTTCAGCCCCTCTGTTTCAGCCCCTCTGATTCAGTCGCTTAGTTTCTCGCCCTCTGTTTAAGCCCCTCTGTTTCAGCCCCTCTGATTCAGCCCCTCTGATTCAGACCCTCTGTTTCTCGCCCTCTGTTTCAGCCCCTCTGTTTCAGCCCCTCTGTTTCAGCCCCTCTGATTCAGTCCCTTAGTTTCTCGCCCTCTGTTTCAGCCCCTCTGTTTCAGCCCCTCTGATTCAGCCCCTCTGATTCAGCCCCTCTGTTTCTCGCCCTCTGTTTCAGCCCCTCTGTTTCAGCCCCTCTGTTTCTCGCCCTCTGTTTCTGCCCCTCTGTTTCAGCCCCTCTGTTTCATCCCCTCTGTTTCTTGCCCTCTGTTTCAGCCCCTCTGTTTCAGCCCCTCTGTTTCAGCCCCTCCGATTCAGCCCCTCTGTTTCAGCCCCTCTGTTTCTGCCCCTCTGTTTCAGCCCCTCTGTTTCTCGCCCTTTGTTTCAGCCCCTCTGTTTCTCGCCCTCTGTTTCAGCCCCTCTGTTTCAGCCCCTCTGTTTCAGCCCCTCTGTTTCTCGCCCTCTGTTTCAGCCCCTCTGTTTCTTGCCCTCTGTTTCAGCCCCTCTGTTTCAGCCCCTCTGTTTCAGCCCCTCTGTTTCTCGCCCTCTGTTTCTGCCCCTCTGTTTCTCGCCCTCTGTTTCAGCCCCTCTGTTTCTCGCCTTCTGTTTCAGCCCCTCTGATTCAGCCCCTCTGTTTCAGCCCCTCTGATTCATCCCCTCTGATTCAGCCCCTCTGTTTCTCGCACTCTGTTTCAGCCCCTCTGTTTCAGCCCTTCTGTTTCAGCCACTCCGTTTCAGCCCCTCTGTTTCTTGCCCTCTGTTTCAGCCCCTCTGTTTCTCGCCCTCTGTTTCAGCCCCTCTGTTTCAGCCCCTCTGTTTCTCGCCCTCTGTTTCAGCCCCTCTGTTTCTCGCCCTCTGTATCAGGCGCTTTGTTTCAGCCACTTTGTTTCAGCCCCACTTTTTCAGCCCCTCTTTTTCTCGCCCTCTGTTTCTCGCCCTCTGTTTCAGCCACTCTGTTTCTCGCCCTCTGTTTCAGCCCCTCTGTTTCAGCCCATCTGATTCAGCCTGTCTGATTCAGCCCCTCTGTTTCTCGCCCTCTGTTTCAGACACTCTGTTTCAGCCCCTCTGTTTCTTGCCCTCTGTTTCAGCCCCTCTGTTTCTCGCCCTCTGTTTCAGCCCCTCTGTTTCTTGCCCGCTGTTTCAGCCCCTCTGTTTCTCGCCCTCTGTTTCTGTCCCTCTGTTTCGCGCTCTCTGTTTCAGCCCCTTTGTTTCAGTCCCTCTGTTTCTCGCCCTCTGTTTCTGCCCGTCTGTTTCTCGCCCTCTGTTTCAGCCCCTCTGTTTCTCGCCCTCTGTTTCAGCCCCTCTGTTTCTCGCCCTCTGTTTCAGCCCCTCTGTTTCTCGCCCTCTGTTTCAGTCCCTCTGTTTCGCGCTCTCTGTTTCAGCCCCTCTTTTTCAGTCCCTCTGTCTCTCGCTCTCTGTTTCTGCCCGTCTGTTTCTCGCCCTCTGTTTCAGCCCCTCTGTTTCTTGCCCTCTGTATCTGCCCCTCTGTTTCTCGCCCTCTGTTTCCGCCCCTCTGATTCAGCCCCTCTGTTTCAGACCCTCTGAATCAGCCACTCTGATTCAGCCCCTCTGTTTCTGCCCCTCTGTTTCAGCCCCTCTGTTTCTCGCCCTCTGTTTCAGCCCCTCTGTTTCAGTCCCTCTGTTTCAGCCCCTCTGTTTCAGCCCCTCTGTTTCTCGCCCTCTGTTTCAGCCCCTCTGTTTCTCGGCATTTGTTTCAGCCCCTCTGATTCAGCCCCTCTGTTTCTCACCCTCTGTTTCAGCCCCTCTGTTTCTTGCCCGCTTTTTCAGCCCCTCTATTTCTTGCCCTCTGTTTCAGCCCCTCTGTTTCAGCCCCTCTGTTTCTCGCCCTCTGTTTCAGCCCCTCTGTTTCTCGCCCTCTGTTTCAGCCCCTCTGTTGCTCGCCCTCTGTTTCAGCCCCTTTATTTCTCACCCTCTGTTTCAGCCCCTCTGTTTCAGCCCCACGGTTTCAGCCCCTCTGTTTCAGCCCCTCTGTTTCTCGCCCTCTGTTTCAGCCCCTCTGTTTCTCGCCCTCCGTTTCAGCCCCTCTGTTTCTCGCCCTCTGTTTCAGCCCCTCTGTTTCAGACCCTCTGTTTCAGTCCCTCCGTTTCTCGCCCTCTGTTTCTCGCCCTCTGTTTCAGCCCCTCTGTTTCTCGCCCTCTGTTTCAGCCCCTCTGTTTCTCGCCCTCTGTTTCAGAACCTCTGTTTCAGCCCCTCTGTTTCAGCCCGTCTGTTTCTCGCCCTCTGTTTCAGCCCCTCTGTTTCTTGCCCTCTGTTTCAGCCCCTCTGTTTCTCGCCCTCTGTTTCAGCCTCTCTGTTTCTCGCCCTCTGTTTCAACCCCCCTGTTTCAGCCCCTCTGATTCAGCCCCTCTGTTTCAGCCCCTCTGTTTCTCGCCCTCTGTTTCAGCCCCTCTGATTCAGCCCCTCTGTTTCAGCCCCTCTGATTCAGCCCCTCTGTTTCAGCCCCTCTATTTCAGCCCCTCTGTTTCAGCCCCTCTGTTTCAGGCTCTCTGTTTCAGCCCATCTGTTTCAGCCCCTCTGTTTCAGCCCCTCTGTTTCTGCCCCTCTGATTCCGCCCCTCTGTTTCTCGCCCTCTGTTTCAGCCCCTCTGTTTCTCGCCTTCTGTTTCAGCCCCTCTGATTCAGCCCCTCTGTTTCAGCCCCTCTGATTCAGCCCCTCTGATTCAGCCCCTCTGTTTCTCGCACTCTGTTTCAGCCCCTCTGTTTCAGCCCCTCTGTTTCAGCCCCTCTGTTTCTTGCCCTCTGTTTCAGCCCCTCTGTTTCAGCCCCTCTGTTTCAGCCCCTCTGTTTCTCGCCCTCTGTTTCTGCCCCTCTGTTTCTCGCCCTCTGTTTCAGCCCCTCTGTTTCTCGCCTTCTGTTTCAGCCCCTCTGATTCAGCCCCTCTGTTTCAGCCCCTCTGATTCAGCCCCTCTGATTCAGCCCCTCTGTTTCTCGCACTCTGTTTCAGCCCCTCTGTTTCAGCCCTTCTGTTTCAGCCACTCCGTTTCAGCCCCTCTGTTTCTTGCCCTCTGTTTCAGCCCCTCTGTTTCTCGCCCTCTGTTTCAGCCCCTCTGTTTCAGCCCCTCTGTTTCTCGCCCTCTGTTTCAGCCCCTCTGTTTCTCGCCCTCTGTATCAGGCGCTTTGTTGCAGCCACTTTGTTTCAGCCCCACTTTTTCAGCCCCTCTTTTTCTCGCCCTCTGTTTCTCGCCCTCTGTTTCAGCCACTCTGTTTCTCGCCCTCTGTTTCAGCCCCTCTGTTTCAGCCCATCTGATTCAGCCTGTCTGATTCAGCCCCTCTGTTTCTCGCCCTCTGTTTCAGACACTCTGCTTCAGCCCCTCTGTTTCTTGCCCTCTGTTTCAGCCCCTCTGTTTCTCGCCCTCTGTTTCAGCCCCTCTGTTTCTTGCCCGCTGTTTCAGCCCCTCTGTTTCTCGCCCTCTGTTTCAGTCCCTCTGTTTCGCGCTCTCTGTTTCAGCCCCTTTGTTTCAGTCCCTCTGTTTCTCGCCCTCTGTTTCTGCCCGTCTGTTTCTCGCCCTCTGTTTCAGCCCCTCTGTTTCTCGCCCTCTGTTTCAGCCCCTCTGTTTATCGGCATTTGTTTCAGCCCCTCTGATTCAGCCCCTCTGTTTCAGTCCCTCTGTTTCGCGCTCTCTGTTTCAGCCCCTCTGTTTCAGTCCCTCTGTTTCTCGCTCTCTGTTTCTGCCCGTCTGTTTCTCGCCCTCTGTTTCAGCCCCTCTGTTTCTTGCCCTCTGTATCTGCCCCTCTGTTTCTCGCCCTCTGTTTCTGCCCCTCTGATTCAGCCCCTCTGTTTCAGACCCTCTGAATCAGCCACTCTGATTCAGCCCCTCTGTTTCTGCCCCTCTGTTTCAGCCCCTCTGTTTCTCGCCCTCTGTTTCAGCCCCTCTGTTTCAGTCCCTCTGTTTCAGCCCCTCTGTTTCAGCCCCTCTGTTTCTCGCCCTCTGTTTCAGCCCCTCTGTTTCTCGGCATTTGTTTCAGCCCCTCTGATTCAGCCCCTCTGTTTCTCACCCTCTGTTTCAGCCCCTCTGTTTCTTGCCCGCTTTTTCAGCCCCTCTATTTCTTGCCCTCTGTTTCAGCCCCTCTGTTTCAGCCCCTCTGTTTCAGCCCCTCTGTTTCTCGCCCTCTGTTTCAGCCCCTCTGTTTCTCGCCCTCTGTTTCAGCCCCTCTGTTGCTCGCCCTCTGTTTCAGCCCCTTTATTTCTCACCCTCTGTTTCAGCCCCTCTGTTTCAGCCCCACGGTTTCAGCCCCTCTGTTTCAGCCCCTCTGTTTCTCGCCCTCTGTTTCAGCCCCTCTGTTTCTCGCCCTCCGTTTCAGCCCCTCTGTTTCTCGCCCTCTGTATCAGCCCCTCTGTTTCAGACCCTCTGTTTCAGTCCCTCTCTTTCTCGCCCTCTGTTTCTCGCCCTCTGTTTCAGCCCCTCTGTTTCTCGCCCTCTGTTTCAGCCCCTCTGTTTCTCGCCCTCTGTTTCAGCCCCTCTGTTTCAGCCCCTCTGTTTCAGCCCGTCTGTTTCTCGCCCTCTGATTCTGCCCCTCTGTTTCTTGCCCTCTGTTTCGGCCCCTCTGTTTCTCGCCCTCTGTTTCAGCCTCTCTGTTTCTCGCCCTCTGTTTCAGCCCCTCTGTTTCAGCCCCTCTGATTCAGCCCCTGTGTTTCAGCCCCTCTGTTTCTCGCCCTCTGTTTCAGCCCCTCTGATTCAGCCACTCTGTTTCAGCCCCTCTGATTCAGCCCCTCTGTTTCAGCCCCTCTATTTCAGCCCCTCTGTTTCAGCCCCTCTGTTTCAGGCTCTCTGTTTCAGCCCGTCTGTTTCAGCCCCTCTGATTCAGCCCCTCTGATTCAGCCCCTCTGTTTCTCGCCCTCTGTTTCAGCCCCTCTGTTTCTCGCCTTCTGTTTCAGCCCCTCTGATTCAGCCCCTCTGTTTCAGCCCCTCTGATTCAGCCCCTCTGATTCAGCCCCTCTGTTTCTCGCACTCTGTTTCAGCCCCTCTGTTTCAGCCCTTCTGTTTCAGCCACTCCGTTTCAGCCCCTCTGTTTCTTGCCCTCTGTTTCAGCCCCTCTGTTTCTCGCCCTCTGTTTCAGCCCCTCTGTTTCTCGCCCTCTGTTTCAGCCCCTCTGTTTCTCGCCCTCTGTATCAGGCGCTTTGTTTCAGCCACTTTGTTTCAGCCCCACTTTTTCAGCCCCTCTTTTTATCGCCCTCTGTTTCTCGCCCTCTGTTTCAGCCACTCTGTTTCTCGCCCTCTGTTTCAGCCCCTCTGTTTCAGCCCATCTGATTCAGCCTGTCTGATTCAGCCCCTCTGTTTCTCGCCCTCTGTTTCAGACACTCTGTTTCAGCCCCTCTGTTTCTTGCCCTCTGTTTCAGCCACTCTGTTTCTCGCCCTCTGTTGCAGCCCCTCTGTTTCTCGCCCTCTGTTTCAGCCCCTCTGTTTCTCGCCCTCTGTTTCAGTCCCTCTGTTTCGCGCTCTCTGTTTCAGCCCCTCTGTTTCAGTCCCTCTGTTTCTCGCTCTCTGTTTCTGCCCGTCTGTTTCTCGCCCTCTGTTTCAGCCCCTCTGTTTCTTGCCCTCTGTATCTGCCCCTCTGTTTCTCGCCCTCTGTTTCCGCCCCTCTGATTCAGCCCCTCTGTTTCAGACCCTCTGAATCAGCCACTCTGATTCAGCCCCTCTGTTTCTGCCCCTCTGTTTCAGCCCCTCTGTTTCTCGCCCTCTGTTTCAGCCCCTCTGTTTCAGTCCCTCTGTTTCAGCCCCTCTGTTTCAGCCCCTCTGTTTCTCGCCCTCTGTTTCAGCCCCTCTGTTTCTCGGCATTTGTTTCAGCCCCTCTGATTCAGCCCCTCTGTTTCTCACCCTCTGTTTCAGCCCCTCTGTTTCTTGCCCGCTTTTTCAGCCCCTCTATTTCTTGCCCTCTGTTTCAGCCCCTCTGTTTCAGCCCCTCTGTTTCAGCCCCTCTGTTTCTCGCCCTCTGTTTCAGCCCCTCTGTTTCTCGCCCTCTGTTTCAGCCCCTCTGTTGCTCGCCCTCTGTTTCAGCCCCTTTATTTCTCACCCTCTGTTTCAGCCCCTCTGTTTCAGCCCCACCGTTTCAGCCCCTCTATTTCAGCCCCTCTGTTTCAGCCCCTCTGTTTCAGGCTCTCTGTTTCAGCCCGTCTGTTT
The DNA here is from genome assembly GCF_047496795.1 of Chiloscyllium punctatum. NCBI lineage: Eukaryota > Metazoa > Chordata > Chondrichthyes > Orectolobiformes > Hemiscylliidae > Chiloscyllium > Chiloscyllium punctatum. The sequence goes on from NC_092787.1 coordinate 4,229,182, forward strand.
CAGCCCCTCTGTTTCAGACCCTCTGTTTCAGTCCCTCTGTTTCTCGCCCTCTGTTTCTCGCCCTCTGTTTCAGCCCCTCTGTTTCTCGCCCTCTGTTTCAGCCCCTCTGTTTCTCGCCCTTTGTTTCAGCCCCTCTGTTTCAGCCCCTCTGTTTCAGCCCCTCTGTTTCTTGCCCTCTGTTTCAGCCCCTCTGTTTCTTGCCCTCTGTTTCAGCCCCTCTGTTTCTCGCCCTCTGTTTCAGCCTCTCTGTTTCTCGCCCTCTGTTTCAGCCCCTCTGTTTCAGCCCCTCTGATTCAGCCCCTCTGTTTCAGACCCTCTGTTTCTCGCCCTCTGTTTCAGCCCCTCTGATTCAGCCCCTCTGTTTCAGCCCCTCTGATTCAGCCCCTCTGTTTCAGCCCCTCTATTTCAGCCCCTCTGTTTCAGCCCCTCTGTTTCAGGCTCTCTGTTTCAGCCCGTCTGTTTCAGCCCCTCTGTTTCAGCCCCTCTGATTCAGTCCCTTAGTTTCTCGCCCTCTGTTTAAGCCCCTCTGTTTCAGCCCCTCTGATTCAGCCCCTCTGATTCAGACCCTCTGTTTCTCGCCCTCTGTTTCAGCCCCTCTGTTTCAGCCCCTCTGTTTCTCGCCCTCTGTTTCTGCCCCTCTGTTTCAGCCCCTCTGTTTCATCCCCTCTGTTTCTTGCCCTCTGTTTCAGCCCCTCTGTTTCAGCCCCTCTGTTTCAGCCCCTCTGTTTCTGCCCCTCTGTTTCAGCCCCTCTGTTTCTCGCCCTTTGTTTCAGCCCCTCTGTTTCTCGCCCTCTGTTTCAGCCCCTCTGTTTCAGCCCCTCTGTTTCAGCCCCTCTGTTTCTCGCCCTCTGTTTCAGCCCCTCTGTTTCTTGCCCTCTGTTTCAGCCCCTCTGTTTCAGCCCCTCTGTTTCAGCCCCTCTGTTTCTCGCCCTCTGTTTCTGCCCCTCTGTTTCTCGCCCTCTGTTTCAGCCCCTCTGTTTCTCGCCTTCTGTTTCAGCCCCTCTGATTCAGCCCCTCTGTTTCAGCCCCTCTGATTCAGCCCCTCTGATTCAGCCCCTCTGTTTCTCGCACTCTGTTTCAGCCCCTCTGTTTCAGCCCTTCTGTTTCAGCCACTCCGTTTCAGCCCCTCTGTTTCTTGCCCTCTGTTTCAGCCCCTCTGTTTCTCGCCCTCTGTTTCAGCCCCTCTGTTTCAGCCCCTCTGTTTCTCGCCCTCTGTTTCAGCCCCTCTGTTTCTCGCCCTCTGTATCAGGCGCTTTGTTTCAGCCACTTTGTTTCAGCCCCACTTTTTCAGCCCCTCTTTTTCTCGCCCTCTGTTTCTCGCCCTCTGTTTCAGCCACTCTGTTTCTCGCCCTCTGTTTCAGCCCCTCTGTTTCAGCCCATCTGATTCAGCCTGTCTGATTCAGCCCCTCTGTTTCTCGCCCTCTGTTTCAGACACTCTGTTTCAGCCCCTCTGTTTCTTGCCCTCTGTTTCAGCCCCTCTGTTTCTCGCCCTCTGTTTCAGCCCCTCTGTTTCTTGCCCGCTGTTTCAGCCCCTCTGTTTCTCGCCCTCTGTTTCTGTCCCTCTGTTTCGCGCTCTCTGTTTCAGCCCCTTTGTTTCAGTCCCTCTGTTTCTCGCCCTCTGTTTCTGCCCGTCTGTTTCTCGCCCTCTGTTTCAGCCCCTCTGTTTCTCGCCCTCTGTTTCAGCCCCTCTGTTTCTCGCCCTCTGTTTCAGCCCCTCTGTTTCTCGCCCTCTGTTTCAGTCCCTCTGTTTCGCGCTCTCTGTTTCAGCCCCTCTTTTTCAGTCCCTCTGTCTCTCGCTCTCTGTTTCTGCCCGTCTGTTTCTCGCCCTCTGTTTCAGCCCCTCTGTTTCTTGCCCTCTGTATCTGCCCCTCTGTTTCTCGCCCTCTGTTTCCGCCCCTCTGATTCAGCCCCTCTGTTTCAGACCCTCTGAATCAGCCACTCTGATTCAGCCCCTCTGTTTCTGCCCCTCTGTTTCAGCCCCTCTGTTTCTCGCCCTCTGTTTCAGCCCCTCTGTTTCAGTCCCTCTGTTTCAGCCCCTCTGTTTCAGCCCCTCTGTTTCTCGCCCTCTGTTTCAGCCCCTCTGTTTCTCGGCATTTGTTTCAGCCCCTCTGATTCAGCCCCTCTGTTTCTCACCCTCTGTTTCAGCCCCTCTGTTTCTTGCCCGCTTTTTCAGCCCCTCTATTTCTTGCCCTCTGTTTCAGCCCCTCTGTTTCAGCCCCTCTGTTTCAGCCCCTCTGTTTCTCGCCCTCTGTTTCAGCCCCTCTGTTTCTCGCCCTCTGTTTCAGCCCCTCTGTTGCTCGCCCTCTGTTTCAGCCCCTTTATTTCTCACCCTCTGTTTCAGCCCCTCTGTTTCAGCCCCACGGTTTCAGCCCCTCTGTTTCAGCCCCTCTGTTTCTCGCCCTCTGTTTCAGCCCCTCTGTTTCTCGCCCTCCGTTTCAGCCCCTCTGTTTCTCGCCCTCTGTTTCAGCCCCTCTGTTTCAGACCCTCTGTTTCAGTCCCTCTGTTTCTCGCCCTCTGTTTCTCGCCCTCTGTTTCAGCCCCTCTGTTTCTCGCCCTCTGTTTCAGCCCCTCTGTTTCTCGCCCTCTGTTTCAGCCCCTCTGTTTCAGCCCCTCTGTTTCAGCCCGTCTGTTTCTCGCCCTCTGTTTCAGCCCCTCTGTTTCTTGCCCTCTGTTTCAGCCCCTCTGTTTCTCGCCCTCTGTTTCAGCCTCTCTGTTTCTCGCCCTCTGTTTCAGCCCCCCTGTTTCAGCCCCTCTGATTCAGCCCCTCTGTTTCAGCCCCTCTGTTTCTCGCCCTCTGTTTCAGCCCCTCTGATTCAGCCCCTCTGTTTCAGCCCCTCTGATTCAGGCCCTCTGTTTCAGCCCCTCTATTTCAGCCCCTCTGTTTCAGCCCCTCTGTTTCAGGCTCTCTGTTTCAGCCCATCTGTTTCAGCCCCTCTGTTTCAGCCCCTCTGATTCAGCCCCTCTGATTCAGCCCCTCTGTTTCTCGCCCTCTGTTTCAGCCCCTCTGTTTCTCGCCTTCTGTTTCAGCCCCTCTGATTCAGCCCCTCTGTTTCAGCCCCTCTGATTCAGCCCCTCTGATTCAGCCTCTCTGTTTCTCGCACTCTGTTTCAGCCCCTCTGTTTCAGCCCTTCTGTTTCAGCCACTCCGTTTCAGCCCCTCTGTTTCTTGCCCTCTGTTTCAACCCCTCTGTTTCTCGCCCTCTGTTTCAGCCCCTCTGTTTCAGCCCCTCTGTTTCTCGCCCTCTGTTTCAGCCCCTCTGTTTCTCGCCCTCTGTATCAGGCGCTTTGTTTCAGCCCATCTGATTCAGCCCCTCTTTTTCTCGCCCTCTGTTTCTCGCCCTCTGTTTCAGCCACTCTGTTTCTCGCCCTCTGTTTCAGCCCCTCTGTTTCAGCCCATCTGATTCAGCCTGTCTGATTCAGCCCCTCTGTTTCTCGCCCTCTGTTTCAGACACTCTGTTTCAGCCCCTCTGTTTCTTGCCCTCTGTTTCAGCCCCTCTGTTTCTCACCCTCTGTTTCAGCCCCTCTGTTTCTTGCCCGCTGTTTCAGCCCCTCTGTTTCTCGCCCTCTGTTTCAGTCCCTCTGTTTCGCGCTCTCTGTTTCAGCCCCTTTGTTTCAGTCCCTCTGTTTCTCGCCCTCTGTTTCTGCCCGTCTGTTTCTCGCCCTCTGTTTCAGCCCCTCTGTTTCTCGCCCTCTGTTTCAGCCCCTCTGTTTCTCGCCCTCTGTTTCAGCCCCTCTGTTTCTCGCCCTCTGTTTCGCGCTCTCTGTTTCAGCCCCTCTGTTTCTTGCCCTCTGATTCAGCCCCTCTGTTTCAGACCCTCTGAATCAGCCACTCTGATTCAGCCCCTCTGTTTCTGCCCCTCTGTTTCAGCCCCTCTGTTTCTCGCCCTCTGTTTCAGCCCCTCTGTTTCAGTCCCTCTGTTTCAGCCCCTCTGTTTCAGCCCCTCTTTTTCTCGCCCTCTGTTTCAGCCCCTCTGTTTCTCGGCATTTGTTTCAGCCCCTCTGATTCAGCCCCTCTGTTTCTCACCCTCTGTTTCAGCCCCTCTGTTTCTTGCCCGCTGTTTCAGCCCCTCTGTTTCTCGCCCTCTGTTTCAGTCCCTCTGTTTCGCGCTCTCTGTTTCAGCCCCTTTGTTTCAGTCCCTCTGTTTCTCGCCCTCTGTTTCTGCCCGTCTGTTTCTCGCTCTCTGTTTCTGCCCGTCTGTTTCTCGCCCTCTGTTTCAGCCCCTCTGTTTCTTGCCCTCTGTTTCAGCCCCTCTGTTTCTCGCCCTCTGTTTCAGCCTCTCTGTTTCTCGCCCTCTGTTTCAGCCCCCCTGTTTCAGCCCCTCTGATTCAGCCCCTCTGTTTCAGCCCCTCTGTTTCTCGCCCTCTGTTTCAGCCCCTCTGATTCAGCCCCTCTGTTTCAGCCCCTCTGATTCAGGCCCTCTGTTTCAGCCCCTCTATTTCAGCCCCTCTGTTTCAGCCCCTCTGTTTCAGGCTCTCTGTTTCAGCCCATCTGTTTCAGCCCCTCTGTTTCAGCCCCTCTGATTCAGCCCCTCTGATTCAGCCCCTCTGTTTCTCGCCCTCTGTTTCAGCCCCTCTGTTTCTCGCCTTCTGTTTCAGCCCCTCTGATTCAGCCCCTCTGTTTCAGCCCCTCTGATTCAGCCCCTCTGATTCAGCCTCTCTGTTTCTCGCACTCTGTTTCAGCCCCTCTGTTTCAGCCCTTCTGTTTCAGCCACTCCGTTTCAGCCCCTCTGTTTCTTGCCCTCTGTTTCAACCCCTCTGTTTCTCGCCCTCTGTTTCAGCCCCTCTGTTTCAGCCCCTCTGTTTCTCGCCCTCTGTTTCAGCCCCTCTGTTTCTCGCCCTCTGTATCAGGCGCTTTGTTTCAGCCCATCTGATTCAGCCCCTCTTTTTCTCGCCCTCTGTTTCTCGCCCTCTGTTTCAGCCACTCTGTTTCTCGCCCTCTGTTTCAGCCCCTCTGTTTCAGCCCATCTGATTCAGCCTGTCTGATTCAGCCCCTCTGTTTCTCGCCCTCTGTTTCAGACACTCTGTTTCAGCCCCTCTGTTTCTTGCCCTCTGTTTCAGCCCCTCTGTTTCTCACCCTCTGTTTCAGCCCCTCTGTTTCTTGCCCGCTGTTTCAGCCCCTCTGTTTCTCGCCCTCTGTTTCAGTCCCTCTGTTTCGCGCTCTCTGTTTCAGCCCCTTTGTTTCAGTCCCTCTGTTTCTCGCCCTCTGTTTCTGCCCGTCTGTTTCTCGCCCTCTGTTTCAGCCCCTCTGTTTCTCGCCCTCTGTTTCAGCCCCTCTGTTTCTCGCCCTCTGTTTCAGCCCCTCTGTTTCTCGCCCTCTGTTTCGCGCTCTCTGTTTCAGCCCCTCTGTTTCTTGCCCTCTGATTCAGCCCCTCTGTTTCAGACCCTCTGAATCAGCCACTCTGATTCAGCCCCTCTGTTTCTGCCCCTCTGTTTCAGCCCCTCTGTTTCTCGCCCTCTGTTTCAGCCCCTCTGTTTCAGTCCCTCTGTTTCAGCCCCTCTGTTTCAGCCCCTCTTTTTCTCGCCCTCTGTTTCAGCCCCTCTGTTTCTCGGCATTTGTTTCAGCCCCTCTGATTCAGCCCCTCTGTTTCTCACCCTCTGTTTCAGCCCCTCTGTTTCTTGTCCGCTTTTTCAGCCCCTCTATTTCTTGCCCTCTGTTTCAGCCCCTCTGTTTCAGCCCCTCTGTTTCTCGCCCTCTGTTTCAGCCCCTCTGTTTCTCGCCCTCTGTTTCAGCCCCTCTGTTGCTCGCCCTCTGTTTCAGCCCCTTTATTTCTCACCGTCTGTTTCAGCCCCTCTGTTTCAGCCCCACGGTTTCAGCCCCTCTGTTTCAGCCCCTCTGTTTCTCGCCCTCTGTTTCAGCCCCTCTGTTTCTCGCCCTCCGTTTCAGCCCCTCTGTTTCTCGCCCTCTGTTTCAGCCCCTCTGTTTCAGACCCTCTGTTTCAGTCCCTCTGTTTCTCGCCCTCTGTTTCTCGCCCTCTGTTTCAGCCCCTCTGTTTCTCGCCCTCTGTTTCAGCCCCTCTGTTTCTCGCCCTCTGTTTCAGCCCCTCTGTTTCAGCCCCTCTGTTTCAGCCCGTCTGTTTCTCGCCCTCTGTTTCAGCCCCTCTGTTTCTTGCCCTCTGTTTCAGCCCCTCTGTTTCTCGCCCTCTGTTTCAGCCTCTCTGTTTCTCGCCCTCTGTTTCAGCCCCTCTGTTTCAGCCCCTCTGATTCAGCCCCTCTGTTTCAGCCCCTCTGTTTCTCGCCCTCTGTTTCAGCCCCTCTGAATCAGCCCCTCTGTTTCAGCCCCTCTGATTCAGCCCCTCTGATTCAGCCCCTCTGTTTCTCGCCCTCTGTTTCAGCCCCTCTGTTACAGCCCCTCTGTTTCTCGCCCTCTGTTTCTGCCCCTCTGTTTCAGCCCCTCTGTTTCAGCCCCTCTGTTTCTTGCCCTCTGTTTCAGCCCCTCTGTTCCAGCCCCTCTGTTTCAGCCCCTCCGATTCAGCCCCCCTGTTTCAGCCCCTCTGTTTCTGCCCCTCTGTTTCAGCCCCTCTGTTTCTCGCCCTTTGTTTCAGCCCCTCTGTTTCTCGCCCTCTGTTTCAGCCCCTCTGTTTCAGCCCCTCTGTTTCAGCCCCTCTGTTTCTCGCCCTCTGTTTCAGCCCCTCTGTTTCTTGCCCTCTGTTTCAGCCCCTCTGTTTCAGCCGCTCTGTTTCAGCCCCTCTGTTTCTCGCCCTCTGTTTCTGCCCCTCTGTTTCTCGCCCTCTGTTTCAGCCCCTCTGTTTCTCGCCTTCTGTTTCAGCCCCTCTGATTCAGCCCCTCTGTTTCAGCCCCTCTGATTCAGCCCCTCTGATTCAGCCCCTCTGTTTCTCGCCCTCTGTTTCAGCCCCTCTGTTTCAGCCCTTCTGTTTCAGCCACTCGGTTTCAGCCCCTCTGTTTCTTTCCCTCTGTTTCAGCACCTCTGTTTCTCGCCCTCTGTTTCAGCCCCTCTGTTTCAGCCCCTCTGTTTCGGACTCTCTGTTTCAGCCCCTCTGTTTCAGCCCCTCTGTTTCTCGTCCTCTGTTTCTGCTCCTCTGTTTCTTGCCCTCTGTTTCAGCCCCTCTGTTTCTCGCCCTCTGTTTCAGCCCCTCTGATTCAGCCCCTCTTTTTCAGCCCCTCTGAATCAGCCCCTCTGTTTCAGCCCCTCTGTTTCAGCCCCTCTGTTTCTCGCCCTCTGTTTCAGCCCCTCTGTTTCTCACCCTCTGTTTCAGCACCTCTGTTTCAGCCCCTCTGTTTCTCGCCCTCTGTTTCAGCCCCTCTGTTTCTCGCCCTCTGTTTCAGCCCCTCTGATTCAGCCCCTCTGTTTCTCGCCCTCTGTTTCAGCCCCTCTGTTTCTCGCCATCTGTTTCAGCCCCTCTGTTTCTCGCCCTCTGTTTCAGCCCCTCTGTTTCAGCCCCTCTGTTTCAGCCCCTCTGTTTCTCGCCCTCTGTTTCAGCCCCTCTGTTTCTCGCCCTCTGTTTCAGCCTCTCTGTTTCTCGCCCTCTGTTTCAGCCCCTCTGTTTCAGCCCCTCTGATTCAGCCCCTCTGTTTCAGCCCCTCTGATTCAGCCCCTCTGTTTCAGCCCCTCTGATTCAGTACCTTAGTTTCTCGCCCTCTGTTTCAGCCCCTCTGTTTCAGCCCCTCTATTTCAGCCCCTCTGTTTCAGCCCCTCTCTTTCAGGCTCTCTGTTTCAGCCCGTCTGTTTCAGCCCCTCTGTTTCAGCCCCTCTGATTCAGCCCCTCTGATTCATCCCCTCTGTTTCTCGCCCTCTGTTTCAGCCCCTCTGTTTCAGCCCCTCTGATTCAGCCCCTCTGATTCAGCCCCTCTGTTTCTCGCCCTCTGTTTCTGCCCCTCTGTTTCAGCCCCTCTGTTTCAGCCCCTCTGTTTCTTGCCCTCTGTTTCAGCCTCTCTGTTTTAGCCCCTCTGTTTCAGCCCCTCTGTTTCAGTCCCTCTGTTTCAGCCCCTCTGTTTCTTGCCCGCTGTTTCAGCCCCTCTGTTTCTCGCCCTCTGTTTCAGTCCCTCTGTTTCGCGCTCTCTGTTTCAGCCCCTTTGTTTCAGTCCCTCTGTTTCTCGCCCTCTGTTTCTGCCCGTCTGTTTCTCGCCCTCTGTTTCAGCCCCTCTGTTTCTCGCCCTCTGTTTCAGCCCCTCTGTTTCTCGCCCTCTGTTTCAGCCCCTCTGTTTCTCGCCCTCTGTTTCGCGCTCTCTGTTTCAGCCCCTCTGTTTCTTGCCCTCTGATTCAGCCCCTCTGTTTCAGACCCTCTGAATCAGCCACTCTGATTCAGCCCCTCTGTTTCTGCCCCTCTGTTTCAGCCCCTCTGTTTCTCGCCCTCTGTTTCAGCCCCTCTGTTTCAGTCCCTCTGTTTCAGTCCCTCTGTTTCGCGCTCTCTGTTTCAGCCCCTTTGTTTCAGTCCCTCTGTTTCTCGCCCTCTGTTTCTGCCCGTCTGTTTCTCGCCCTCTGTTTCAGCCCCTCTGTTTCTCGCCCTCTGTTTCAGCCCCTCTGTTTCTCGCCCTCTGTTTCAGCCCCTCTGTTTCTCGCCCTCTGTTTCGCGCTCTCTGTTTCAGCCCCTCTGTTTCTTGCCCTCTGATTCAGCCCCTCTGTTTCAGACCCTCTGAATCAGCCACTCTGATTCAGCCCCTCTGTTTCTGCCCCTCTGTTTCAGCCCCTCTGTTTCTCGCCCTCTGTTTCAGCCCCTCTGTTTCAGTCCCTCTGTTTCAGCCCCTCTGTTTCAGCCCCTCTTTTTCTCGCCCTCTGTTTCAGCCCCTCTGTTTCTCGGCATTTGTTTCAGCCCCTCTGATTCAGCCCCTCTGTTTCTCACCCTCTGTTTCAGCCCCTCTGTTTCTTGTCCGCTTTTTCAGCCCCTCTATTTCTTGCCCTCTGTTTCAGCCCCTCTGTTTCAGCCCCTCTGTTTCTCGCCCTCTGTTTCAGCCCCTCTGTTTCTCGCCCTCTGTTTCAGCCCCTCTGTTGCTCGCCCTCTGTTTCAGCCCCTTTATTTCTCACCGTCTGTTTCAGCCCCTCTGTTTCAGCCCCACGGTTTCAGCCCCTCTGTTTCAGCCCCTCTGTTTCTCGCCCTCTGTTTCAGCCCCTCTGTTTCTCGCCCTCCGTTTCAGCCCCTCTGTTTCTCGCCCTCTGTTTCAGCCCCTCTGTTTCAGACCCTCTGTTTCAGTCCCTCTGTTTCTCGCCCTCTGTTTCTCGCCCTCTGTTTCAGCCTCTCTGTTTCTCGCCCTCTGTTTCAGCCCCTCTGTTTCTCGCCCTCTGTTTCAGCCCCTCTGTTTCAGCCCCTCTGTTTCAGCCCGTCTGTTTCTCGCCCTCTGTTTCAGCCCCTCTGTTTCTTGCCCTCTGTTTCAGCCCCTCTGTTTCTCGCCCTCTGTTTCAGCCTCTCTGTTTCTCGCCCTCTGTTTCAGCCCCTCT